>NC_134781.1:43338645-43461145 GCF_046742065.1 Oratosquilla oratoria | reverse complement strand
TATTGTAAACTTCTGATTATTAGTACACATTAAAGTTATTATTAACAATACCTTCTAAACTTGTCATTATTAGGATATTACAAACTTGCCATTTATAGTATATTTAATTTTTTTCATGATTAGTACATATTAAAGTCATTATTGGTATATTCTAGTATTTCCATTATTAGTACACATAATTGTAGTCATCAACACATTAAAGTTATTATTAACAATACCTTCTAAACTTGTCAAAGTTAAATACATTATTAATATACCTTTTAAACTTGTCATTATTAGGATATTACAAACTTGCCATTTTTAGTATATCTATTATTTTTTTCATTATTAGTACATATCAAAGTCATTATTGGCCTTATAAACTTGTCAATGCTAGTGTATTCTCAAACTTTCATCAATGATACACGTTTAAATGTTCATAAATTGTAACTAATAAATTGTCAATTAGGTTATTCCAAAGTACTCATATTAGGTACACATTAAAATGATGTGTACTCATTTTAGGTACACATTAAAATTATCATTATAAGTATTTCCTAAACTTGTAAATAAAGTTATCATTATTAATACCTTCTAAGCTTTTTATTATTAGAATATTCTAAATTTTTATTATTAGTAAACATTAAACTTATCATTAATAGTACCTTCTAAACTTGTCATTGTTAGTTTTCTTATAAACTTCTCTTTATTACTATATGCTAAACTTGTATGTAGAAAGTTTGTCTAAACTTTGTCATTACTGATATATTTTAAAGGTGACATTATTCGTATATTCTAAGCTTGTCATTATTAGTATCTTCTGAACCAATAGTAAAAATTAAAATTATCATTAATAGCATGTTCTAGACTTATCAATATTAGTATTAATAAAATATTCGAAACTTGCCATTATAAGTGTATTGTAAATTTGTTATTATTAGTATATTCTAGATTTTTCAATATGAATATATTCTAATCTTGTAATTATTAATGTTTTCTAAATTTGTCATTTTTTTCATTAATTGTACCTTCTAAATTTGTCATTATCAATATATTGTACATACATACATACATATACAAAGGCTTTTTCCCCCTTCCAAGGGAGGTAGCCAAAAAGGGAAAGGCATAAAAACACTCCCACCCATTTCATCCCTAAATACACTCCACACCCCTCCCACCCTTCCTCTCATCTGAGCACCTCCTGGATGACGGGTCATCCCTGCACCCTGCCCACCGCCCTGGGTCAGAAGCAGTGTCGCAGGACACAATACATCCACAGCAAGGCCGCTTCATTTAATCGGCGACCCCCCCTCTCCGTCCCCCTTTGCATATAAGGAGAGGACGGGGAGAAATCCCTTCGGGCTGCGTCAAAATTTACTCACACATACTACCCCCCCCCCACCCCCGCCCATTTCTCCTCATGCAGTCACAACATCATCCATATACAACCATTCTCCACTCACCTCTGTCTTCCGTCCTCTCCCTTCCTTCCTCAACAGACATTCCCCTCTTCCCCAAAGCCCCCTTCACCCCATCCATCCACCTCATCCTAGGACGTCCCCTCATGTTCACTCCCTCCACATCTGCCTTCCATACCTCTTTTACTAGTCTTTCTTCACTCATTCTTTCCATGTGTCCAAACCATCCTAATATTCTTTCATCAACCCTATCTCCCAAATCCTTTTTCACCCCTGTTCTCCTCCTCACCTCCTCATTTCTCACTCTATCTAGCCTAGTAACCCCCACCATACTTCTCAGACACCTCATCTCAAACACATTCAAACTCCTTCTCTCTTCTTCTCTTATGTTCCACGTTTCTGCCCCATACAGTGCTGTTGGCACAATCACTCCTTCATACAGTCTCCTCTTCGCATCCATTCCCAAATGTCTATTTCTCATTACACTCTTTAAACCACCAAGGCATTTACTCGCTTCTCTCAATCTACATTCTACCTCCACCTTCACTCCACCTTTTCCTGCTACACTTGCACCCAAGTATCTAAAACTATCCACTTCCTCTGGGGTATTGGCTGCTTGTTATTGTGGCAAGGTAGCATGCAGTCGATACTTTAGGGTCTATATGGGGCGCCCCTACGGACCAGAGCCACACATCATTTTGTCTATGATAGAAGAAATTCTGTTCATAGAGAAATGATGACACTTTTATACTACGACTGTCCCTCCGTTATGCTGTCCCCCAACCCCTTGTTGCTGTCCTGTACCATTTCTCTGAGTATTCTCTTTCTGATTGGGGGAATTCCCTGTGGTGGGGGAAAAGAATACTGCCACCAAGTTTTCCCACTTGGATCGTAAGAGGCGAGAAGAAAGGGACGGGGAGAGGGACTAGGCATCCTTCTCCCTGTAGCCCCAAGGGGCAAGTTCCTAAATCAAAAAGAAAAAGAAATATATTGTAAACATATAATTATTAGTATATTCTAAAGTTGTCATTATTAGCAAAATTAAAGTCATAATTAATAGTATCTTCTAAAGTAGTCATCGTTAGTACATTCTAACCGTGTCTAATCTCGTTATTTGAATATTCTAAACTAGTTATTTTAGTATATTCTAAACGTGTCATTATTAGTATATTCCAAATTTTCATTATCAGCATGTTCTAAACTTAACATTATCACTATATTGTTAACAATACTTTCGTTAACAATACTTTTAGAGTACTTTCTAAACTTCTCATTATTAGTTCACATTAAAACTAATATATCTTCTAAACTTGCCATTATTAGTATATTTTAAAATTGTAATTATAAGTTTGTCAATATTATATAGTATTTGTCAATATTAGAATATTTCAAACTTGTCATTATTGTTATAATCTAAACTTGTCATTATTAGTCCCAATTTTTCACTATTAGAATATTCTAAACTTGTCTCTATAAGTACCTTTTAAACTTCTCATTATTGGTATATTCTAAAATTGTTTATATTAGAAGACATTAAAGTTGTCTTTAAAGTACTTTAAACTTGTTATTAGTATAATTTAATGTTATTAGTGTATTTCACATTATCATTATTAATACATTTCAAACTTGTCATTATTATCATATACTAAATTCATCATTATTAGTATGCTCTAAAATTGTATGGACTTGTCATTATTAGTGCATTCTAAAATTTTCTTTATTGGTATGTTCTAAAATTGTCATTAATAGTACACATTAAAGTTATCATTAGTAGTACTTTCTAAATATGTTATTATTAGTATATTCTAAACATGTCATTATTACTATATTGTTGTTAACAATATTTTCTAAACTTTATAGTACCTTCTAAACTTCTCATTATTAGTACACATTAAAACTATAATTAATATTGCCTTCTAAATTTGAAATTATTAGTATATTCAAAACTTGTCATTATTGGTACACATTGAAGTTATCATTAATGGTAGGCTACCTTCCAAAATTGTCATTATTAGTACCTACTAAACATGTTATTATTAGTACAAATTAGAGTTCTCCTTAATAGTACCTTCTCATCTTGACATCATTAGTGCCCTCTAAAGTGTTTATACACTAAAGTTATCATTACAAGTAATTTGTAAACTTGCCATTATTTGAACACATTATAAACTTGTCATTATTAGTATACATTAAAGTTAAAGCACCTTCTAATTTATTTGTTATGAGTACGTTCTAAACAGGTTATTGGTAGTACACATTGAAGTTATAATTAATAATACCTTCTACACGCGTTATTATTAGTACCTTGTTTATTATTGGTACACATTGAAATTATCATTAATAGTAGGCTACCTTCCAAAATTGTCATTATTAGTACCTACTAAACACGTTATTATTAGTACAAATTAGAGTTCTCCTTAATAGTACCTTCTCAACTTGACATCATTAGTGCCCTCTAAAGTGTTCATTATTAGTACACACTAAAGTTATCATTACAAGTAATTTGTAAACTTGCCATTATTAGAACACATTAATGTTAGCATTAGTAGAAACTTTCCATTATTAGTATACATTAAAGTTAAAGCACCTTCTAATTTTTTTGTTATGAGTACGTTCTAAACATGTCATTGCTAGTACACATTGAAGTTATAATTAATAATACCTTCTAAACGCGTTATTATTAGTACCTTGTAAACATTAAAATGATCAGAAAGAGTACCTTCTAACCTTATTTTTTACTAGTACATATTAAGATGATAAATTATACTCCTTTCTAAACTTGATATCATTAGTACCTTGAAAACTTGTCTACAATAAAGTTACTATTACAACACATTCAATAGTATAGGAGTACCTTCTAAACTTGTCATTGTTAATATTTTCTAAACTTGTGTTTATTAGAACAGTCATCATTAATAGTATCTTCTAAACTTTTCATTATTAGTATATTTTAAACTTGTCATTATTAGAACACATTAAAGTTATCATTTATAGTATCTTTCATCGTACCTTATTTGCATATTCAAAATATGTCATTGTTATTACAGATGAGAACTATCATTAATAGTACCTTCTACATTGTCATTATCTGTATATTTCAAACTTTTCATTACTTGTATAATCTTTACGTTATAATTGTATTCTAAAACTGTAATTATCATTCTTCTGTTATTCTATTATTTCTATATACTAATACTATTAGCGTATTATAAACTTCTATATTAGTATATATGTTGTCATTATTAGTACACATTAAATATATCAATAATAATACCTTATAAAAAAATTATTATTAGTACATGTTAAACTTATTTTAATAGTACCTTGTCATTATTAGTATATTCTAAACTTGTCATTATTATCATATTCAAAATATGTTTTATTAGTATATTCTAAAGGTATCTTTATAAGTATATTCTATACTTTTCATTGTTAGTATTTTTAAATTTGTCATTATTACTGTATTTTAAATTAAAGTTATTATCCCTTTCTTTATTAGTATATTCTAAATTTTTCATTGTTAGTAAATTTTTTTATTAATGCTACACCTTAAAGTTATCACTGATACTTCTCAATTTTAGGAAAATCTATACTATTATTAGTACATGGTAACCTTGTCATTATTAGAATATTCTACACTTTTCATTATTATTAGTATACACTAAACTTTCTTTTATTAGTACATAGAATATTTGACACGTCATTATTAGTATATACTAAACTTTACCAGTACACAACAAAGTTATGACTAATAGTGCCTTTCAACTTGTAATTATTTTCATCACCATTAGTACTACCTTCTAAACTTGTTATTATTTGAAAAATTCTAAACTTCCCATTATTAGTATATTCTAAACTTCTCTTTATTAGTACACATAAAAGGTTTCTTTAATATGTTCTAAACTTGTCAATTTTAGATAATTCTAAAATACTCATTGTAGGTACAAATTGAAATTATCATTATTTTCTAAACTTGTCATTATTAGTGCAAACCAATAATACCTACTAAACTTATTATTAAAGTTATCATTAATAGTACCTTTCAAGTTTGTCATTATTAGCCTTGTCATTATTTGCACCTTGTAAACTTCTGATTACAAGTACACATTAAAATTATCGACATGTGAATCCATACAGGTATATATATATATATATATATATATATATATATATATATATATATATATATATATATATGCATACATGTGAATCCATACAGGTATATACATATACATATACGTACACGTATACATATGCATGTGCATATGCATATGCATATGCATAAGCATATGCATATACATATACAAATACAAATACATATACATATACATATATATATACATATACATATACATGTACATGTACATGTACATATACAAATACATATACATATACATACACATGCAAAAATAATTACACTAACGCGTGACTAAATAATATTGCAGAATCCACAGGGATAATAAAGTCGGAATACTAAACGTTTATGTCTATTACTCTGAGGATGTCGTATTAGACGAAAACGTTTAGTATTCCGACTTTATTTTCCCTGTGGTTTCTGCAATACACATATACATATACATATACATATACATATACATATACATATACATATACATATACATATACATATACATATACATATACATATACATATACACATGCATGAGAAATCACATAAACGCGTGATTCTAAGTATGCGGAAAAACCTCAAAGGAAAAAGAAAAACTTATGACCAAGCGCTTTCGTCTATTCCCCTGAGGATGTCTGAATAGACGAAAGCGCTTGGTCATCAGTTTTTATTTTTCCTTGGTGGTTTTTCCGCATATACACATGCCATGCACATGAACATGCACATGCACGGACGTGTGCTACTGAGCTCTGCCGATCGTGGCCGACTTGTGACTAGTGACTGTGCCTGTTGTCGAGTGCGGCCTTGTAGCTAAATGCTACAGTTATCATGTCGAGTGGTGATACATTCTCGAGAAGTGAACATTGTTCAGTTTGTAAAAAAGGAAATGATGGAAAGGTCAAGTGGTTGAAATGCATTAGGTGTGAAACTGGCGCGCATAGTAATTGTACGAAAATGGTAGGTGTGAAGGCGAGAGCCAACGAGGTTAATTGGGTTTGTGATCCTTGTGCTAGTGAGGTTAAGGGTTGATTCACACTATCGGTCCGGTCGCGCTCCACTCTCGGTCTGCTCTCGGTTCTGAGGCATTCACACGTACGCCCCTCCCTCGATACCAGTAGAAGTCTTACCATCAGTTACGAAGGAAGTGTGACTTTTCTGACGCCGAGTTGGCAATATTCGCTATTGCACTTGATGAAGAAGAAGAAGAAGGAAAACAAAATAGAAAAAGAAAGAGATTGTGGGTTCATCCTATGTTGCAAGATAGGAAGACTGAAGGAGAATTTCATACTCTGTATCCTCGTCTTATCGGCTGAAAGAAACCTGCACAGCGAAGCTATAGCGATAATCCCATACCACACTCCTGGTCATATGGCCATTTCCCGAAGGTTGAGTGTGGTTTGAATTTTCCGCCAAAATCATCGGAAATTTAAAATTCCCGGCTCTGTGCAGGCATGCGCATTGTCGACCCCACCTCCCCCTCCCTATCCCCTCCCTTCTTACCCGGCTAGCTCGAGCCGGACGTCGCGTCACTTAGATCGCGGAAACGGGACCGAGTGGTTAACTCGCTGCCCACATGGGAGCAGGCGGTCCCGTTTCCTGCTGGTTAATCGTCTGTTAGTTTTATCGCTTTCCGCTTGGCTGCTGGTTTGTCTCATTCTTCGACTTTGATTTTATACGAGCACAATCCGTCCCCGTCTTCGAGCCGTCCCTGGTAAACAACCCGGGTCCTCTCGGAGGACAGGGGACGTGTCTTATGGTACGGAGTGTGGCGCCCCCCAGGGTCATCAGGCCTCTCGGCAGCGCCATACCTCTGACCATCATCGGTCCTCTATTGCCTCACAGTTTGTATCAGGCCCTAGGCGTAGACTTTGACCATATACGATCGCAATCCGTCCCCGTCTTCAGGCCGTCCGTGGTAAGAACCCGGGCCTCTCGGAAGACAGGGGGACGTGTCTTATGGTACGGAGGGTGGCGCCCCCCAGGGTCATCAGGCCTCTCGGCAGCGCCATACCTCCGACCATCATCGGTCCTCTATTGCCTCACGGTTTGTTTCAGGCCCTAAGCGTAGACTTTGACCATATACGATCGCAATACGTCCCCGTCTCCAGGCCGTCCGTGGTAAGAACCCGGGCCTCTTTGAAGACGGGGGGGACGTGTCTTATGGTACGGAGTGTGGCGCCCCCCAGGGTCATCAGGCCTCTCGGCAGCGCCATACCTCTGACCATCATCGGTCCTCTATTGCCTCACGGTTTGTATCAGGCCCTAGGCGTAGACTTTGACCATATACGATCGCAATACGTCCCCGTCTCCAGGCCGTCCGTGGTAAGAACCCGGGCCTCTTTGAAGACAGGGGGACGTGTCTTATGGTACGGAGTGTGGCGCCCCCCAGGGTCATCAGGCCTCTCGGCAGCCCCAAACCTCCGGTCATCAATGGTCCTCTAACAGCCTCATAGCTTGCTTCGTCAGGCCCTAGGCGTAGACTTTGACCTTATACGATCGTAATCCGTTCCCCATACGTCTTCGGGTCGTCCGCGGTAAGAACCCGGGCCTCTCGGAAGAGAGGGGGACGTGTCCTATGGTACGGAGGGGGTGCCCCCGAGGGTCATCAGGCCTCTCGGCAGCCCCATACATCCGACCAATAATGGTCCTCTAACGCCTTAATGGCTCCCTTTGTGAGGCCCTAGGCGTAGACTTTGACCTTTTCCACTCGTAATCCGTTCCCCATACGTCTTCGAGTCGTACGTGGTAAGAATCCGGGCCTCTTGGAGGACAAGGGGACGTGTCCTATGATACGGAGGGTGACGCCCCGAGGGTCATCAGGCCTCGGCAGCCCCATACCTTCGACCAATAATGGTCCTTTAACGCCTTATAACTTTCTTTGTCAGGCCCTAGGCGTAGACTTTGACCTTTTCCACTCGTACTCCGTTCCCCATACGTCCTCAAGTCGTCCGTGGTAAGAACCCGGGCCTCTTGGAGGACAAGGGGACGTGTCTTATGATACGGAGGGTGGCTCCCCGAGGATCATCAGGCCTCGGCAGCCCCATACCTCCGAGCTTCAATGGTCTTCTAACGCCTCACGGCACCACCCTCCTTCCAGGTTTCTTAAGCAAAAAAAAAAAAAAAAAAAAAAAATCACCACCCAGCCCTTCTCATGAGCCACAGCCAACCTCTTATCAACTTCACTTGGCTTGAGTTTAAAGATGACTTACCTGATGTTCCACCCCCAAGTAAAACACAAAAGAACTTTAGACTTAGGGAGTCTAGTGTTAGTTAAAATGAGTATAAATTAGTTCAAAGAAACTACAATCATTTAGTGTAATGAGAAGAGGAAAATCAGTTTTAAATAGTACAGTTTAAGTTGGCGCAAAGTGCTAGGTATTACATGAATAAAATGCCTTGACCTTGGAGAAAAAAAAAAACAGGTCGAAATGGACATGACTTCTCCTATTCAACTTAAGCTAATCTGTAGTCATGATGGTCAAGAACTTTACCATGTTGAAATTAATTTCAACGCTCACTGTGACTCAGGTCGAAATGACCATGACTTTTCCTATTCAACTTGAGCTAATCTACAGTCATGATGGTCGAGAATTTTACCATGTTAAAATTAATTTCGACGCTCACCGTGACTCAGGTGGAAATGGACATGACTTTTTCTATTCAACTTGAGCTAATCTACAGTCATGATGGTCGAGAATTTTACCATGTTAAAATTGATTTCGACGCTCACTGTGACTTAGGTCGAAATGACCATGACTTTTCCTATTCAACTTAAGCTAATCTGTAGTCATGATGGTCAAGAATTTTACCATGTTAAACTAATTCAACGCCCACTGTGACTCAGGTCGACATGAACATGACTTTTCCTATTCAACTTAATTTAATCTACAGTCATGATGGTCGAGAATTTTACCATGTTAAAATTAATTTCGACGCTCACTGTGACTTAGGTCGAAATGACCATGACTTTTCCTATTCAACTTAAGCTAATCTGTAGTCATGATGGTCAAGAATTTTACCATGTTAAACTAATTCAACGCCCACTGTGACTCAGGTCAACATGAACATGACTTTTCCTATTCAACTTAATTTAATCTACAGTCATGATGGTCGAGAATTTTACCATGTTAAAATTAATTTCGACGCTCACTGTGACTTAGGTCGAAATGACCATGACTTTTCCTATTCAACTTAAGCTAATCTGTAGTCATGATGGTCAAGAATTTTACCATGTTAAACTAATTCAACGCCCACTGTGACTCAGGTCAACATGAACATGACTTTTCCTATTCAACTTAATTTAATCTACAGTCATGATGGTCGAGAATTTTACCATGTTAAAATTAATTTCGACGCTCACTGTGACTTAGGTCGAAATGAACATGACTTTTCCTATTCAACTTAATTTAATCTACAGTCATGATGGTCCAGAATTTTACCATGTCAAAATTTATTTCAACGCTCACTGTGACTCAGTGATGTCACGGTATGATAAGATGACGTCATTGTGATAAATTGACGTCACCGTGTAGTCCTATGACGTCAATTTGTGTCCCTGTGACGTCACGAGACGATCCTATGGCGCCATGATCAATCCGGTGACGTCACAGTATAATCACATGATGTCACTAGGTATTAAACATATAGAAGTCCGCTTGTGGGTGATGAGACGTCACAAATTGCCATAGCACACTATTGGATGAAGACGCTCGCCACGGGCTTCGAGAACTTCCCGCGGGAAGACTTGGGGTGAGTTGGATACATACCGAGGGTCCAGGCCCGTCTTCGTGGGAGACGCTCAGGGAACGTCTTCACCCAGGACGAAGCCTCTTGACTAACGCCCACGGACGAGGTCGCTCGGAAACGAACTTGGCCTCGCATACTCCCTTTCGGTTTCTCGCTTACCCCGAGGATCTTCACGAAACTAGTGAGAGTGGTAGGCGTACGTTGGACGGAAGCAAGCGTCTCCACACTCATGTTCCTAGACGGCTAGTTGATGCATTTGCCCACCGGGGAGGGTGCATCGGCCGACATCTCAGTGGCTCTGAGTGTGTTGGCGGACGTGGAGTTCGGGGTGGACTGGGACGGGTCTGCCCTTGCTCCCACACAGAGACTTTATTGGCTCGGGATTGAGTGGGACACAGTCAGCGTCCTTCGGGTGCTCCCCTGCGCCAAAAGAGCGTGCTTCTCTCACACGTCCTCCCCCCTTCGGTGGCGGGGGGGGGGCCTCAACTTCGCGACCCCGGCCCTTCCACTGAGCCGCTTGGGGCGCCGACGGCTGGTACGGGAGGTCGACAGGAGCATACTGCTTCTCCCGCGTGACCTGCCCGGGCCGATACCCTCAGCACTCCACAGGTTGTTGCGTCCCTGGCTTCGGTCGGGGGCCCTACGCCGGTCGCTGGAGTTTCTCCGCACCCACTCTGTGGAGCGGGTGCGGGACCTAGGGACTGGACATCGACGACTCCCTTGGGGACACGGTGTCTCTACCACTCGGTCGCCCCTGTCCCATGTGTCGCCATGGAAACGGCTCCACCCCTCTCATCTCAAAAAAGTGGAGGGGGCAAGGGCGACCGAGGAGTGGGGAGGGGCCAGGAACCGTTGAACAGGATACAAATTTCGTATAATTTACGCATTGTGTGAACAGTGCAATGTTGTGCATGTCACATTCTTCGGCGTGGGTACTTGACGTTTCTGTCTCCCCTCTACTGAGTGATAAAATTAATAAGTCTCCCATAGGAAAGACACACGTAATAACGGTTTGATTCAGGCTTCACCTCTCCTCCCACCTGTCCTCGTCTCATGCATAGCTTCGCTGTGCAGGTTTCTTTCAGCCGATAATATTTCTTTGTCGCGGCTCGTGCCGCTTAAATTGTTCTTATCGGCTTAAGAAACCTGCACAGATTTAGGGTCCCTCCCTCCTCCCACAGGCGAAGCCTTCATTTCTCATTGAAGTGACGCGACGTCCGGCTCGAGCTAGCCGGGTAAGAAGGGAGGGGATAGGGAGGGGGAGGTGGGGTCGACAATGCGCATGCCTGCACAGAGCCGGGAATTTTAAATTTCCGATGATTTTGGCGGAAAATTCAAACCACACTCAACCTTCGGGAAATGGCCATATGACCAGGAGTGTGGTATGGGATTATCGCTATAGCTTCGCTGTGCAGGTTTCTTAAGCCGATAAGAAGAATTTAAGCGGCACGAGCCGCGACAAAGAAATATTATTGATGATTAGAGTAAATTCCACAGCTATTTCAGAATGAACAAAGGAACATTTGAGAAAATACTATCCAAAATTGAGGATGACTTGAAATGTACAAGAAGATGCTGCACTTCCAGGCACTGATGTGCTTGCACCATACGTTATAGTGGGAGATGAGGCTTTCCCGCTGAAGAGAAATTTGATGAGGCCCTACCCAGGTTCACAGACTGAACATAAGATAGAGAAGAGGATTTTTAATTATAGATTATCTAGAGCCAGGAGGATAGTTGAGTGCACATTTGGTATTCTAGTGCAAACCTTCAGAATATATTTAAGGAAAGTTAAAGCTATGCCTTCTAACGCTAATGCAATCATTACAACAACATGCATACTTCACAATCTGATACACCCAAATGCTGTTGCATTACCAGATACTGTTGTCATGCCTCCATCAAACACAGTACGTCCAATGAGAGGAAGAGGGGGAAATGCTACAAAGGAGGCTTTTGGCGCGAGAGAAACACTGAAAGATTATTTCAGCTCCCCAGCTGGTTCAATGCCTTGGCAAAATGATAAAATATAAGTAGACAAACAAACTTGTGTAGGAATATTTGTTGAGTGAGCTAAGGAGATGCATTTCCGCAGTGTATAATAGGTTGTTATTATACATATGGAATTTCTTTCTTCGGTTAATAATGTGTATTTTTTTCTCTCAGTACCTTGGCAAACATTATCACTGTAGTGCAGCGAAGTCAGGTCATACAGCTCTGGTTTACCTTTTGACTAATTCTATTAGCATTTCATCTAAATCCACAAAATTAAAGTAAGTTTTGTAGGTTATATTGTATTCAGTTGGTGCTTATGAATATCCTCGCTGTACGCATTGTCATTGTTTCAGTGATAAATAAGGGTTGATTCACACTATTGTCTCATTAATTTCAATGGAAGCATTCACACTGGTGCTCTCGCTCCAGTCTCGCTCCGGTCTCGCTCCGGTCACGGTTCCGTCAAAAGATATTTTTACTGGAGCGAGACTGGACCGTGACCGAACCGTGAGCGCCAGTGTGAACTCAGTTGCCACGGTCCTGCACCTGCCAGGGCTGCCGTTTCGTAGAATTTTGTACCAAATAGCGGCATGTGGCAACTGCACAAGGATATGAGGAATTTTTTTTCTACATATCAGCGGGCTGTTCATAACATTTAAAAACTCAAACTTTTCTTTAAAAATCATAGAACTGTTATCAAATAATAAATGGTACATAAAAATTTGACTTAATTGGTAATTGTGTTACTTATAAAATATTGTACCCCAAAAGATACGTTTTTACATACATACATATACCAAGGCTTTTTCCCCCTTACCAGGGAGGTAGCCAAAAAAGGACAAGGCATAAAATCCTTCCCACCCATTCCATCCCCGAAAACACTCCACACCCCTCCACCCTCCCTCCCATCTTAGCACCTCCTAGATACGTTTTCACGGTGTAGTAAAAAAAATATACGCTAAAGTTTCAGCTTTCTTTTAGCGATAATAATAATAATAAAAAAGAATTTTCATATCTTACTGAATATGTTAGGGCATGGGGGCCTTATATACATTCAAGAATAAAAAAACTAGAACCAACATTTTGTCAAAGTTTGACAAGTATATCTTGCTATGAAAGTCTGCACACGCCCGAGAAAAATGTATACCCCGGTATGGCAACACTCCCATTCTACACGGCAGTGTAGAAAACGCTGCAGCCCTGCCTACTGCTCCACTCCAGTCGAGATTCAGTCTTCGTTTAAGCAAATAGTGTTTCCTTCTGTCCTACCAAAGAAAACACCACAATGGAATCATGCGAAAGGTAGATAAATGATAAAAATACGTTTTCTTTTTATTTATCACTGATACAATGGCAATGCGCACAGCTAGGATATACATAAGCACCAACTGAATAAAATATAACCTACAAAACTTACTTTAATTTTGTGGTTTCAGATGAAATACTAATAGAATTAGTCAAAGGTAAACCAGAGCTCTATGACCTAACTTCGCTGTACTACAGTGATAACATGGCGAAAAGAAGAAGCTGGGTTGAAATAAGCAGGCAGCTGGGTTGTGAAGGTAAGAAACTCAATACAATAGCCTAATGTCCACTGTGGAAATGCATTTCCTATCCTCACTAAACAATTTTCCAATACAATAATGTTTGCATAATCATATTGCCAAGGTACTGAGAGAAAAAAATACACATTATTAACCGAAGAAAGAAATTCCTTATGTATAATAACAGCCTATTACCCACTGCGGAAATGCATCTCCATAGCTCACTCAACAAATATTCTTACACAAGTTTGTTTGTCTACTTATATTTTATCATTTTGCCAAGGCATTGAACCAGCTGGGGAGCTGAAATAATCTTTCAGTGTTTCTCTCACGCCAAAAGCCTCCCTTATAGCATTTCCCCCTCTTCCTCTCATTGGACGTACTGTGTTTGATGGAGGCATGACAACAGCATCTGGTAATGCAACAGCATTTGGGTGTATCAGATTGTGAAGTATACATGTTGTTGTAATGATTGCATTAGCGTTAGAGGGCATAGCTTTAAGTTTCCTTAAATATATTCTGAAGGTTTGCACTAGAATACCAAATGTGCACTCAACTATCCTCCTGGCTCTAGATAATCTATAATTAAAAATCCTCTTTTCTACATTATGTTCAGTCTGTGAACCTGGGTAGGGTCTCATCAAATTTCTCTATAACGTATGGTGCAAGCACATCAGTGCCAGGAAGTGCAACATCTTCTGGTACATTTAATTGTTCATCTTCCAGATATTTGCAAAGTTTGGAATTTGTAAAAATTCCACTGTCACTATTCTTACCATAAGATCCTACATCAATCCATACGAAGCGGTAGTTTGCATCAACCAAAGCTAAAAGAACAACAGAAAATGTCTTTTTATAGTTGAAATATAGGGAGCCACTATTTGCTGGTGCTTCAATTACCACATGTTTACCATCAAGTGTACCTATGCAGTTTGGGAAGTTCCACTGTGTCCAATATTCATTTGCAATTCGTTGCCAGTCTTCTTTACTTGGTGTCGGTATAGCCTCGGCCATAAGGTTTTTCATTATTGCATGACAAACTTCCAGTACAGTACCCTGAGTGGTTGAATGGCCTAGACGATAGCTGAAAGCTAGTGATTTGTAGGAATCCCCCGTAGCCAAAAACCTACAATGAAACAATGGAGGGAATAACTAATCCGTTTTATACTTATTTTCAGGGTCTAAGTGTAAGGAACGCTGGGAATGCCTGCGATCGCAGTATCGTAAACACAAAAGTAAGAAAACAAAGAGTGGGCAGGCTGCTGATGGCTGCCAGAAATGGAAGTATGAGGATCAAATGTCATTTTTGTTTGCATTTATGAAGGACAGAACACGAGTTACATCTCTGCAAAAGGCTGAAAATGAAGCAGAAAATTCAGATAATTCAGAACACGATGGCACACAAGAAAGAGAAGTAAGCGACGAGGCTGTTGGTGTTGCAGAAGACAGCCCTACACTCCCTCAGCAAGAACGTCTCACGCGTAAGAGAAAAACACAGGAAAATACTAGTGCATCTGCTACACTTATTAGGTACTTAGTAGAAAAGAAGAAGGAAGAACATGCCCCAGAAACAATAAATGCTTTCTTTTCATTGATGGCAAATACTGTCAAGAAATTCAGTCCAGCTGATCAACATTATATTAAAACAAAAGTGTTTTTATTAGTAAATGAAATTGAAGGAAAATACATTCATTACCAGAGCGAACAGGCATATGCAAAGAATGTATACCCCCAACCTGCAGCATCACCTGCTTTGTCGCAGTACTCCACTTCATCATCTGCAAGTGCTCAACCCATACAACAATTTCATCAAGCAACACAGTGTCAGGAGCACACCCACGGGGCGCCATCACCTCTGCAGCCTGCATGCACTTCACAGTGGCTTAACCAGCATGATCCTTCTGCTTTCTCTTCATAATTATTGCACAGTCAATGTAATAACAAAAGGAATAATAAATTATGATCATGTGTGCCCTTTATCTTGTGTTTAAGTCTTACAGCAAAATAAATCTGAGTCACATCTTTTCTTTACCTTACCTTAGACACACAGCCAGTTTTTCTCTTGGAGTGAGTGCTTCTCGGAATGGTGTGTTTCCTTTTTTCAGGTCATCCTCAATTTTGGATAGTATTTTCTCAAATGTTCCCTTGTTCATTCTGAAATAGCTGTGGAATTTACTCTCATCATCAATAAGACGAGGATACAGAGTAAGAAATTCTCCTTTAGTCTTCCTATCTTGCAACATAGGATGAACCCACAATCTCTTTCTTTTTCTATTTTGTTTTCCTTCTTCTTCATCATCAAGTGCAATAGCGATTATTGCCAACTCGGCGTCAGAAAAGTCACACATCCTTCGTAACTGATGGTAAGACTTCTACTGGTGTCGAGGGAGGGGGGATGACGGGAACGAGAGCGGACCGATAAATACCTCAGAACCGGAGCGTAGCGAGACTGGAGCGCGACCGGACCGATAGTGTGAATCAACCCTAAAGGTGAAGGTGAGATTCGTAGTCAAATTATTGAAATGAAACGTGAGATGAGTGAGATTAAAAGTTTACTGGAAAATCTTAATCTAACCCAGAATTTTCAAGCGAGTGTGTCAGCCGCTGTCGAAGAGGTACTTACTGCTTATACTAGCCGTGGGAATGACGAGGATGAGGATGCAACATGGACTGAAATAGTGTCAAGAGGTAGGAAGAGGAATAACAGACAAAAAAAAATAAAAATCTACTTATTCTTAAAGCGAGAGGTAGTGAGAAAGAAATTGATAAAAGAAGGACGCAGAGGAGGTTTTGACCGATATTCAAATTCTAGACTCAAAGTTTATAAATAAAGGTAACATTGTGATGAACTTCGAGTCTTAGGAGAGAAGGGAAGCACAGAATAAGTTGCAAGAAGTAGATAATTTAAATGTTTCCTGTGGAAAGCGACTGAACCCAAAGATTTTGATTTATAACGTGGCCCCGGAAGAGAATAAAGAATCAATTCTTGACAGCATTATTGAGAGGAATGATTTAGCACAGATTGACAAGGTTAAGGATAAGATGAGTGTTATATTTGATAAGCCGGCTGCAGGGGGGACTGTACATTATATATTGAAATGTAATCCGGAAGTGCGAGCATTTATTCACAAGAAAAATGACAAGTTGAAGCTGACATGGGGCGTTCACCAGGTACGTGACCGTTATCATGCACTGATGTGCTATAATTGCTTGAAGTTTGGTCATAAGACGAAAATTTGTTTTGCCAAGGCCAAAGGTCAAGATCCTCACTGTTACAAGTGCGCAGGTGAACGCGAGGGGTGCACTTGTCATTCTGAGGTGAGGAAGTGCTTGAATTGCTTTGCCGCAAAACGTCAAGATGAACACAGTGTGAGTAGTTTAGATTGCCCTATTTTTGCCGCAGAAATAAATCGATCAGACTGAGTACTGACCATGGCTTTTAATACTTAAAGAGTTAACTGTAGACTTTTGAATGTTCAATCAGCTAGAGATAAAACTTCTGAAATCAGGGACACTATTAATGATAGACAATTAGATTTATAAGCTGTTACTGAGACTTGGTCAACTGATCTTGATTCAGCTGCTATGAAAGAAATGACCCCTGTAACGCATTCTTTTGTACACAACCCAAGGAGTATGGGTTGTGGAGGGGGTGTGGGTATGTTTGTCTCAAATTCAGTTAAGAAGGTGAAAAAATGCAAGACGCCCATCTATAATAGTTTCGAATTATTGCAAGTTGAGTGTGAAATTAGTGGAAATAAATTAACGATTGTGACAATATATAGACCAACCGCTGCTAGTGTCAGTTTATTTATTGATGAGTTTGAACTATATTTAGAAATTATTGATATGGTAAGCACGAATATTATTGTATGGGGCGACTTTAACCTTTGGCTTGATGACACAAAGGCTCACTACGTACAACTTTTTATAGAAACGGTAGCAACGTTTAATCTGATCAATATTGTGAATAAACCCACTAGGAATATGGAATGTGACATCTTGTTATTATTAATTTGTGATAAGATTATGGAGCAACAAAGTGATTTGTGTAATCATAGTTCAAGAAAAAGATCGGGGTGTCATGAATGTTTATACACTATATACAATAGTGTAATGAAGGAGGAATATGAAAAGATGTGTCCTTTGACATCGAAGAAAATAGTAGTGAAAGAAAATTCTCCATGGTTTAATGATGAAATTAGAAGGGCGAAAAATGATAAGAAAAAGAAGGAGAGATTGTGGCGCAGGCAACAGACTGATCAGCGTAGAGTGGCTTATACTCAGGCACGCAATTATGAAAAGAAACTTATCAGTAGCCGTAAACGTGATTTTTATAAAGGTAAAATTGAACAGGCTGGGCCCAATATGCATAAACTTTATAAAGTGCTAGACAATCTGACCGACAATACAAAGAACACAAGTTGCCTGAGGGATATTCTGATAGTGAATTGGCAAATTAATTTCTATACTTTTTGACAACAAGATAACGAGAATTATTTCGGCGATCAGTAATAATTATTCGGTTGTGTTGGAGAGTGAACAGACTTCAGAAATAAAATTAACTGCGTTTCAAACAGTGAGTGAGTCAACGGTCAAGGATGTAATCAAGAAAGCAAAGTTTACTTACTCTGCTATCGATCCCATGCCAATTAGCTTGCTTCATGGTAGTGTGAATTTTGATACACTAATAACTGTGATTACGAACATGGTGAACTCAAGTATTTTGGAGGTAGTATTCCCGAATTCTGAAAAGCAGGCCATTGTTAAACCGATATTAAAAGGAAATCTTGATCCCCAATCACTCAGTTCGTTCCGTCCAGTGTCGAATTTGACGTTTCAATCCAAAGTACTGGAAAGTGTTCTGTTAATACAACTAAATGAACACTTGAATGAGGTTGGGGCGATTCATGACGATCAGTCGGCATATCGTTTTCTGCATTCTACTGAAACTGCTTTGTGTTCTGTAGTGAGTGACATGCGAGGAATTCTGGATAGAGGAGAGTGTGGACTATTGATTTTGTTGGACATAAGTGCACCTTTGAAACGGTAGTGCACGATGTATTGCTTCGAGATTGTGAACACATTGGCATTGAAGGTGCTACTCTCCCGTATCTTAAGAGTTACCTGGAAGGTAGAACCTACTGTGTACAAATAGGTAATGAGTTTTCTAACTCGATACCTTTGACTAGGGGAGTGCCTCAAGGTAGTGTGCTGGGGCAGTTTGTACACTGCTGACTTATCTATAGTACTTAAGAAGCATGGAGTTGAGTTCAAACTGTTTGCTGACGACACTCAGTTTTATGTCTATAACAAATATACATGATGCCGAAGATCATCTTAGAGCTATACTGGTTGACATTAAACATTGGATGGACTCTAGAAAACTTAAATTGAACGAAGATAAAATTGAGTGTTTGTTTAATGGCCGTGAAATTGACTTCGAACGTCTGGGTGTTCGAGTCTTGAATGTGAATAATTCAGACATCACAGTGAGCAAATGTGTGAAGAGTCTTAGGGTACTGCTAGACAGCGAACTTATGATGAGAGAACAGATAAATCAGACGGTGCAAGTAGCTGGTTATCATTTGAGAAACTTAGCGTTTGTAAGGAAATACCTTGATGAGAATTCTATGAGGAAGCTTATAATCATGTGTTGGGTAAATTGGACTACTGCAACTCTTTATATTATGGTTTTCCTAACTACTTATTGAAGAAACTTCAATTAATTATGAATAGAGCTGCGAGACTGATAAAGGGTCAGTCTAGAAGGGAACGGATAACTCCAGTGTTAATACAGCTGTCATCGGCTGAAAGCCCCTAGAAGCCATCACCTAAGTAAGTGTGTGTGTGTGTGTGTGTGTGTGTGTGTGTGTGTGTGTGTGTGTGTGTGTGTGTGTGTGTGTGTGTGTGTGTGTGTGTGTGTGTGTGTGTGTGTGTGTGTGTGTGTGTGTGTGTGTGTGTGTGTGTGTTATGTGTGCGTGTGTACGTGTGTGTGTGTGTGTGTATGTGTGTGTGTGTGTGTGTGTGTGTGTGTGTGTGTGTGTGTGTGTGTGTGTGTGTGAGTGCGTGCGTGATCGCGTGCCTGTGTGAGTGTATGAATCTATCTTTGTGTCTATGTGGTTCACGAGTGCATTGGTGTTACGGTGGTATTTGACATCGGCCTTGTACTCTTGTACGTTTCTCCTATATATGCACTGTCACACCCCGAACGTGGAATTTTATAAACTAAACTTTCGGATTTGTTATTTTCTATCCTTGGTTTGATAAGATCACTAATTTTCTTACCTGCGTCACAAGAGAAGTGGATGTCCGTATGTCTCAGTTCTTTACTGAGTGCGCAGGCCAAGTCTGAGATGGGAACTACTATGTACATTGTATTGTTCTTGCTTTGATTTTTGTCATTATTTCACTCCATTATGGCTATGGGTTTCTTCAGGGTTGCGGACAGAAGACCAGCGGGGAAGCTAAGTTTTACGAAGGTCTTGGTTATATGCTGCAATTCGTCACTGAGGAATTCAGGGTTGCATATCTTGAGTGCTCGAAGGTGAAATCCCATGACTACACCAGTCTTGGTCTTTTTGTCGTGAGCACTAAAATAATGAATGTAATCATCTTTGTGGGTGGGTTTTCTATATATCTTGAATTTTACAGAGTTATTTTCCTTGATGATGACGGTATCCAGGAATAGTAGGGATCCGTTAACCTCGTGCTCTACAGTCAACTGAATTTTAGGGTGTACTTGGTTGAGACGTGATAAGATGTCACTAATGTTGGTGTCTTTGTGGAGGACGAGAAGGCAGTCATCCACGTACCTGTTACACTTGCTGTCGTTTGGGATGATGTTCATGTATTCTTCTTTTTCCAATGTCTCTAAGAAGAGGCATGCGGCTATTGCACTTAAAGGGGGCCTCATGGGCAAGCCTTCATGTTGGTGAAATATTTTGCCGTCGAAAGAAACCGAAGCACATTTCAATTAGTTTTATGTGGTCCTTGTTGATAGGAAGGTCGTCTCCGTTGATGTGAGGCAAGACTTTCTTTATAGCAGAAAAAAACGTTTTGAATTAAGATATTTGTATAGAGACTTTGTACATCGAAGCTTCCCATAAGGGAGAGAAATAATAACAAAACCATAGAAAGAACAATACAATGTACATAGTAGTCCCCACCTCAGACTTGACCTGCGCACTCAGAAAAGAACTGAGACATACGGACATATCTTGTGACATCTCTTGTGACGCAGGTAAGAAAATTAGTGACCTTATCAAACCAAAGATAGAAAATAACAATACCGAAAGTTTAATTTATAAAATTCCATGTTCAGGGTGTGACAGTGCATATGTAGGAGATTAATCGCGAGATTAAAAGAACACAAACCCACCCGATGCCCAATACCACCGCAACACCAACGCATTCGTGAACCACATAGACAAAGAAGGACATCTATCTTAATGGGATCAAGCGAGTATTCTACATAATAATCTCAGCAAAAAGCAAAGAAAAATCGTAGAAGCTCTGTACATAGCCACCAATAAATGTACGAACAATAGAGTAGGTGACATCAAATTATTGGAGACAACACCACAGCACGCAGCAAAAGAATAAAAAAAAACGGAACAAATGATCACCAGAAGCATCCCACGGAGTGTCAGTACGACCAACACGCAAGAGTTAGAGCCTCCTTGAACTCAGACCTATTGACCTACCCTAGTTTATTATCCAAACATTTTCTGTATTTATTGCCAGTATTTTCCGTAGCGTAAAATTATCTCTGAAGAAGCACCACAGTGCTAAACTAGTTAAGGAATAAACTCTCGTTCTATTTGTGTGTTTTCCCCTCTGCCACACACACACACACACACACACACACACACACACACACACACACACACACACACACACACACACACACACACACACACACACACACACACACACACACACACACACACACACACACACACACACACACACACACACACACACACACACACACACACACACATATATATATATATATATATATATATATGTATATATATATATATATACATATATATACATACATACATACATACATACATACATACATACATACATACATACATACATACATACATACATACATACATACATACATACATACATACATACATACATACATACATACATACATACATACATACATACATACATACATACATACATCAACTACAATTCACTTTAATTCTAAACCGTTCACGTCGAGGAACTCGAACAGAGGCATACATACAGAAATTGATACGTGGTCAAGCGAATGACTCGAACCACTGTTCATACGTAACAAATGACCATTGACTAATCCGATTGAGCTATCAAGAGACGATATAAGTTAAGCGCAACTTTCTTCTATTTGTATACTCGATTTATCTCGCTCGGCTGAGGGCTTTGACCAAGAACCAATCCGGGTAAGCTAAATTACTAAGTTGAGATTTTATAATGTTTAATTCTCCTTCAAGAAACTGGGGGCTGCAAATTCTAAGAGCTCGAAGGAATAATCCTGAAGCGACGCTACTTTTTACTTTGTCTGGGTGACTGCTGAAAAAATGAAGATAACTACCAGAATGGGTTTCTTTTCTATAGACGGTAAAAGCAAGCTTGTCTACGTCACGAACAATGAGAACATCTAAAAAGGGTAGCTTACCTTGTTCTTCCCATTCAACTTTAAACTTAATGTTGGAGACTAACGAATTTAAATTAGCAAAAAAGTTATCGAATGAACCCCAATTTTCACCCCAAAGAGTGAAAATGTCATCTACGTATCTAAATCAAACCATGTCTGCGGGTTTAATGGTGGGCAGAAGAACAGACTCAAAGTATTCCATGTACAGATTGGCCAATACAGGAGAGAGATTTGAACCCATGCTACAACCAAATTTTTGTCATTATTGTTATCGTTTAAAATTATTAGTATATTCTAAATTCATTATTAGCACATATTATAGTTAACAATTATAGTAACATCTCAACTTGTTATTATTAGTATATTCTAAATTTAGCAGTACCTTCTAAACTTCTTATTATTACGTGCCATTATTAGTATACATTTAAGATATCATTTAATAGGATCTTTTAAAATGATCATTATTGCTATATTTTAAACATATCAATATTAGTTTCTTCTAAATTTGTCATTATTTTTTATTCTTAACTTTTTATTATTTGTATATTATAAACTTTACAGTATTAGTACACTCTAAAGTTATCATTAATAGTACTTTCTAAACTTGTCATTACTAGTATATTCTAAACTTGTCATTATTACTAAACTTTAAGGTTATCATTAATAGTTCCTTATAAAAATTATCATTTATAGTATATTCTAACCATCTCAATATTGGTACACATTAAAGTTATCATTAATAGTACCTACCCGGCCTTTATTTGTATATCCTAAACTTAGTATTAGTATACTTTAAATATGTCATTATTATTTCACTTTAAAGTTACTATTAATAGTACCTTTAACCTGTCATTACTAGTACACATTAAAGTTATCGTTAGAAGTACATTCTAAAATTGTCATTATTAGCTTATTCTAAACTTTTAACTTTTCATTTTCAGAACACATTAAAGTTATTATTGATAGCGTACACATTTATATTTGTATTTGTTTTGTATTTTTATATATTTTGTATTTTTTTTGTATTTTGTAGTTTTTTATTTGTTTGTATTTATTAGTATAACATTAACGTTACCATTGATAATATTTTCCAAACTTTTCATTATTAGTGCATTCTAAACTTGTCAATGATAGTACCTTCTAAATTTCTCATTATTACTATATTCTAAACTTGTCACTATTAGTACACATTAAAGATCTCAATAGTACCTTCTAAACTTATCATTACCATATTCTAAACTTTTTATTATTAGTACACATTAAATTCATTAGAGTGCATTCTAAACTTGTCTTTATTAGTACATTACAAACTTGCTTATTATTAGTACAAATTAAAGTTGTCTTGAACTTGTTGTCTCTTTAAACTTGTAATTATTGGTACATTCTAATATTTCCATTATTAGTACACATACCTGTACCTTCTAAACCTCTGATTATTAGTGCACATTAAAGTTATTATTAATAATACCTACTAAACTTGTCAAAGTTAAATGCATTATTAATATATCTTTAAAACAAGTCATTATTAGTATATTCCAAACTTGCCATTATTAGTATCTTTTAATCTTTTCATTATTAGTACACATTAAAGTCATTGTTGGTACAAGTTAACGTTATTAATTATAGCACCTTCTATACTTACCCTTATTAGTAAATATTACTTTGTTTATATTAGTACACATTAAAGTTATCATTAATAGTACTTTCTAAAAGTTGTCATTAAGGAACCTTCTGAACATATCTTTTGTATATAACAAAAATGCTATTTTCAGTGTATTCTAAACTTGTCATTATTACCACATTAGCACATATTAAATCTAACCGTAATATTACAAAATTGTCATTACTAGCATATTCTAAATTTGTCATTATTAGTGCATATTAAAGTTATCATGCAATAGTACCTCCTAAACTTATCATTATTAGTATATTCTAAACACGTTAAAATTAACATAAATAATACCTTCTAAACTTGTTATAATTAGAATATTATTAGTAATGACATGTTTAGAAGGTTACATTAAGGGTAACGTTAATGTGTAGTAATAATGACACGTTTAAAATATACTATTAATGCAAGGTTAAGAAAATACTTACAAAAGCATAGTAGAAGTTGCTATTAATGATAACTATAATACGTACTAATAAATAGTTTTGAATATACTACTAGTGACAACTTTAATATGTGCCAATACTCAAAAGTATAGAATATACTAATAATGACATGTTTAGAATAATGATAAACTCGGAATATATTATTATTACCAATTTAAGAATATACTAATAATAATAAGGATACAAGGTCCTAGTATACTTTAACAAGGTCCTAGTATACTTTAATGTATACTAATAAAGTTTAGAATACCGAAGATATGTTTAGTATTTACTAATAATGATGTTTCGAATTTACGAACAATGACCACTTAAAAAGTATTTTTAGTGATAACTAATGTGCACTAATAATGAGGGTTTGGAACATAAAACTGACAAGCTTTAATGGGTACTAATAATGCCAGGTGTTAAATATTGACAAGATTGACGAGTTTAGAAGATACTGTTAAAGATAACTTTAATGTGTAGAAATAGTGACAATCGTGGATTATACTAATAAGGATAAGTTTAGAAGGTTCTATTAATGATAACTTTATTTTGCACTAATAATGACAAGTTTACAAGGTTTAATGATACAACTAATGAGAGTTTAATATCCGACCAATGACAAAATTATAATGTGTACTAATAATCACAGGTTTACAATATTTTAATAATGACATGCATAGAAGGCTACATTAATAATAATGTTAATGTGTACTAATAATGACACGTTTGAAATATATTAACAACGTAAGGTTTGAAATATATTAACGTAAGGCATGTTCTAACTTGTCATTATTAGTACAAATTAAAGCTTGTCGATATTTGAATGCTCAAAACCCTCATCAAAATTTACATTATTTGTACACGTTAGAGTTATCATTATTAGGACCTTGTATACATATCATTATTAGTATATTCTAAACTTGGCAATACTAATATATTCCAAAGTTTATCATTATTCTAAACTTGTCATTATTGGTATATTCTAGACTTGTGAGTATCAATACATATTAAAGTTACCATTAGTAGTTTCTTGTAAACATGATATTGTTAGGCTATTCAAAACTAATCATTTTTAGTTTAGAAGGTTCTATTAATGATAACTTTATTTTGTACTAATAATGACAAGTTTACAAGGTTTAATGATACTAATAATGAGAGTTTAATATCCGACCAATGACAAAATTATAATGTGTACTAATAATCACAGGTTTACAATATTTTAATAATGACATGCATAGAAGGCTACATTAATGATAATGTTAATGTGTACTAATAATGACACGTTTGAAATATATTAACAACGTAAGGTTTGAAATATATTAACGTAAGGCATGTTCTAACTTGTCATTATTAGTGCAAATTAAAGCTTGTCAATATTTGAATGCTCAAAACCCTCATTATTAAATCATTAACAATACTTTCTAATGTTTTCATTATTTGTACACATTAGAGTTATCATTATTAGGACCTTGTATACATATCATTATTAGTATATTCTAAACTTGGCAATACTAATATATTCCAAAGTTTATCATTATTCTAAACTTGTCATTATTGGTATATTCTAGACTTGTGAGTATCAATACATATTAAAGTTACCATTAGTAGTTTCTTGTAAACATGATATTGTTAGGCTATTCAAAACTAATCATTATTAGTATCATTAATAGCAACTTCTGATTTTGCTATTACTAATATATTCCAAAGTTTATCATTATTCTAAACTTGTCATTATTGGTATATTCTAAACTTGTTAAAGCTACCATTAGTAGTGTCTTCTAAACATGATATTGTTAGGTTATTCAAAACTAAACCTGTAATAGCAACTTCTGATTTTGCTATTACAAGAATTTTCTAAACTTTGCATTATTAATATGATTCAAACGTGTCATTATTATTACACATTAACGTTATCATTAATATAACCTCCAAAACTTGTCATTATTACAAAATTGTAAACTTGTCATTATTGGTACATATTAAAGTTATCATTAACAGTGCCTTTAAACTTTTCAATATTTGTATTTTTCAAACATTAATTATTAGAAGACATCAAAGTTTTCATTTATAGTACATTCTAAATTTGACATTAGTACGTTCTGGTCATTATTAGTACAAATTACAGTTATGATATATATTACCTTCTAAAATTGTCATTATTAGTAATTTCTAAACTTAATCAATATGTTCGAAACTTGTATTTATTAATACACATTAAAGTTATCATTAATAGTACCTGGTAAACTTATATTCTAAACTTGTCATTATTAGTACAAAATAAAGTTATCATTACTAGAACCTTCTAAACTTATCATTATTCGTATATTCCACACTTGTCATTATTTCTACACATTAAAGTTATCTTGAAGAGTATCTTCTAAACCTGTCAATCTTAGTAGATTCTAAACTTTTAATTGTATATACATTCTAAACCTGTGGTTATTAGCAGATTTCTCAAGTTTATCATTTCTCAGGTTTATCATTATTCTAAACTTGTCATTATTGGTATATTCTAAACTTGTGAGTATTAATACATGTTAAAGTTACCATTAGTAGTGTCTTCTAAACATGATATTGTTAGGTTATTCAAAACTTATCATTATTAGTACGTATTATATTTATCATTAATAGCAACTTCTGATTTTGCTATTACAAGAATTTTCTAAACTTTGCATTATTAATATGATTCAAACGTGTCATTATTACTACACATTAACGTTATCATTAAAATAACCTCCAAAACTTGTCATTATTACAAAATTGAGAACTTGTGATTATTGGTACATATTAAAGTTATCATTAACAGTGCCCTTAAACTTTTCATTATTTATATTTTTCAAACATTAATTATATATTAGAAGACATCAAAGTTTTCATTTATAGTACATTCTAACTTTGTCATTAGTACGTTCTGGTCATTATTAGTACAAATTAAAGTCATGATATATTACCTTCTAAAGTTGTCATTATTAGTAATTTCTAAACTTAATCAATATGTTCGAAACTTGTATTTATTAATACACATTAAAGTTATCATTAATAGTACCTTGTAAACTTATATGCTAAACTTGTCATTATTAGTACAAAATAAAGTTATCATTACTAGAACCTTCTAAACTTATTATTATTCGTATATTCCACACTTGTCATTATTTCTACACATCAAAGTTATCTTGAAGAGTATCTTCTAAACCTGTCATTCTTAGTAGATTCTAAACTTTTAATTGTATATACATTCTAAACCTGTGGTTATTAGAAGATTTCTCAAGCTTATCATTTTTCAAGTTTATCATTATTCTAAACTTGTCATTATTGGTATATTCTAAACTTGTGAGTATTAATACATGTTAAAGTTACCATTAGTAATGTCTTCTAATCTTGTAATGTCTTCTAATATTGTTAGGTTATACAAAACTAATCGTACGTATTATATTTATCATTAATAGTAACTTCTGATTTTGCTATTACCAGAATTTTCTAAACTTTGCATTATTAATATGATTCAAACGTGTTTATTACTACACATTAAAATAACCTCCAAAACTTGTCATTATTACAAAATTGTAAACTTGTGATTATTGGTACATATTAAAGTTATCATTAACAGTGCCTTTAAACTTTGCAATATTAGTATTTTCAAACATTAATTGTTAGAAGACACCAAAGTTTTCATTTATAGTACATTCTAAATTTGTCATTAGTACGTTCTGGTCATTATTAGTACAAATTAAAGTTATGATATATATTACCTTCTAAAGTTGTCATTATTTGTATATTCTAGTATTATTAGTACACGTTAACAGTACCTTCTACCTTAACAGTAACTTGATATCATTAGTATATTATACACATGTAAGTAATCATTAATAGTGTATTCTAAATTTGTCATTATTACTATATTCTAAACTTGTCATTATTAGTAGACATTAAAGTTATCATTCAAAATACCTTCCTAATTTTTTCATTATTTGGATATTATAAACCTCTTCTTATTAGAACACATCAAAATTATCGCTCTTAAAATATTCTAACCTTGTCATCAATAGTACATTTTAAATTTGTGATTATTAGTACATATTAAATATATCATTAGTAGATCCGTTTAAGCCTGTCATTTAGTATATTCTAAACTTCTCCTTATTAGTACATTAAAGTTATAATTGATCGTACCTTCTAAACTTCTCATTATTAGTATATTCTAAAAGTGTTATTAGTGCACATTAAAGTCATCATTAATGGTAACTTCTAAACATGACATTATTTATTCATAGAACGGTCTAAATGTGTCATGTACTAAACTTGTCCTTATTTGTTCAAATTAAAGTTATATCTGATGGCACCTTCTAAACTTGTGAGTATATTCTTAATTGTGAGTATATTCTTAATTATTAATACACATTAAAGTTACTATTAGTAGTGTCTTTTAAATTTGTCATTATTAGGACAAATTAAAATTTTCCTTAATGGTACATTGTAAGCTTGTCATTATTAGTATATTTAGAATATACTAATAATGACAAGCTTACAATGTAATATTAGCAGTAATATTAGCAGTACTTACCATTGTTAGTATACTCATTAACAGTGCCTTCAGAATCTATATTTTAGAACACATTAGATTTATCACTAATAGTGCCTTCTAAACTTGTCTTAGTATATTGTAAACTTTCATTATTAGTACACATGAAAGTTTTCATTAACAGTACTTTCTAAACTTCTCATTATTACGTGTCATTATTTGTACATATTTAAGTTATCATTAATAGGATCCTTTAAACTTATCATTATTGCTATATTTTAAACATGTGAGTATTACATTCTTCTAAACTTGTCATTATCTTTTATTCTAAACGTTTTATTACTTGTATTTCATTAACAGTACCTTCTAAACTTCTCATTATTACGTGCCATTATTAGTTCATATTTAAGTTATCATTAATAGGATCTTTTCAATTTATCATTATTGCTATATCTTAAACATGTCAATATTAGATTCTTCTAAACTTGTCATTACCTTTTATTCTAAACTTTTTATTACTTTCAGTATTAGTACATTCTAAATTAATAGTATTTTCTAAACTTGTCATTATTAGTATATTGAAAAGTTATCATTGATAGTATTTTCTAAACTTGTCATTATTAGTATATTCAAAACTTGTTATTATTACTAAACTTTAAGGTTATCATTAATAGTTCCTTTTAAACTGTCATTTTTAGTATATTCTAAGCATCTCATCGTTGGTATATAATAAAGTTGTCATCAATAGTACTTATCCTGTCTTTATTTGTATTTTCAACTTATAATTAGTATACTCTAAATATGTCATTATTAATTCACTATTACTAGTACACTATTACACTATTACACTAGTACATTATTACACTACTACACTATTACACTATTATTACATTATTCACTATTACTAGTACACTATTACTAGTTACTATTACTAGTACACATTCAAGTTATTAAAAGTACATTCTAAAATTGTCATTATTAAATTATTCTAAACTTCTCATCAGTATATTCCAAACTTTTTATTTTGATAACACATTAAAGTTATTAATATTAGATTCCAAATTTGTATTTATTAGTACACATTAACATTATCATTAATAATATCTTCCAAACTTTTCATTATTAATGCATTATGAAATTGTAAATAATACTACCTTCTAATCTTGTCATTATTAGTAGTGTTAAACTTGTAACACATTAAAGTTATCATTAATAGTAGCCTTCTATACTTGTTGTTATTCCATATTCTAAACTTTTTATTATTTGTATTTTACTATTTGTATACACTGAATTTATTATTTATCTTCTAAACTTGTCTCTATTAGTATATTGTAAACTTGCTTATTATCAGTACAAATTAAAGTTATCTTTAAACTTTTAATTATTGGTATATTCTAATCTTTTCATTATTAGTACACCTTCTAAACCTCTGATTATTAGTATATTGTAAACTTCTGATTATAAGTACACCTAAACGTTATTATTAACAATAACTTGTCAAAGTTTAGAAGTTAATATTAGCAGAACCTTCTAAACTTATCGTTATTAGTATATTCCACACTTGTCATTATTTCTAAACATTAAAGTTACCTTTAACAGTATCTTCTGAACTTGTCAATCTTAGTATATTCTAAATATCATTGTAAGTATATTATACCTGTGATTATTAGTATATATTAAAATTTTGTCATTATTAGGACTCATTAAATTTATAGTTAATAGCACCTTCTGTCTGTTAGTACATTATAAACTTGTCATTATTAGTACACATTAAACTTATCCAAACTTGTTAGTATTAGTGTATTCTAAACATTTCTTTATTAGTATATTATAAACCTGTTATTATTACTACATATTAAAGTTATTATTAGTAGTATCTTCTAAACTTTTCATTACTTGTATGTATTAATAGTACACATTAAGAGTTATTTCTAAACATTAGTATATTCTAAACTTATCGTTATTATTACCTTCTTAACTTGACAGCATTAGTATATTGTAAACTTGTTTTATCAAAAATACATTTTAAAACATTTCATTAGTACATTAAAGGAATTTTCCAAATGTTTTATTTGAACACATTAGAACACATTAAAATTACCATTCTAAACTTGTCATTAATAGTACATATTAAAGTTATCATTAATAATATCTTTAATCTGATCATTATTAGTATATTCTATAATTATCCTTATTGGTACCATTTAAAGTTATCATTAATATCACTTTCTAATCATTAGAATATTCTAAACATATCTTAATTGGCATGTTCTTATTTTTTTTATTTATAGTGTTCATTGAACATATTCTAAACATAGCAATATTAGTGTATTCTAAAGTTGACATTACTCTAAACTTGTCATTATTAATATATTCAAAACTTGTTAGTATTAATACACATGAATGGTAGCACTTTCCAAAGTTGTCATTATTAGTACACATTACAGCTATCATTGATATTACCTTCTAATATTTGTAATTATCAGTATCGTCTATAATTGCCATTATTAGTGCATATTAAAGTTATCATTAATAGTACCTTCTAAGCTTGTATATTCTTAACATGTGACTATGAGCTATCATTAACTAAACGTAATTATCTTTCATATTCTAAGCTTTTCACTATTAGTACACTTTAAAGTTATCATTAATAGAATATTCTAAAATTTCATTCTTAGTATATTCTAAACTTGTCATTAATAGTACAATTACATTAATAGTATCTTTATTCTGATTAGTATGTTCTATAATTATCTATAATTATCATTATTAGTATTAGTTATCATTCTTAACGTATCATCATTACTATACATTAAACTTTCTAAACTTGTCATTGTTAGTATATTATAAACTTACCCATAATAGTATATTCTCAACTTTCATATTAAAGATATCATTAATAGTACCTTCTAAACTTGTCCTTATTAGTATATTCTAAACATGTGATTATGAGTACATATTAGAGTTATCATTAATAGTACTTATCTTTCATATTCTAAGCTTGTCACTATTGGTACACTTTCAAGTTATCATTAATAGAATATTATTTAAATTTCATTATTAGTATGTTTTAAACTTGTCATTAACAGTACAATTAAAGTTATCATTAATAGTATCTTTAATCTGATCATTATAAGTATTAGTTATCATCAACAGTATCTTAGTATGTTCCATATACATTAAACTTACCAATAACAGTACTTTCTAAACTTGTCATTATTAGTATATTACAAACTTACCCATAATAATATATTCTCAACTTTCATAATTAGTACACATTAGTAGCTTCCAAACTTGTATAAACATGTATACTCTATAGTTGTCACTCCTACTACATATTTAAGTTATTATTAAAAGAATCTTCTGATCTTGTCGTTATTGGTATATCCTAAACTTGTCATTAATAGCCCTCGTTAATACCATAATCTTAACTTGTCGTTATTAGTACACATTAAAGTTTTTACTAGTTGTACCTATAAAGTGTCATTAATCGTATATTTTAAACTTATCATTACTAGAACATATTAAAGTTATCATTGATAATTCCTTTTCAACTTGTCATTATTAGTATAATTCAAACATGAATTAGTAATCATTATTAGTGTATTCTAAACCTGTTATTGTTAGTCACTATTCAAAAACTCTATACTTTTCATTATTAGTACACATTAAAGTTATCAATAATAGTACTTTCTAGACTTCTCATTATATATTCTAAATATGTCTTCATTGATGTATCTAAACTTGCCATTATTAGTATGTTCCAAACTTGTCATAATATATCATGAAATTTATCATTAATAGGACATTATCATTAGTATATTCTAAGCCTGACAATATGCTAAAGTTGCCATTATTCTAACTTTGTCATTATCATAATAGTATATTCTAGTATATTCTAAACATGTCATTAATAGTATATTCAGAACTCGTAATTATTAGTTAACTTATCATTAATAGTATATCATTAAAAGTACCTTCTAATCTTGTTTTATTAGTACATTCTAACTTGGCATTATTAGTATCTTCTAAACTTATCATTAGTGAAAAATAAAGTAATTAATAGTACCTCCTAAACTTATCATTAAAAGTACCCTTTAAATAGTATAGTATAGTAAATAGGATCTTCTAATCCTATCATTATTAAAATGTTCTAAACATGTCATTATAAGTACACATCAAACGTTTTAAACTTGTCATCATTAGAATGTTTTATACTTTTCTTTATTAGTACACATTAAAGTTATCATTAATAGTACTATCTAAACTTCAGTATATTCTAAACATGTATATTCTAAACATGTCTTCATTGGTATATTCTAAACTTGTCATCATGAGTATGTTCTAAACTTGTCATTAATAGGACGTTCTAAACTTATCTTTATTATTACAATATCATTCAAACTAGAATATTCTAAACATTCTAAACTAATGATAAGTTTAGAACATACTAATAGAAACATTAATAGTACCTTCAAAATTCATCATTAAATTTGTAATTATTAGTATATGTTCTAAACTTGTCATTATCGGAATATTCTAAATTTTTCATTATTAGTACATATCAAAGATATCATTAATAGTGCCTTTTAAACTTATCATTAGAATGTTCTATACTTTTCATTATTAGTACACATTAAAGTTATCATTGATTGTACTTTCCAAATTTCTCATTATACGTATATTCTAAACATGTCTACATTGGAATATTCTAAACTTGTCATTATTAGTATGCTCTAAACTTGTCATTAATAGCTCATATTAAATCTATCATTATTAGTATATTCTAAGCTTGGTAATAGTAGTATATGTTAAATGTTTTCACTAAACGTCATTATTATTATAGTTTAAACTAGTATATTCTAAAGATGTCGTTATTAGTATATTCAAAAGTCGTCATTATTAGTAAACTTATCACTTATCACTTATCTTCTTATCTGCTCATTATTACTATATTCTAAGTTTGACATTATTAGTACACATTAAATCTATCATTAATAGTACCCACTAATCCTGTTTTTATTAGTATGTTCTAAACTTATTATTAGTGAAAATTAAAGTTATCAAAGTATATTCTAAAGTTATTATTATCACTTTATTTTTATTATTACTTATTATTAGTATATTCTAAACTTATTACACATTAAAGTTATCATTATTAGTATTTTCTAAACCTGGCATTATTAGTGTGTTCTAAACTTATTATTGGTGAAAATTAAAGTTATTAATAGTACCTTATACACTAATCATTAACAGTATCCTTTTAACTTGTAATTATTAGTATATTCTAAACTTATTACAAATTAAAGTTATCATTATCGTTAAAAACTTATCACTATTAAACTTTAAGACATTAAAGTTATCATTAATAGTTCCTTTTCAACATGTCGTTAAAAAATATCTTCTAATCTTGTTTATGTTGTTATATTCTAAACTTGTCAGTATTAGAATATTCTAATTTTTTCAATATTACTCCTAGATTTTCTTTATATATTCTAAACTTGTCATTATTGGTTTTTATTAACGTTATCATTATTAGTACCTTCTAAACTTATTATTATTAGTACATTCTAAATTCTAAATTCTTTCCATTATTAGTATATTCTAAATTCTGAATTCTTTCCATAATTAGTACTCATGCATGTTCCTTCTAAACCTAGTTTTATTAGTATATAGTAAACTTCTGATTATTAGTACACATTAAAGTTATTATCAATAATACCTTCTAAACTTGTCAAAGATAAATGCATTATCAATATATCTTCTAAACTAGTCATTATTAGTATATTACAAATTTGCCATTATTAGTATATTTTAAGTTTTCATTATTAATATACATTGGTATATTCTAGTCTTTCCATTATTAGTACACATAAAAGTTATCATTAACTGTGCCTTGCATTATCAGTATATTGTAAACTTGTCACATTATAGCATTCTAAATTTATCATTATTGGTGCACATTAAAGTACCTTCTAAACTTGTTATTATTAGTATATTCCAAACTTGTTATTAGTAGTACACATTAAAGCTATCATTAATAATACCTTCTAAACTTGTCATAATTAGAATATCATAAATTTGTCCCTATTAATATACAATATGCTGATATTCTATGGTTGTCATTGTTACTATATTCTAAACTTTTCATTATTAACACAGATCAAATTATTCAATACATATCAAAGCTATTTAATAGAACCTTCTAAAATTGTCATTATTAAAACATTAAAGTCATTACAAATATCATTTTCTAAGATTTTGATTATTGGTTATTGTTGTATATATCATTAATAGTACTATAGACAATATTCATTATTAATATATTCTAAACTTTTGATATTAAAGTTATCATCAATAGTTCCGACTGAATATGTTATTCTAAACTACTATCAGTGCATATTAAAGTTATCATTAAAAGTATATTCTAAACATGTCATTATTAGTATTTTGTAAATTTTTCACTATTAGTACTCATTAAAGTAATTGTTAGTACACATTAAAGATTTTGATAATAGTACCTGCTAAACGCTATACTTTTTTTTTATAAATTTCCCATATTATCATAAATTAAAATTTTCATTAGTTTTGCATATACTAACAATGACATGTTTAGAAGACACTACTAATGATAACTTTAATATGTATTGATACTAAAAGTTTAGAATATAGTAATAGTGACAAGTTTAGGATAATGATAAACTCGGAATATATTATTATTACCAAGTGTAGGATATACAAATAATGGTAAGTATACAAGGTCTTAGTAATGATAACTTCAATGTATACTAATAAAGTTTAGAATACAAAAGAAGATATGTTTAGTATCTCCTAATAGTGATGTTGCGAATTTACGAACAATGATAATTTTTAAATAAAAACTTTAATGTTTTCTGATAATTAATATTTGGTATATACTAATAATGACAAGTTTAAAGGCACTATTAATGATAACTTAAATATGTACACATATTCACATGTTATATGTTATTATTCACATGTATTATGTAGACATAATCACATGTTTACAATAGTGTAATAAAGTTTAAAAGGTTATATTAATTATGGTTATTAATTAGGTTATGTTAATGTGTAGCAATAATTATGGGTATTAATTAGGTTATGTTAATGTGTAGCAATAATGACACGTTTTGATTATATTGATAATGTAAAGCTTAATAAATACTAATAATAACATAATTAGAAGTTGCTATCAATGATAACTATAATACGTTTTTAAATAAAGCTAACAATATCATATTAAAAAGCCAGTAATAATGGTAACTTTAACATGTACTAATACTTACAATTTTAGAATATACTAATAATGACAAGTTTTAAATAATTATAAACATTGGAATATATTAGTACAGCCAAGTTTAGAATATACTAATAATGGTCCAAATAATGATAACTTTAATGTGTACTAATAAGGACAAGTTTAGAATAATAAAGAAGATATGTTAGTATTTACTAATACTGATATTTTTCGAATATACGAACAATGACAACTATAGAAAGTATTGTTAATGATAACTTAAACGTGAAGAGAAGCTTTTAATGATAACTCAGATATGTGTTAATAATAACAAGTTTATAATATGCAAAAATTGACAAGTGTAGAGGGTACTATTGATAATGAATTGAATTTGTACTAAAATGACAAATTTAGAAAGATACTATTAATGATAACTTTAATGTGTAGTTACAAAGACAAGTTTATAAGGTACTATTAATGATAACTTTAATGTGTACTAATAATGACAAGTTCAGAAAGTTCTATTAATATAAACTTTAATAAATTCCAATATTGACAAATTTAAAAAACACCAATAATGAGAAGTTTAAATTATACTAAAAATGAGAAGGTACTACTAATGCTAACTTATATGGCAAATGGCAAATGACGACAAGTTTAGAACATACTTATGAAAAGTTAAGAAAGTTAATGATAACTTCAATGTGTACTAATGCTGTCAAGATCATGATATGCTAGTAATCACAAATTTGAAAAATGCAGTAAAAAATGGCATGTTTAGAAGAAAACTTTAGAAGATAAATATAGAATATACTGATAATAACAAGTTTAATATAATAATAATGGGGATTTTAGAAGGTGCTAATATGTGGTAATGTGGTAATATTGACAAGTTTAGAATACACTAAAATAGCATTGTTACAAGTAAAGATAAGTTCAGACTGTATCTTAATAACAACTTTTAGAAGGTACTATTAATGATAACTTTAATGTGTACTAATATAAACAAAGCACTATAGGGTAAGTTTAGAAGGTACTATAATTGATAACGTTATCTTGTACTAATAACGACAAGCTTGGAATATACTAATAATGCCAAGATTAGAAGGTACTATTAAGGATAACTTTTGATAAGTTTAGTATATACTAAAAATGAGAAGTTTAGAATATACTAATAATTACAAGTTTGGAAAGCACTATTAAAGACAATGCGAAAATGATAATGAAAAGTTTAGAATATGACAAAGTATAATTAAATTTATAATAAAATGGGAAATTTAGAAAGAAAGCGTATAGCGTTTAGCAGGTACTATTATTAAATCTTTAATATGTACTAATAATTACTTTAATGAGTAGTGAAAATTTTACAAAATACTAGTAATGTCATGTTTAGAATATACTTTTAATGATAACAAGTTTCGAATATACTAAGAATATCCTCTGCAATTGCCATTATTAGTGCATATTAAAGTTATCATTAATAGTACCTTCTAAACTTGCCCTTATTAGTACAAATTATGTGATTATTAGTACACTTGAGTACATATTACAATTATCATTAATAATGCTTTCTAAACATGTAATTATCTTTCATATTCTAAGCTATTGGTACACTTTAAAGTTATCATTAGTAAAATGTCCTAAAATTTCATTATTAGCATATTCTGAAATTTTCATTAATAGTACACATTAAAGTTATCATTAATAGTATCTTTCATCTGATCATTATTTGTATATTATTAATATGTTCTCAACTTGTTATTATAAGTATATTCTTAACGTATCATTATTACTATTCATCAAACTTACCATTAATAGTACTTTCTAAACTTGTCATTATTAGTATATTATAAACTTACCCATAATAGTATATTCTCAACTTTCCTCTACAATTGCCATCATTAGTGCATTAAAGTTATAATTAATAGTACCTTCTAAACTTGTCGTATATTCTAAACATGTGATTATGAGTACATATTAGAGTTATCATTAATAGTACTTTCTCAACATGTACTTACATATTCTAAGGTTGCTACTATTGGTATACTTTAAAGTTACCATTAATAGAATATTCTAAAATTTCATTATTAGTATACTCTAAACTTGTCATTAATAGTACACTCTAAATTTCTCATTAATAGTATCTTTAATATGATCATTATTAGCATGTTCTATAATCATCATTATTAGTATTAGTTATTATTAAGAGTCTCTTGTAAACTTGTCATTATTAGTATCTTCTATACTTGTCATTATAAGTATATTCATAACGTATCATAATCACTATACTTACTTACCGTTAATAGTACTTTCTAAACTTGTCTAAACTTACCCATAATAGTATATTCTCAACTTTTATAGTCAGTACACATTAATGTTATCATTATTAGTAGCTTCCAAACTTGTATAACCTTGTATATTCTAAAGTTGTCATTTTTAGTACATATTTAAGTTATTATTAAAAGAATCATCTGATTTTGTCGTTATTGGTATATCCTAAACTTGCACTCGTTAAAATGATTATTAATACCATAATCTCAATTTGTCATTATTAGTACACATTAAAGTTTTTATTGGAAGTACCTAAAAGTGTCATTAATCCTATATTCTAAACTTGTCATTACTAGAACATATTAAAGTTATCATTGATAATTCCTTTTCAACTTGTCATTATTAGTATAATTCTAACATTAATCAGTAATCATTATTAGTGTATTCTAAACTTGTTATTATTAGTCATTATTCAAAAACTCTAAACTTTTCATTATTAGTACACATTAAACTTGTCATTATTAGTATATTCTAAACTTTCTTTAATAGTACACGTTAAAGATATTGCTAAGAGAATCTTAATCTTGTCAGTATCAATATACATTAAAGTTAATATTACTATTATATTCTAATCTTGACATTATTACAACACAATAAAATGATCAAAAGTACCGATTATTACCACATTCTAAATTTGACATTATTCGTGCAAATAAGATTTATCATTAATCGCACACTTCTTATTATCAGTATATTCTAAATTTGTTATTATTTGTAAACTTGTCATCATTAGTATATTCTAAACATGTCATTATTAGTATATTCTAATAATCATTCTAAATAGTATTCTAAATAGTAGTACCTTTTAAACCTGTCACCATTAGAGTGTTCTATTCTTTTCATTATTAGTACACATTAAAGTTATCATTCTAGTTATTGATTAGTGTAGAGGGTACTATTAATGACTTTAATTTTCATGAAAAATAAGTTTAGAACACACTAATAATGCCAGGTTTAGAAAATACTAATAAAAATAAGATTAGTAGGTACTACTAATGATAGACTTAATGTGTACTAATGATGTCAAACTTGGAATATAGTGATAATGAAAAGATTAGAAAATACTATTAATGATAAGTTTACTAATAATGACGAGTTTTGAATATACTAATAACGACATCTTTAGAATATACTAGTTTAAACTATAATAATAATGACAACTTTAACATATACTAATATTGCCAAGTTTAGAATATACTAATAATGATATATTTAATATAAACTATTAATGGCAAGTTTAGAACATACTAATAATGACAAGTTTAGAATATTCCAATGTAGACATGTTTAGAATATACGTATAATGAGAAATTTGGAAAGTACTATTAATGATAACTTTAATGTGTACTAATAATGAAAAGTATAGAACATTCTAATGATGAGTTTAAAAGGTACTATTAATGATATCTTTGATGTGTACTAAATAATGATGCTATTAATGATAACTAATAATGACGAGTTTAGAATATGCTAATAATATCAAATTTAAAGGGTACTGTTAATGATAAGTTTCGAAGGTACTATCAATGACTTAAATTTTTACTAGTGATAAGTTTAGAACATACTATTAATGTCAATTTTAGAATGTCTAGAATGTACTAGAATAATAAGTTTAGAAGGCACTAATAACGTTAATATGAACTAATAATGACAAGTTATCATATACAAACAAAGAAAATTCAGAAGGTACGAAAAAGTTAGAATATACTAATAATGACAAGTTTAGAATATAACAATAAAAAAAAGATTAGAAGGTATTTGCAAAGCACATTTAAAGTACATTAATGCGTACTAATAATGAGAATTTTAGAATATACTATTAATGAAGAGTGTGAAAATACAATTAATATCTTTATTGTGTACTAATGACTAATATAGAATATACTTATAACGTAAGGTTGAAAAGGAACTGTTAATGATAACTTGAATATGTACTAATAAAAACAAGTTTTTAATATATTTTAGCAGTGAAATTTTTTTAACGATAATGATAACTTTAATGTGTAATAATATTGACAAGTTTAGAATATACTAATAATTAAAAGTTAAAAGGGTACTTGTATTGATTAGTGTAGAAGTTACTATCAAAGACTTTAATTTTCATTAAAAATAAGTTTAGGTTTAGCAAACAATCAAATCCTCTGAAGTGTATAGCCATAAAACGATTTTTTGAACAGATATATGAGAGATGAAGGCTATAAAGAAGCATTCCAATGCAGATTGGGAGAAAATAGAGCCGAAGATGCTGGAAGAGAAGATTTGGTAGGTCGCCTTCCATTCGGCGATCACAAGACTTGACAAAGAAGTTATGCAATACTTATACAGTTGGGAGAAAAAATAAAGACTCTAGTGCTGCGTTTCTCAACCTTTTTACCCTTGCGTAACCTTTAGAATAAATTGCATGTCTCAAGGAACAACTGAAAAAAACATATCTCCCATTTTAATTTCATCGTAATAATAGGTTAAATAGGATGATGTATACATCACATTATTACAATAACCAAGAATATTTCGTGCTTCTTTTATTATATTACGTCATGAAATTAAAAAAAAAATCAAAAGAATCACTTTTTCTCGCGTAACCCTAGGACCCTTTCGGAACCCTGGTTGAGAAACTCTGCTCTAGATCGAAAATAGTAAAGAAGCTGTCAAAATAAATAAATGAAAAAATATATATAAAAGATAAAAAATAAAAAATAAAAGATCTGAAAATGGATGAGCACGAAGAGAATAGAAGGTTGAGAAAAGTATGTTCAAGCTAGAAGATAGGCAGAGTGAAAAATAAGTATCATTACTCGCAACATTTCTAGCTAATGGATTTTTATCATGAGGACGCAAGCAGTATTTGTAAACGCAAAGTTGGAAGCTGATAAATCAAAAGCTTATCCGGACCAATGATATTCATTCTCACATTTGCCATTTGCCCTTTCATAGCACCCGAGTATATTCTTGGAATCATAGTCGTGTCAGTAATCTGGTGAACACTAAATGAATAGTTGTTAAACACTAAAGTCAATCCTATCATATTTTGCTTTCTTTGTCTTTATAGAACCTTAAAAAAATTCATATTATATGGGTAACTATAGTATTTGACATTTCTGCGTATTTCCAATAATTGACCATGACCAGAGGGGTAGGGGTGAGGGTTGGGATATACGACCTTTTTCTTAAAATACAACTTAAATATACAACCAATGTCTGATTGAAATAGCATATGTAAATAAAGCTCAAGTAGGAGATTTCACAAAAACTCGATCAAATTGTCAAATTCTCACAAGAGAATGAGAGGAGGTTAGGGAAAAAAGTGAGGCTGTGTGTGTGTGTGTGTGTGTGTGTGTGTGTGTGTGTGTGTGTGTGTGTGTGTGTGTGTGTGTGTGTGTGTGTGTGTGTGTGTGTGTGTGTTTGTTTGTGTGTGTATGTATGTGTGTGTGTTTGTGTGTGTGTGTGTGTGTGTGTGTGTGTGTGTGTGTGTGTGTGTGTGTGTGTGTGTGTGTGTGTGTGTGTATTCACTTGGTCTTTTTTGGTCTTTTTGGATCACGTGTTCGACTCGTGATCGACAGCTATTTCCCTCCTGGAAGAGAGCTCAGAGCTCGTAGGTCCGATCTATGGGTAATGCTATGACCTTTCACACACACACACCCCCAACTCCCCGCCCACGAGAGTCAGAGTAACGACCCGAAGCGCAGCTGTACCGAAATTAATTTCGGCCCTGGACAGGATTCGAACCAAGCACTACGCGCACCACCATGCTAGTAGTTCATCGTTCTACCAACTGCGCCACCGAGTGTGTGTGTGTTTGTGTGTGTGTGTGTGTGTGTGTAATAATGATAATAATAATAATAACAACAACAACAACAACAACAACAACAATAATAATAATAATAATAATAATAATAATAATAATAATAATAATAATAATAATAATAATAATAATAATAATAATAATAATAATAATAATAATAATAATAATAATAATAATAATAATAAAATATACGGTTAATTGGGTATAGCAGCATTCCTGCTGAAAATATACATCCTACAAGAAAATAACATTATAGTTAACAGTTATAGTAACTTCTCAACTTATCATTAATATATTCTAAACTTATCTTAATTAGTATATTATAAACTTTCATTATTAGTACACATTAAAGTTTTCATTAACAGCACCTTCTAAACTTCTCATTATTACGTGTCATTATTAGTACACATTTATCATCTATATATCTATATTTTAAACATGTCGATATTAGATTCTTCTAAACTTGTCATTATCTTTTATTCTAAACTTGTTATTATTATCAAACCTTTCAGTATTATTACATTCTAAAGTTATCATTAATAGTACTTTCTAAACTTGTTATTATTACTATATTCAAAACTTGTCATTTTCAGTATATTTTAAGCATCTCATTATTGGTACCTTATATAGTACCTTCCCGGTCATTATTTGTATATTCTAAACTTAATATTAGTATACTCTAAATATGTCATTATTTAAGGTTACTATTACTAGTACACATTCAAGTTATCATTAAAAGTACATTCTAAAATTGTCATTATTAACTTATTTTAAACTTCTCATTATCAGTATATTCTACGCTTTTCATTTTGATAACACATTAAAGTTATTATTATTAGATTTCAAATTTGTATTTATTAGTACACATTAACGTTATCATTAATAATATCTTCCAAACTTTTCATTATTAGTGCATTATGAAATTATCAATAATAATACTTTCTAAACTTCTCATTATTACCATATTCTAAACCTGTCACACATTAAAGTTATCATTAATAGTACCTTCTATACTTGTTATTATTACCATATTCTAAACTTTTATTATTAGTATTTATATTATTTGTGTTTTACTATTGGTATATATTGAATTTATCATTTATCTTCTAAACTTGTCTTTATTATTATATTAACTTTATTAGTATATTAACTTGCTTATCATTAGTACAAATTAAAGTTATCCTGAGCAGTACCTTTCAAGCTTTTAATTGGTAATTTCTAATCTTTCCATTATTAATACACATATCTGTACCTTCTAAACCTCTGATTATTAGAATATTGTAAACTTCTGATTATTAGTACACATTAAAGTTATTATTAACAATACCTTCTAGACTTGTCAAAGTTAAATGCATTATTAATGTACATTATTAGTATATTCTATCTTTTCATTATTACTACAAATAGTACTTTATAAACTTTCTTTATATGTATATTTAAAACTTGTCTATATTAGTACATATTAACGTTATCATTAAGAGCACCTACTAAACTTATTATTATTACTATATTCTAAATCTAAATCATAAAAGTAGTTATCAACACATTAAAGTTATTATTAACAATACCTTCTAAACTTGTCAAAGTTAAATACATTATTAATGTACCTTTTAAACTTGTCATTATTAGGATATTACAAGCTTGCCATTTTTAGTATATCTATTATTTTTTTCATTATTAGTACATATTAAAGTCATTATTGGCCTATAAACTTGTCAATGCTAGTGTATTCTCAAACTTTCATCAATGATACACGTTTAAATGTTCATAAATTGTAACTAATAAGCTTGTCAATTAGGTTATTTCAAAGTACTCATATTAGGTACACATTAAAATGATGTGTACTCATTTTAGGTACACATTAAAATTATCATTATAAGTATTTCCTAAACTTGTAAATAAAGTACCTTCTAAGCTTTTTATTATTAAAATATTCTAAATTTTTATTATTAGTAAATTCTAAACTTATCAATAGTTGTAAACATTAAACTTATCATTAATAGTACCTTCTAAACTTGTCATTGTTAGTTTTCTTATAAACTTCTCTTTATTACTATATGCTAAACTTGTATGTAGAAAGTTTGTCTAAACTTTGTCATTACTAATATATTTTAAAGGTGACATTATTCGTATAAGCTTGTCATTATTAGTATATTCTGAACCAATAGTAAACATTAAAATTATCATTAATAGCATGTTCTAGATTTATCAATATTAGTATTAATAAAATATTCGAAACTTGTCATTATAAGTGTATTGTAAATTTGTTATTATTAGTATATTCTAGTTTTTTCAATATGAATATATTCTAATCTTGTAATTATTAATGTTTTCTAAATTTGTCATTTTTTTCATTAATTGTACCTTCTAAATTTGTCATTATCAATATATTGTAAACATATAATTATTAGTATATTCTAAAGTTGTCATTATTAGCAAAATTAAAGTCATAATTAATAGTATCTTCTAAAGTAGTCATCGTTAGTACATTTTAACCGTGTCTAATCTCGTTATTTGAATATTCTAAACTAGTTATTTTAGTATATTCTAAACTTGTCATTATTAGTATATTCCAAATTTTCATTATCAGCATGTTCTAAACTTAACATTATTGTTAACAATACTTTCGTTAACAATACTTTTAGAGTACTTTCTAAACTTCTCATTATTAGTTCACATTAAAACTAATATATCTTCTAAACTTGCCATTATTAGTATATTTTAAAATTGTAATTATAAGTTTGTCAATATTTGTCAATATTTGTCAATATTAGAATATTTCAAACTTGTCATTATTGTTATAATCTAAACTTGTCATTATTAGTCCCAAATTTTCACTATTAGAAACTTGTCTCTATAAGTACCTTTTAAACTTCTCATTATTGGTATATTCTAAAATTGTTTATATTAGAAGACATTAAAGTTGTCTTTAAAGTACTTTAAACTTGTTATTAGTATAATTTAATGTTATTAGTATATTTTTACATTATCATTATTAATACATTTCAAACTTGTCATTATTATCATATACTAAATTCATCATTATTAGTATGCTCTAAAATTGTATGGACTTGTCATTATTAGTGCATTCTAAAATTTTCTTTATTGGTATGTTCTAAAATTGTCATTAATAGTACACATTAAAGTTATCATTAGTAGTACTTTCTAAACATGTTATTATTAGTATATTCTAAACATGTCATTATTACTATATTGTTGTTAACAATATTTTCTAAACTTCTAAACTTCTCATTATTAGTACACATTAAAACTATCATTAATATTCTAAATTAATATTAATATTCTATCATTAATATTCTATCATTAATATTCTAAACCTTCTTAACTTCTCATTATTAGTACACATTAAAACTATCATTAATATTGCCTTCTAAATTTGAAATTATTAGTATATTCAAAACTTGTCATTATTGGTACACATTGAAGTTATCATTAATAGTAGGCTACCTTCCAAAATTGTCATTATTAGTACCTACTAAACATGTTATTAGTACAAATTAGAGTTCTCCTTAATAGTACCTTCTCATCTTGACATCATTAGTGCCCTCTAAAGTGTTCATTATTAGTACACACTAAAGTTATCATTACAAGTAATTTGTAAACTTGCCATTATTAGAACACATTAATGTTAGCATTAGTAGAAACTTATAAACTTGTCATTATTAGTATACATTAAAGTTAAAGCACCTTCTAATTTTTTTGTTATGAGTACGTTCTAAACATGTTATTGGTAGTACACATTGAAGTTATAATTAATAATACCTTCTACACGCGTTATTATTGGTACACATTGAAATTATCATTAATAGTAGGCTACCTTCCAAAATTGTCATTATTAGTACCTACTAAACATGTTATTATTAGTACAAATTAGAGTTCTCCTTAATAGTACCTTCTCAACTTGACATCATTAGTGCCCTCTAAAGTGTTCATTATTAGTACACACTAAAGTTATCATTACAAGTAATTTGTAAACTTGCCATTATTAGAACACATTAATGTTAGCATTAGTAGAAACTTGTCATTATTAGTATACATTAAAGTTAAAGCACCTAATTTTTTTGTTATGAGTACGTTCTAAACATGTCATTGCTAGTACACATTGAAGTTATAATTAATAATACCTTCTAAACGCGTTATTATTAGTACCTTGTAAACATTAAAATGATCAGAAAGAGTACCTTCTAACCTTTTTTACTAGTACATATTAAGATGATAAATTATACTCCTTTCTAAACTTGATATCATTAGTACCTTGAAAACTTGTCTACATTAAAGTTATCATTACAACACATTCAATAGTATAGGCGTACCTTCTAAACTTGTCATTGTTAATATTTTCTAAACTTGTGTTTATTAGAACAGTCATCATTAATAGTATCTTCTAAACTTCTCATTATTAGTATATTTTAAACTTGTCATTATTAGAACACATTAAAGTTATCATTTATAGTATCTTTCATCTTACCTTATTTGCATATTCAAAATATGTCATTGTTATTACAGATGAGAACTATCATTAATAGTACCTTCTACATTGTCATTATCTGTATATTTCAAACGTTTCATTACTTGTATAATCTTTACGTTATAATTGTATTCTAAAACTGTAATTATCATTCTTCTGTTATTCTATTATTTCTATATACTAATACTATTAGCGTATTATAAACTCTTCTATATTAGTATATATGTTGTCATTATTAGTACACATTAAATATATAAATAATAATACCTTATAAAAAAAATTATTATTAGTACACGTTAAACTTATTTTAATAGTACCTTGTCATTATTAGTATATTCTAAACTTGTCATTATTATCATATTCAAAATATGTTTTATTAGTATATTCTAAAGGTATCTTTATAAGTATATTCTATACTTTTCATTGTTAGTATTTTTTAATTTGTCATTATTACTGTATTTTAAATTAAAGTTATCCCTTTCTTTATTAGTATATTCTAAACTTTTTATTGTTAGTAAATTATAAACATGCTATTAATAGTACCCTCTAAACTTGTATATTTTAATTTTTTTATTAATGCTACACCTTAAAGTTATCACTGATACTTCTCAATTTTAGGAAAATTTATACTATTATTAGTACATGGTAACCTTGTCATTATTAGAATATTCTACACTTTTCATTATTATTAGTATACACTAAACTTTTTTTTATTAGTACATAGAATATTTGACACATTATTAGTATATACTAAACTTTACCAGTACACAACTAATAGTGCCTTTCAACATGTAATTATTTTCATCACCATTAGTAGTACCTTCTAAACTTATTATTTGAAAAATTCTAAACTTCCCATTATTAGTATATTCTAAACTTCTCTTTATTAGTACACATTAAAGTTTTATTTAATAATATGTTCTAAACTTGTCAATTTTAGATCATTCTAAAATACTCATTGTAGGTACAAATTGAAATTATTATTATTTTCTAAACTTGTCATTATTAGTGCAAACCAATAATACCTACTAAACTTATTATTAAAGTTATCATTAATAGTACCTTTCAATTTTGTCATTATTAGCCTTGTCATTATTGTACCTTGTAAACTTCTGATTACAAGTACACATTAAAATTTTCGACATGTCATTATTACTACACATTCATGTTATCCTTAGTATATTCTAAACTTGTCGTTATTATCATATTCAAAATATGTTTTATTAGTATATTCTAAAGGTATCTTTATAAGTATATTCTATACTTTTCATTGTTAGTATTTTTAAATTTGTCATTATTACTGTATTTTAAATTAAAGTTATTATCCCTTTCTTTATTAGTATATTCTAAACTTTTCATTGTTAGTAAATTATAAACATGCTATTAATAGTACCCTCTAAACTTGTATATTTTAATTTTTTTATTAATGCTACACCTTAAAGTTATCACTGATACTTCTCAATTTTAGGAAAATTTATACTATTATTAGTACATGGTAACCTTGTCATTATTAGAATATTCTACACTTTTCATTATTATTAGTATACACTAAACTTTTTTTATTAGTACATAGAATATTTGACACGTCATTATTAGTATATACTAAACTTTACCAGTACACAACAAAGTTATGACTAATAGTGCCTTTCAACATGTAATTACTTTCATCACCATTAGTAGTACCTTCTAAACTTGTTATTATTTGAAAAATTCTAAACTTCCCATTATTAGTATATTCTAAACTTCTCTTTATTAGTACACATTAAAGTTTTCTTTAATGATATGTTCTAAACTTGTCAATTTTAGATCATTCTAAAATACTCATTGTAGGTACAAATTGAAATTATTATTATTTTCTAAACTTGTCATTATTAGTGCAAACCAATAATACCTACTAAACTTATTATTAAAGTTATCATTAATAGTACCTTTCAATTTTGTCATTATTTGTACCTTGTAAACTTCTGATTACAAGTACACATTAAAATTTTCGACAAGTCATTATTACTACACATTCATGTTATCCTTAGTATATTCTAAACTTGTCGTTATTATCATATTCAAAATATGTTTTATTAGTATATTCTAAAGGTATCTTTATAAGTATATTCTATACTTTTCATTGTTAGTAGTTTTAAATTTGTCATTATTACTGTATTTTAAATTAAAGTTATTATCCCTTTCTTTATTAGTATATTCTAAACTTTTCATTGTTAGTAAATTATAAACATGCTATTAATAGTACCCTCTAAACTTGTATATATATATTTTTTTATTAATGCACCTTAAAGTTATCACTGATACTTCTCAATTTTAGGAAAATTTATACTATTATTAGTACATGGTAACCTTGTCATTATTAGAATATTCTACACTTTTCATTATTATTAGTATACACTAAACTTTTTTTTATTAGTACATAGAATATTTGACACGTCATTATTAGTATATACTAAACTTTACCAGTACACAACAAAGTTATGACTAATAGTGCCTTTCAACATGTAATTATTTTCATCACCATTAGTAGTACCTTCTAAACTTATTATTTGAAAAATTCTAAACTTCCCATTATTAGTATATTCTAAACTTCTCTTTATTAGTACACATTAAAGTTTTCTTTAATAATATGTTCTAAACTTGTCAATTTTAGATCATTCTAAAATACTCATTGTAGGTACAAATTGAAATTATCATTATTTTCTAAACTTGTCATTATTAGTGCAAACCAATAATACCTACTAAACTTATTATTAAAGTTATCATTAATAGTACCTTTCAATTTTGTCATTATTAGCCTTGTCATTATTTGTACCTTGTAAACTTCTGATTATAAGTACACATTAAAATTATCGACATGTCATTATTACTGTCATTATAACATTCATGTTATCCTTATAACATTATAACATTATAACATTATAACATTATAACATTATAACATTATAACATTATAACATTATAACATTCATGTTATCCTTAGTATATTCTAAACTTGTCGTTATTATCATATTCAAAATATGTTTTATTAGTATATTCTAAAGGTATCTTTATAAGTATATTCTATACTTTTCATTGTTAGTATTTTTAAATTTGTCATTATTACTGCATTTTAAATTAAAGTTATTATCCCTTTCTTTATTAGTATATTCTAAACTTTTCATTGTTAGTATATTTTAAACTTTTTATTATTGATACACCTTAAAGTTATCACTGATACTTCTCAATTTTAGGAAGATCTATACTATTTTTAGTACATGGTAACCTTGTCATTATTAGAATATTCTACACTTTTCATTATTATTAGTGTACACTAAACTTTTTTTTATTAGTACATAGAATATTTTACACGTCATTATTAGTATATACTAAACTTTACCAGTACACAACAAAGTTATGACTAATAGTGCCTTTCAACTTGTTATTATTTTCATCACTAGTAAACATTAAAGTCACCATTAGTAGTACCTTCTAAACTTGTCATTATTTGAAAAATTCTAAACTTCACATTATTAGTATATTCTAAACTTCTCTTTATTAGTACACATTAAAGTTTTCTTTAATAATATGTTCTAAACTTGTCAATTTTAGATCATTCTAAAATACTCATTGTAGGTACAAATTGAAATTATCATTATTTTCTAAACTTGTCATTATTAGTGCAAACCAATAATACCTACTAAACTTATTATTAAAGTTATCATTAATAGTACCTTTCAATTTTGTCATTATTAGCCTTGTCATTATTTGTACCTTGTAAACTTCTGATTACAAGTACACATTAAAATTATCGACGTCATTATTACTACACATTCATGTTATCCTTCAAACTACCTTCTAAACTTGTCATTCTGCCCGTGTCCTTATTAATACACATAGAATTTATCACAAGTAGTCTTGTCATTATTAGTGTAAATTAAAGTTATCATTAATAGTACCTTCTATCTTATTATAATTAGTATATTCTAATATCTTTATTATTGTACATATTGAAGTTATTGGTAATACTACATTCATTTTTTTTATTATTGGAATATTCTGAACAGGTCATTCTTAGTATTTTCTAAACATGTCATTATTAATACACATTAGAATTATTATTAATAGCACCTTCTAAACTTGTCTGTTTTAGTATATTCTAAACTTGTTATTATAAGTATATTCTAAATTTGTCTTTATTAGAATATTCTAAACTTCTTATTATTAGTATATCCTAAATATGTCATTGTTTAGTATATTCTGAACTTGTCATTATCAAATTATTGTAATTTTGTCATTTTTTGTATATTTTAAACTTGTCATTAATTTTAAACATTAATATCATTATTAATAGTACCTTCTAAACTTGTCAATGATAGTATATTCTTAAATTATAATTTTTAGTACACATTAAAATATAAACTTGTCATTATTATTAGGTTCTAAATTTCTTATATTTAGCACATTATGAACTTGTTATTATTAGTTATTAATAGTTACTAATAGTTATTATTAGTAATTAATAAACTTGTCATTATTAGTATATTCTAAAGTTTTCATCGTAGGCATATTCTAATTTTTTTTATTATTAGAACTCATTAAAGTTATCAATAGTACATCCTAAACTTGATGTTATTTATATTTTCCAGACTTGTCTTTATAAGTACACATTGAAGTTATCATTAATGGTACTTTGTAAACTTGTCATTAGTAGTAATTTTCCATTATTAGTACCTTCTAAACTTGTCATTATTAGTATATTCTCAACTAGTCATTATTAGTACATATCATTAATAGTATCCTCTAGATTTGTCATTCTTAGAATATTCTAAACTTGTCATTTTTGCATATTCTAACCGTGTCATTGTCACTATATTCTAAACTTGTTATTTTAGTATATTATGAACGTGTATATTATTTTTCATTATTAGTACGAAAACTTAACATTATTAATTTATTCTAAAGTTGCATTTATGAGTATACATTAAAATATTATCAATATATCTTCTTAACTTGTCATTTTAGTATATTTTAAGAATGTAATTATCAGTATATTCTAAACTTGTCGAATTAAGTATATTTAAAAAATTTCATTATTAGTTTGTTCTAAACTTGCATTATTAGTATACTCTAAACTTGTCTTTATTAGTATATTCAGGTATATTCCTTATTAGTACAAATTAAAGTTGTCATTATTAGTATATTCTGACCTTTTTATTAATATTATATTCTAAACTTGTCATTTTAGTATATTCTAACCATGTTATTATTAGTATATTCTAGAATTTTTATTTAAGTATATTTTAGACGTGTAATTGTTAGTATTTTCTAAATTTTCATTATTATTATGTTCTAAACTTAACATTATTGGAATAATCCAAACTTGTACACATTAAAGTTTTTATTAATACATTGTCTAAACTTGTCATTATTAGTATATTTTATAAATGTAATTCTTAGTATATTCTAAACTTGTCATTTTTAGTATATTAAACGTGTCATTATTAGTATATTCTAAATTTTCATTATTAGTATGGTCTAAACTTAACATTATTGGTTTATTATAAATTTGTCACTAGTAGTTATATTAGTTATCATTAATATTTCCCAACTATAGTTCACCTTAGTTATCATTAATATTTTCCAAATATAGTTCAACTTACCATTAGTATATTCTAAACATGTCATTATTAGTACATTCTAAACTTGTTATTATTAGTATATTTTTAACTTTTTATTATTGCTACACATTATCATTAATACTAACTTCAAAACTTCTCAATATTAGTCAAATCTGTACTTTTTTTTATTAGTACATCCTAACCTTGTTATTATTAGAATATTCTACACTTGTAATTATTAGCATATACTAAAATTTAAAATGATCATTTATAGTACCTTCTAAACTTGTCATTATAAGTATTTCCTAAGTCATTATCACTGCAAATTAAAGTTATCATTATTAATACTTTCTAAACTTGTTATTATCAGAATACTCTAAGATTTTATTATTAGTAAATTCTAAACTTATCAGTAGTGGTAAACATTAAACTTATTATTAATAGTACCTTCTAAATTTGTCATTGTTAGTTTTTTTTATAAACTTCTCTTTATTACTATATGCTAAACTTATATAGAAAATTTGTCTAAACTTTGTCATTACTAGTATATTTTAAAAGTGACATTATTCGTATATTCTAAGCTTGTCATTATTAGTATCTTCTGAACCAATAGCAAACATTAAAATTATCATTAATAGCACGTTCTAGATTTATCAATATTAGTATCAATAAAATATTCGAAACTTGTCATTATAAGTGTATTGTAAAATTGTATATTCTAGATTTTTCAATGTTAATATATTCTAATCTTGTAATTATTAATGTTTTCTAAATTTGTCATTATTAGTACACATTAAATTTATCATTAATTGTACCTTCTAAATTTGTCATTATCAATGTACTGTAAACATATAAATATTAGTATATTCTAAATTTGTCATTATTAACAACATTAAAGTCATAATTAATAGTATCTTCTAAAGTAGTCATCGTTAGTACATTCTAACCGTGTCTAATCTCGTTATTAGAATATTCTAAACTAGTTATTTTAGTATATTCTAAACGTGCCATTATTAGTTTATTCTAGATAAACTTGTCATTGTTAGTTTTTTATAAACTTCTCTTTATTACTATATGCTAAACTTAGTAGTATATAGAAAATTTGTCTAAACTTTGTTATTACTAGTATATTTTAAAAGTGACATTATTCGTAAGCTTGTCATTATTAGTATCTTCTGAACCAATAGCAAACATAAAATCATCATTAATAGCACGTTCTATATTTATCAATATTAGTATCAATAAAATATTCGAAACTTGTCATTATAAGTATATTGTAAAAAAAATTATTTAGTATATTCTAAACTTTTCAATATTAATATATTCTAATCTTGTAATTATTAATGTTTTCTAAATTTGTCATTGTATATTCTAAACTTGTCCTTGCTATAGTCTCAAATTATAATTTTAGTTTATATTAAACTAGTCATTAGTAGTATATTGTAAACTCGTAGTTATTTCTATATCCTCAACTTCTCATTATTAGTATACCTAAACGTTTCATTATTAGTACACATTAAAATTAGCATTAATAATACCTTCTAAATTGGTCATTATTAGTATATTTTGAACTTTTCATTATTAGTATATTCTAAACTTGTCATTCTTAATATATTCTAAAAGTCTAGAATATACAAATAATGACAAGTTTAGGATGTATTATTGATAACTTTAATGAGTACTTATAATAACAAGTTTAGGATATACTTACAATGACAACTTATATACAATATAATGAAAAGTTCATAAGTAACAGATTTAGAACCTATTAATGACAATTCTAATGTGTACTAATAATGAAAAATTAGGAATATACTATTATTGACAAGTTTAGGTAGTGTTAATAATGATATTAATGTTTAATAATAATGAGAAGTTTAGATATACTAATAATGATAATTTTAGAACACTATTAATAACAAGTTTAAAATATACAAAAAATAACAAAATTACAATAAGTTAATAATTACAAATTCTGAATATACTAAACAATGCTAATAAAGACAAGTTTAACAAGTTTAAAAAGGACAAATTTAGGTGCTATTAATGATAACTTTAATGTGTTAGTACAAATAATGACAAGGTTAGAATATACTAATAATGCCAAGTTTAGAATATACTAATAATTTCAAGCTTAGAAACTATTAATGATATTTTTACGAAATATTTAAAAAAAAAATAACTTTTAATTATTGTATACTAATATTGACAAGTTTAGAAGGTTCTATTAAATCAAATTGTATACTAATAATGACAAATTTAGAATAATGACACTTTCAGAATATACAAATAATTATAATTTTGGAAGGTATTAGACACTATAACTTTAATGTATACTAAAAATGACAAGCTAAGAATATACTAATAATGACAAGTTTGGAATATACGAATAATGACATGAAAATGCTCTAATAATTAAGCTTTACAAGGTAATGTTATTGATATTCTGAGAATGAAAAGTCTAAATTATCCTAATAATGAAAAATTTAGTAACTTTAATGTGTACTTATAACGACAAGTTTATATTAATGACATATATAGACATTTAGACATGTACAAGTTTAGATTAATGACATATATAGAAGCTACTATTAAGATGTGGCTAATAATGACAATAACTATTTGAAAAATTCGCTAGTGAACAGCGACATCAATCAGACAATCTCCTTGACAGTAGCGCACGGGATTCGAACCCGCTGCATCTGGAAGTAAACTCCCAAGACACACTCGCCTTAGCGAATTTCTCAAATAGTTACGTTGGTGACAAGCGTGAAAAGATTCGTTCCGGTCCTTACTACTCCCACTGGGTGCAGCGGCCATGGAGGTGAAAATGGGCGGTTAATGGGTGTAGTGAGCGCCCTCCCCAATCTCGATAGTCAGGTTGACTATGAGTTCTCATGGTTTTATGCTGTCAAGTGGTCGAGCGGTCTAAGGCGAGTGTGTCTTGGGAGTTCAAATCCCGTGCGCTACTGTCAAGGAGATTGTCTGATTGATGTCGCTGTTCACTAGCGAATTTCTTATAATGATATGTTTAGAATATACTAATGATGACAAGTTTAGTAGGAAATATTTATGATAACTTCAATAATAAAATGAATATACGAACAAATATAGTAATAATGGCAGCTTTATAAGATACTAATAATGACAAGTTTAGAAGGTACTATTAATGATAAATCTAAAAATGACAAGCTTAGAATATACTAATACAGAAGGTACTGTTAATGAGTGCTAATAATGAGAATTTTAGAATATACCAATAATGATCAATTTAGAAGGTACTAACAAAAACTTTAATTTGTATTATTAATGAAAAGTTTATCATATTATATTATATTATAAACTTTTCATGAATAATACAAATTAAAGTTTTTAACTTTTTAATAATGAAAGTTTCCTGTCTACTAATTATGATAAGTTTAGAATATACAAATAGTAACAAGTATAGAAGGAACTATTACTGATAGCCATAAGGTGTTCTAAAAATGACAAGTTTACAATATACTAATAATGACATGTTTAGAATATACTAACATAGCGAAGTTTAGAAGGTACTATTAATGAAAACTTTAATGTGAAATAATAATGAAAATCTTAGAATATACTAAAAATGGCAAGTGTTATCAGATATAAGTAATTTGAACTAATAAGGACAAGTTTAGAACATACTAATAATGACCGCTCTATGAATAAATAATACTAATAATGCCATGTTTAGAAATTACTATTAATGATGACTTTAATGTACACTAATAACATGTTTAGAATATACTAATAATGACAAGTTTAAAGGTACGATCAAATATAACTTTTATGTACTAATAAGGAGAAGTTTAGAATATACTAAGAATGACAGGCTTAGGCGGATCTATTAATGAAATATTTAATTTGTTCAAATAATCACAAATTTAAAATATACAATTGGTGACAAGGTTAGAATATTTTAAGAACGATAATTTAATGTGTTCTAATAAGGAGATGTTCATAATAGCCAAATAATGAAAAGATAGGAAAATACCTTAAATGAAAGTTTAGTATATTATAATGAAAGTTTAGTATATACTAATAATGACAAGTTTGGAAGGCACTATTAAAGATAAATTCTATGTGAAATGACATAATGAAAAAATTAATTCATAATGTAATTGGGAAGTTTAGAAAAAACGTATAACGTTTAGCAGGTACTATTAGTAAAATCTTTAATGTGTACTAATAATTACTTTAATGAGTACTAATAATGAACAATTTACAAAATATTAGTAATGACACGTTTAAAATATATTCTTAATGATAACTTTAATATACACTAATATAACAAGTTTAAAATATACTAATAATAACATATTCAGTCGGAACGATTAATATGAGAAGTTTAGAATATACTAATAATGAATATTGTCTATAGTACTATTAATGATAAATATAAAATTTAGAAAATTATATGTATAACTTTGATGTTTTAATAACGACAATTTTAGGTTCTATCAAATAACTTTGATGTGTACTAATATTGAATAATTTAGAATACACTAATAATGACAATTAAAACACAAATAATGAGAAGTTTAGAAGGAGATTCATTATCGATTTAATTTGTACAAGTTTAGAAAATACCAATAATTACAACTATAGAATATCCTAATAATGTGTATTAATAAGGACAAATTTATAATATTCTAATTATATAGAAGGTATAATTAATTATAACTTTAATGTGTACTAGTAATAAGAAGTTTAGAATATACTAATAATGACAAGTTCAGAAGGCACTATTGTGTGATAACTTTAATATGCACTAATAATGACAAATTTAGAATATCCTAATAATGGCAAGTTTGTAATGTAAGAATAATATCAAGTTTAAAAAATATATAAACTTCAACTTTGACAAGTTTAGAAGGTATTATTAATAATAGTTTTAATGAGAAGTTTACAATATACAATGCAAGGTACAGTAAATGATAACTTTTATGTGTACTAATAATGGAAAGACAAATAATGACTTTAATGTGTACTAATAATGACTTTAATGTGTACTAATAATGAAAAATTTAAAATATACTAATAATGGTAAGTTTGTAATATACTTATAATGAAAAGTTTAAAAGGTATATTAATAATTCATATAACTTTGACAAGTTTACAATATACTAATAATGAGAGGTAAGTTTAGAAGGTATTATTAATAATAACTTTAATGTGTACCTGTACAGGTATGTGTACTAATAATGGAAAGATTAGAAAATACCAATAAATACATACATACATATACGAAGCCAACCAATAATTACAAATTTAAAATGTACTGTTCAAGATAACTTTAATTTGTACTAATAATAAGCAAGTTTGTAATATATTAATAAACTGATAAATTTAATATGTACTAATATTAAAAAGTTTAGAATATGGTAATAATAACAAGTTTAGAAGGCACTATTAATATATTTAATGTGTACTAATAGTGACAAGTTTAGAATATATTAACCCTTAACAGGTAAAGGTCTTTTTGGGAAACGCCTCAGGTAAAGCGGGGTCTGACAGACCCCCCCCCCTAAAAAAAATACTTCCACTGCATTTATTGACATAGAATTCAAAACATATGTACTTCAACTTATCTTCTTCCATTTACGTGCTTAAAAGTGACTCTAATTGTTAGACATATATTTTAATGAAAATTACACCAAAAAAATGATGAAAAATAAGGTATTGCTGAATTTAGAGGGTACTTGACTGAAAACATGAAACATGAAGCAGTTGGTCATTATCATTTTGTAGAGACCAATGTCCCAACTATCTTTAAGGAAAAGCAGAGCTACAACAAATGAATAATGAATGTGTTTCATAAACCATAAAATCTTAAAAAAAATCGGAGGTAATTATTTTGACTTTGACCAACTTTACGCAAAAATTATGAAAGGGAAGGTTGATACTAGGTCCAGCAAACAATCTATAAGTTTTTAATGGTATCTAAGTTCATTATCTATGAGTTTTTATGGCTCTAAGCACTCCTATCCTGACTCAGCAAAACCCCATCCTTCGTTGACGGAAGTTTGTGGTCTCGGAGTGTTTTGAGTTTTCTCGAGAGGACATGAGTCGAGCAATTCATACATAATGCTAGTGATAATGAAGAACATATTCTATTGGATATACTGAAAGTGGGATTTGTGATACTGAAGAATCTAATTGCAGTCATTGCAGATGGGGGTTGAATGCTCCTGACACACTGGTCTTTTGTAGTGTAGGCAGTAGTTCTTGGTTTTCCTGTCAGACTTCCGGTCACACAAGGCACATCGCTTTCTCACAGCAGAGATGATACAAAATATGATACAAATTAAATTTGAACAAAAGAGGGGAAGGATAAATTAATCAAATAAAATGTGGCAGAATGTCATGTTTTATGATAATATGACCATGATATGAAAAAACTCACATTACCAGAACAGAAATTAAACATTGTGATAAGAATTAATGTGATCAAAAGAGGGAAAATGGAATAAATTAAATGAATAAATTAAATCAAACTCGGATGTATGTTTTTCTGTTGATAAAAAAGAAGAAATTATTATTTACCCATAAGTATAAATGATAAAACATTTATATGACATGAACAAACCTCAGGTAAAGTGGGGTCTGACAAACCCCACGCTACTCACACCTCAGGTAAAGTGGGGTCGGACAGGCCCAAAAGCTCTATAAAGCAAGATTCAGGAATGACCCTAAACTACTCCACTCGTCAAGAAGGTATATGGGAGAACATATTAGTATATTAACATATTAGTATATCAAAAGTAAAAAACAAAAAAGCATGGGGTCTGTTTGACTCCACTTTACCTAAGAAGGGTTAATAATGAGAAGTTTAGAAGGTACTATTATTGACAAATCTAGAATGTACTAATATTGAAAAGTTTGGAAAATATTATTAATGATAACGTTAATGTTAATAAACAAACCCCACGCTACTCACACCTCAGGTAAAGTGGGGTCGGACAGGCCCAAAAGCTCTATAAAGCACTATAAAGCAAGAATGACCCTAAACTATTCCACTCGTCAAGAGGGTATATGGGAGAACCCTCTTGACATATTAGTATATTAAAAGTAAAAAACAAAAAAGCATGGGGTCTGTCTGACCCCACTTTACCTAAGAAGGGTTAACAATGAGAAGTTTAGAAGGTACTATTATTGACAAGTTTAGAATGTACTAATATTGAAAAGTTTGGAAAATATGATTAATGATAACGTTAATGTGTACTAAATACACATTTAAAAGCTATTGATAGTAACTTTAATGTGTTCTCAAAATGAAAAGTTTAGAATATACTAATAATATGAAGTTTAGAATAAGGTAATAATGACAATTTTAAAATGTACTTTTAATGACAACTTTAATGTGTACTAGTAATGACAGGTTAAGGGTACTATCAAAAGTATCTTTAAAGTGAACTAATAATGACATATCTAGAGTATACTAATAATAAGTTTAGGATTTACAAATAAAGATCGGGATAACTTTAATGTGCACCAAGTATCTTTAAAGTGAACTAATAATGACATATCTAGAGTGTACTAATAATAAGTTTAGGATTTACAAATAAAGATCGGGATAACTTTAATGTGCACCAAGACAATTTTAGAAGGAACAATTAATGATAACTAATGATAGCTTAGTAATAATGACAAGTTTAAAACATACTAATATTGACAAGTTTAGAAAGATCTTATTAATGATGACTTTAATGTGTACAAATAATGACTTATATTGATATCAGACAATCTCCTTGACAGTAGAGCACGGGATTCGAACCCGATGCGTCTGGAAGTAAACTCCCAAGACACACTCGCCTTAGACCGAGTGTCTTGGGAGTTTACTTCCAGACGCATCGGGTTCGAATCCCGTGCGCTACTGTCAAGGAGATTGTCTGATTGATGTCGCTGTTCACTAGCGAATTTCTCAAATTATATTGATATGTTTAAAATATAGCAATAATGATAACTTTAATGTGTACTAATAATGACACGTAATAATAAGAAGTTTAGAAGGTACTGTTAATGAAAACTTTAATGTGTGTTAATTTCTGTGTGTGTGTGTGTGTGTGTGTGTGTGTGTGTGTGTGTGTGTGTGTGTGTGTGTGTGTGTGTGTGTGTGTGTGTGTGTGTGTGTGTGTGTGTGTGTGTGTGTGTGTGTGTGTGTGATCATTATACTTATCATTATTAGTATATTCTAAACTTGGTAATAATATTATAAACAGAGTTTACCATTATTCTAAACTTATGAGCATTTGTAGTGTCTTCTAAACATGTCATTGTTAGTATATTGAAAACTTATCATAGTTATCATTAATAGCAACTTCTAATTTGCTATTATTAGTATTTCCTAAACTTTGCATTATTAATATATTTCAAGCTTGTCATTATTACTACATATTAACGTCATCATTAATATAACATATAAAACATGTCATTATTAACATATATAACATGTCATTATTAAAATAATGTAAACTTGTGATTATTAGTACACATTAAAGTTTAATTAATAGTGCCTTTAAGATTGTCATTATTCGGATACTTTCATTATTAGTATATTCTAAACTTATTATTATTAGTATATTCTAATCTCATTATTATTATATTCTAAACTTGTCATTACTGGATTAGTACACCTTAAAGTTCTCTTTAAAGTTATTATTAATATTACCTTGTAAAGTTATATGCTAAACTTGTCATTATTTGTACAAAATAAAGTTATCATTAGTAGAACCTTCTAAACTTATCATTATTAGTATATTCCACACTTCTCATTATTTCTAAACATTAAAGTTACATTTAACAGTATCTTCTGAACTTGTCAATCTTAGTATATTCTAAATGTCATTGTAAGTATATTCTAAACCTGTGATTATTAGTACATATTAATGTTATCATTCGTTCTATCTTCCATACATGTCATTATTAGTATATTCTATTTTTTTCATTATTAGGACTCATTAAAGTTATAGTTAATAGCACCTTCTTAATTTGTCATTGTTAGTACATTGTAAACTTGTCATTATTAGTACACTTATCAATTATAACATCTTCCAAACTTGTAAGTATTAGCATATTCTAAACTTTTCTTTATTAGTATATTATAAACCTGTCAATATTCTAAACTTGTACACATTAAAGTTATCATTAATAGCATCTTTAATCTGATGTTCTATAATTATCATTATTAGTAAACATTAAAGTTATCATTAATAGCACTTTCTATTCGTATAATCTAACCATTAGAATATTCTAAACATATCTTCATTGATATGTTCTAAACTTTTCATTATTAGTGCTTATTAAATATATTCCAAACATGGCAATATTAGAGTATTCTAAAGTTGTCATTATTCTAAACTTATCATTATTATCATATTCTAAACTTGTTAGTATTAATACACATAATTAGTAGCACCTTCCAAAGTTGTCATTATTCGTATATTCTAATCTAATATATGTAATTATCAGTATCTTCTACAATTCCCATTATTAGTGCATATTAAAGTTATCATTAATAGTACCTTCTAAACTTGTCCTTATTAGTATATTCTAAACATGTGATTATGAGTACATATTAGAGTTATCATTAATAGTGTTTTCTAAACATGTAATTATCTTTCATATTCTAAGCTTGTCACTATTGGTACACTTAAAAGTTATCATTAATAGAATATTCTAAAATTTCATTATTAGTATATTCTAAACTTGTCATTAATAGTACACATTAAAGTTATCATTAATAGTATCTTTAATCTGATCATTATAAGTACGTTCTATAATTATCATTATTAGTATTAGTTATCATTAAATTGTCATTATTAGTATGTTCTAAACTTGTCATTATAAGTATATTCTTAACGTATCATTATTACTATACTTACCATTAATAGTATTTTCTAAAATTGTCATTATTAGTATATTCTCAATTTTCATAATATTCTCTAATATTTGTTATTATCAGTATCCTCTACAATTACATATTAAAGTTATCATTAATAGTACCTTCTAAACTTGTCCTTATTAGTATATTCTAAACATGTGATTATGAGTACATATTAGATAATTACTTTCTAAACATGTAATTATCTTTCATATTCTAAGCTTGTCACTATTGGTACACTTTAAAGTTATCATTAATAGAATATTCTAAAATTTCATTATTGGTATATTCTAAACTTTTCATTAATAGTACACATTAAAGTTATAATTAATAGTATTTTTAATCTGATCATTATTAGTATGTTCCATAATTATTTAGCTATCATAATTATTAGTTATCATTAACAGTATCTTGTAAATTTTTCATTATTAGTATGTTCTATACTTGACATTATAAGTATATTCTTAACGCATCATATTATCATTACATTAAACTTACCATTAATAGTACTTTCTAAACTTGTCATTATTAGAATATTATAAACTTACCCATAATAGTATATTCTCAACTTTCATAACTAGTACACATTAAAAGTTATCATTAGCTGTACCTTGCATTATAATTATATTGTAAACTTGTCACTTTAAAGCTATTATTAATAATACCTTCTAAAGTTGACATTATTTGTATATTACAAAATTGCCATTACTAGCATATTCTAAATTTGTCATTATTAGTATATTCTAAACATCTTATTACTAGTACACATTAAAGTTATAATTAATAATACCTTCTAAACTTGTCATAATTAGAATATTATAAGTTTGTCCTTATTATGATTATATTATATAGTTGTCATTGTTAGTATATTATAAACTTTTCATTATAAGTACAAATCAAATTATTCAATATTAGTACATATCAAAGATATTTAATAGAACCTTCTAAAATTGTCATTATCAAAACATATTAAAGTTATTATAAATATAATTTTCTAAAATATTGATTATTGGTACACATTGTATATATCATTAATAGTACTATTGACAATATTTATTATTAATATATTCTAAACTTCTCATATTAGTTATCATCAATAGTTCCGACTGAACATGTTATTCTTAGTATATTCTAAACTTGTTACTATTAGTACATATTAAAGTTATCATTAAAAGCATATTCTAAACATATCATTACTAGTATTTTGTATTTTTTTCACTATTAGTACTTATTAAAGTAATTATTAGTATACATTAAAGATTTTACTAATAGTATCTGCTAAACGCTATACGTTTTTTTCTAAATTTCCCATTTTATTATAAATTAAATTTGTCATTAACATGTAAACTTGTCATATTCTAAACTTTTCATTATCATTTCACATATATTTTATCTTTAATAGTGCTTATCAAACTTGTCATTATTTTTATATTCTATTAACTTCTCATTAATAGTATATACTAAACTTATCACTATTAATAAACATGAAAGTTATCCTTAATAGTACCTTCTAAACTTGGCATTATTAGTATATTCTAAGCTTGTCGTTATTAGTACAAGTTAACGTTATCAATTATAGTACCTTCTAAACTTACCCTTATTAGTATATAATACTTTGTTTATATTATTACACATTAAAGTTATCATTAATAGTACCTTCTAAAAGTTGTCATTAAGGTACCTTCTGAACTTATCTTCACATTTTAAACATGTCAATATTAGATTCTTCTAAACTTGTCATTATCTTTTATTCTAAACTTTTCATTACTTGTGTATTAAACTTTTCAGTATTAGTACATTCTAAATTAATAGTATTTTCTAAACTTGTCATTAGTAGTATATTGAAAAGTTATCATCGATAGTATTTTCTAAACTTGTCATTATTAGTATATTCAATGTGTAATAACAAAAACTTTAATTTTTATTATTAATGAAATGTTTATGATATAATAATAATAATGACAAATTTATAATATACTAATAATGACATGTTTAGAATATACTAACATTGAGAAGTTTAGAAGGTACTATTAATGAAAACTTTAATATGTAATAATAATGAAAAGTTTAGAATATACTAACAATGGCAAGTACGTATTATATTAATAATGAGAAGTTTAGAATACAGTATTGATTATAACTTTAGTGTCTACATGTTTAGAATATACTAATGATGACAAGGAAAATTTTAATGTGCCCTAATAATGACAAATTTAGAAGGTACTATTAACAGTAACTTTAATGCGTATTAATAATTTAGAATATACTCACAATTATAAGTTTAGAAGGTGCTCTCAGATATAACTTTAATTTGAACTAATAAGGACAAGTTTAGAACATACTAATAATGACAAAGTTAGACCGTTCTATGAATAGATACTAATAATGCCATGTTTAGAAGTTACTTTTAATGATGACTTCAATGTGCACTAATTGATTTTGTCCACAATTTTAGGTTCTATTGTAAATGTTAAATCTAGTTTCGACGGCTCTTCATTGCTTCTGTATCTGGTGTTTTCACTGACCCATTGGGTCAGTACATTACCCCACAAGTCGTCTCCTCCTCGCACTGTCATGTTTTCCCAACAAATTTCTTTGCAATTGAAGTCCCCCATAATTACCAAATTACCACTGCCCATTAGTATCTCATTTAGTGATTTCCTTGTATTTTTAGCATTTTTGTATGTTCGTTCTCTTTCCAAGCGTTCGTTTTCGGGAGCACATAGGTCACCACAAACTTTCTACTTTTCATATTCTTGTCTTCGACTTTTATCATGATCAGTTCAACATTACCTTTGCCCTCCGCAATTTTTGTCACGTTTAAGTCTTTCTTGGCCAAGAACACGATTCCTCCTCCTTGTTTCTTGTCCCTATTTTTTATCGATGGATGGTATTTCACCTCTTAGTTTGTCTCTACAATTCCCATTATGGCTGTTTTTTCTTCAAGCAGGTAATCATTGAGTTCGTTCAGACCTGAAATTAATCCATCAATGTTAGTATAGGCCACTTTTAATTTTCTTCTTTCTCCATTTTTTTCTGTCTTTGGTTTGTTCGTTTTGAGGTGTTTGTGTGTGTGTGTGCGTGTGTGTGTGTGTGTCTGTGTGTGTGTGTGTGTGTGTGTGTGTGTGTGTGTGTGTGTGTGTGTGTGTGTGTGTGTGTGTGTGTGTGTGCGTGCGTGCGTGTGTGTGTGTGTGTGTGTGTGTGTGTGTGTGTGTGTGTGTGTGTGTGTGTGTGTGTGTGTGTGTGTGTGTGTGTGTGTGTGTGTGTGTGTGTGTACCAAATTAATAGTCTCGAATGGTGTGGAATAGGCCTAGTGAACCGGGAAACAGTGCTCAAGAAACTAACTTTTTGCCTCGGAACTCTGATATCAACCTCGATCGACCATCGAAAGGAAATGGACCCTGACTATTGAATAATTCTAGAACCTTCCCCAGGAAATTTTTGCCAATGGCTACATTAAATGTAGGAATATTTAGAGGAAAGGAGGAATTGATATTAATGATAATGGAAAAGAAAGTCGACATACTTGCTTTATGTGAAACAAGACTTGCAAGAAAAGGCAGAAGGGTTTTGCATGATAACTATCAGTTCGTACATAATGCAAGAGCAGACATTAGCACAAAGAATCACGAGAGTAGAACAGAAAAACGAGAGGATTCTGGCTTTCTGAAAAAAAAAAAGTTTCATAAAAGTCTACGCACCGCTCAAAGTCGACCATCAGAAAAAAGAGAAGTATTCTATGAATCCCTCCAGAATGTTAAGAACGACTTACCATACGCCGAAAATGTAGTTATCATGGGTGATCTGAATGGACACATTAAAAAAGATCGCAAAGGATTTAGTACGGGTAGAAAAGCATACAGCAACAAATACACCGACAAGCCCATAATATTTCTTTGTCGCGGCTCGTGCCGCTTAAATTCTTCTTATCGGCTTAAGAAACCTGCACAGCGAAGCTATAGCGATAATCCCATACCACACTCCTGGTCATATGGCCATTTCCCGAAGGTTGAGTGTGGTTTGAATTTTCCGCCAAAATCATCGGAAATTTAAAATTCCCGGCTCTGTGCAGGCATGCGCATTGTCGACCCCACCTCCCCCTCCCTATCCCCTCCCTTCTTACCCGGCTAGCTCGAGCCGGACGTCGCGTCACTTCAATGAGAAATGAAGGCTTCGCCTGTGGGAGGAGGGAGGGACCCTAAATCTGTGCAGGTTTCTTAAGCCGATAAGAAGAATTTAAGCGGCACGAGCCGCGACAAAGAAATATTATCGGCTGAAAGAAACCTGCACAGCGAAGCTATGCATGAGACGAGGACAGGTGGGAGGAGAGGTGAAGCCTGAATCAAACCGTTATTACGTGTGTCTTTCCTATGGGAGACTTATTCATTTTATCACTCAGTAGAGGGGAGACAGAAACGTCAAGTACCCACGCCGAAGAATGTGACATGCACAACATTGCACTGTTCACACAATGCGTAAATTATACGAAATTTGTATCCTGTTCAACGGTTCCTGGCCCCTCCCCACTCCTCGGTCGCCCTTTGCCCCCTCCACTTTTTTGAGATGAGAGGGGTGGAGCCGTTTCCATGGCGACACATGGGACAGGGGCGACCGAGTGGTAGAGACACCGTGTCCCCAAGGGAGTCGTCGATGTCCAGTCCCTAGGTCCCGCACCCGCTCCACAGAGTGGGTGCGGAGAAACTCCAGCGACCGGCGTAGGGCCCCCGACCGAAGCCAGGGACGCAACAACCTGTGGAGTGCTGAGGGTATCGGCCCGGGCAGGTCACGCGGGAGAAGCAGTATGCTCCTGTCGACCTCCCGTACCAGCCGTCGGCGCCCCAAGCGGCTCAGTGGAAGGGCCGGGGTCGCGAAGTTGAGGCCCCCCCCCCCGCCACCGAAGGAGGGAGGACGTGTGAGAGAAGCACGCACTTTTGGCGCAGGGGAGCACCCGAAGGACGCTGACTGTGTCCCACTCAATCCCAAGCCAATAAAGTCTCTGTGTGGGAGCAAGGGCAGACCCGTCCCAGTCCACCCCGAACTCCACGTCCGCCAACACACTCAAAGCCACTGAGATGTCGGCCGATGCACCCTCCCCGGTGGGCAAATGCATCAACTAGCCGTCTAGGAACATGAGTGTGGAGACGCTTGCTTCCGTCCAACGTACGCCTACCACTCTCACTAGTTTCGTGAAGATCCTCGGGGTAAGCGAGAAACCGAAAGGGAGTATGCGAGGCCAAGTTCGTTTCCGAGCGACCTCGTCCGTGGGCGTTAGTCAAGAGGCTTCGTCCTGGGTGAAGACGTTCCCTGAGCGTCTCCCACGAAGACGGGCCTGGACCCTCGGTATGTATCCAACTCACCCCAAGTCTTCCCGCGGGAAGTTCTCGAAGCCCGTGGCGAGCGTCTTCATCCAATAGTGTGCTATGGCAATTTGTGACGTCTCATCACCCACAAGCGGACTTCTATATGTTTAATACCTAGTGACATCATGTGATTATACTGTGACGTCACCGGATTGATCATGGCGCCATAGGATCGTCTCGTGACGTCACAGGGACACAAAGACGTCATAGGACTACATGGTGATTATCACAATGACGTCATCTTATCATACCGTGACATCACTGAGTCACAGTGAGCGTTGAAATAAATTTTGACATGGTAAAATTCTGGACCATCATGACTGTAGATTAAATTAAGTTGAATAGGAAAAGTCATGTTCATGTTGACCCGAGTCACAGTGGGCGTTGAATTAGATGGTAAAATTCTTGACCATCATGACTACAGATTAGCTTAAGTTGAATAGGAAAGTCATGGTCATTTCGACCTAAGTCACAGTGAGCGTTGAAATCAATTTTAACATGGTAAAATTCTCGACCATCATGACTATAGATTAGCTCAAGTTGAATAGGAAAAGTCATGTCCATTTCCACCTGAGTCACGGTGAGCGTCGAAATTAATTAACATGGTAATTCTCGACCATCATGACTGTAGATTAGCTCAAGTTGAATAGGAAAAGTCATGGTCATTTCGACCTGAGTCACAGTGAGCGTTGAAATTAATTTCAACATGGTAAAGTTCTTGACCATCATGACTATAGATTAGCTTAAGTTGAATAGGAGAAGTCATGTCCATTTCGACCTGTTTTTTTTTTTTTTTTTTCTCCAAGGTCAAGGCATTTTATTTATGTAATACCTAGCACTTTGCGCCAACTTAAACTGTACTATTTAAAACTGATTTTCCTCTTCTCATTACACTAAATGATTGTAGTTTCTTTGAACTAATTTATACTCATTTTAACTAACACTAGACTCCCTAAGTCTAAAGTTCTTTTGTGTTTTACTTGGGGGTGGAACATCAGTTTTTTTTTTTTTTTAAGAAACCTGGAAGGAGGGTGGTGCCGTGAGGCGTTAGAAGACCATTGAAGCTCGGAGGTATGGGGCTGCCGAGGCCTGATGATCCTCGGGGAGCCACCCTCCGTATCATAAGACACGTCCCCTTGTCCTCCAAGAGGCCCGGGTTCTTACCACGGACGACTTGAGGACGTATGGGGAACGGAGTACGAGTGGAAAAGGTCAAAGTCTACGCCTAGGGCCCGACAAAGAAAGTTATAAGGCGTTAAAGGACCATTATTGGTCGAAGGTATGGGGCTGCCGAGGCCTGATGACCCTCGGGGCGTCACCCTCCGTATCATAGGACACGTCCCCTTGTCCTCCGAGAGGCCCGGATTCTTACCACGTACGACTCGAAGACGTATGGGGAACGGATTACGAGTGGAAAAGGTCAAAGTCTACGCCTAGGGCCTCACAAAGGGAGCCATTAAGGCGTTAGAGGACCATTATTGGTCGGATGTATGGGGCTGCCGAGAGGCCTGATGACCCTCGGGGGCACCCCCTCCGTACCATAGGACACGTCCCCCTCTCTTCCGAGAGGCCCGGGTTCTTACCGCGGACGACCCGAAGACGTATGGGGAACGGATTACGATCGTATAAGGTCAAAGTCTACGCCTAGGGCCTGACGAAGCAAGCTATGAGGCTGTTAGAGGACCATTGATGACCGGAGGTTTGGGGCTGCCGAGAGGCCTGATGACCCTGGGGGGCGCCACACTCCGTACCATAAGACACGTCCCCCTGTCTTCAAAGAGGCCCGGGTTCTTACCACGGACGGCCTGGAGACGGGGACGTATTGCGATCGTATATGGTCAAAGTCTACGCCTAGGGCCTGATACAAACCGTGAGGCAATAGAGGACCGATGATGGTCAGAGGTATGGCGCTGCCGAGAGGCCTGATGACCCTGGGGGGCGCCACACTCCGTACCATAAGACACGTCCCCCCCGTCTTCAAAGAGGCCCGGGTTCTTACCACGGACGGCCTGGAGACGGGGACGTATTGCGATCGTATATGGTCAAAGTCTACGCCTAGGGCCTGAAACAAACCGTGAGGCAATAGAGGACCGATGATGGTCGGAGGTATGGCGCTGCCGAGAGGCCTGATGACCCTGGGGGGCGCCACCCTCCGTACCATAAGACACGTCCCCCTGTCTTCCGAGAGGCCCGGGTTCTTACCACGGACGGCCTGAAGACGGGGACGGATTGCGATCGTATATGGTCAAAGTCTACGCCTAGGGCCTGATACAAACCGTGAGGCAATAGAGGACCGATGATGGTCAGAGGTATGGCGCTGCCGAGAGGCCTGATGACCCTGGGGGGCGCCACACTCCGTACCATAAGACACGTCCCCTGTCCTCCGAGAGGACCCGGGTTGTTTACCAGGGACGGCTCGAAGACGGGGACGGATTGTGCTCGTATAAAATCAAAGTCGAAGAATGAGACAAACCAGCAGCCAAGCGGAAAGCGATAAAACTAACAGACGATTAGCCAGCAGGAAACGGGACCGCCTGCTCCCATGTGGGCAGCGAGTTAACCACTCGGTTCCGTTTCCGCGATCTAAGTGACGCGACGTCCGGCTCGAGCTAGCCGGGTAAGAAGGGAGGGGATAGGGAGGGGGAGGTGGGGTCGACAATGCGCATGCCTGCACAGAGCCGGGAATTTTAAATTTCCGATGATTTTGGCGGAAAATTCAAACCACACTCAACCTTCGGGAAATGGCCATATGACCAGGAGTGTGGTATGGGATTATCGCTATAGCTTCGCTGTGCAGGTTTCTTTCAGCCGATAATTCACCTTATGTTAAAACATAAGATTTTTCAGAGATGTAAAAAACATAATATTGATATCATGCAGTTCGGACCACAGGCTAGTCGTGGGCAAACTGAAACATGCCAAATCAAAACCTCTGAAGAGTATAGCCATAAAACGATTTTTTGAACAGATATATGAGAGATGAAGGCTATAAAGAAGCATTCCAATGCAGATTGAGAGAAAATAGAGCCGAAGATGCTGGAAGAGAAGATTTGGTAGGTCGCCTTCCATTCGGCGATCACAAGACTTGACAAAGAAGTTATGCAATACTTATACAGTTGGAAGAAAAAATAAACACTCTAGTGCAGCGTTTCTCAACCTTTTTACCCTTGCGTAACCTTTAGAATAAATTGCATGTCTCAAGGAACAACTGAAAAAAACATATCTTTCTCATTTTAATTTCATCGTAATAATAGGTTAAATAGGATGATGCATACATCACATTATTACAATAACCAAGAATATTTCGTGCTTCTTTAATTATATTACGTATATGAAATTAAATAAAAAATCAAAAGAATCACTTGTTCTCGCGTAACCCTGGGACCTTTTCGGAACCCTGGTTGAGAAACTCTGCTCTAGATCGAAAATAGTAAAGAAGCTGTCAAAATAAATAAATAAATAAAAAATAAAAATATATAAAAGATAAAAAAATAAAAAAAAAAGATCTGAAAATGGATGAGCACGAAGAGAATAGAAGGTTGAGAAAAGTATCTTCAAGCTAGAAGATAGGCAGAGAGAGTTAAAAATAGGTATCTTTACTCGCAACATTTCTAGCTAATGGTTAAATGGATTTTTATCATGAGGACGCAAGCAGTATTTGAAAAACACAAAATTGGAAGCTGACAAATCAAAAGCTTCTAATCTTATCTGGACCAATAAAATTCATTCTCACATTTGCCATTTGCCCTTTCATAGCACCCGAGTGTATTCTTGGAATCATAGTCGTGTCAGTAATCTGGTGAACACTAAATGAATAGTTGTTAAACACTAAAGTCAATCCTATCATATTTTGCTTTCTTTGGCTTTATAGAACCTTAGAAAACTTCATATTATATGGGTAACTATAGTATTTGACATTTCTGCGTATTTCCAATAATTGACCATGACCAGAGGGGTAGGGGTGAGGGTTGGGATATACGACCTTTTTCCTAAAATATAACTTAAATACAACCAATGTCTGATTGAAATAGCATATGTAAATAAAGCTCAAGTAGGAGATTTCACAAAACCTCGATCAAATGAGTCTGTGTGTTTGTGAGTGTGTGTGTGTGTGTGTATTTTCACTTGGTCTTTGGATCACGTGTTGGACTCGTGATCGACAGCTATTTCCCTCCTGGAAGAGAGCTCAGAGCTCGTAGGTCCGATCTATGGGTAATGCTATGACCTTGCACACACACACACCCCCAACTCCCCGCCCACGAGAGTTGGAGTAACACCCCTCAACGCTGCGATACTGATATTATTTCAGCCCCGGGCGAGGTGTGTGTGTGTGTGTGTGTGTGTGTGTGTGTGTGTGTGTGTGTGTGTGTGTGTGTGTGTGTGTGTGTGTGTGTGTGTGTGTGTGTGTGTGTGTGTGTGTGTGTGTGTGTGTGTGTGTGTGTGTGTGTGTGTGTGTGTGTGTGTGTGTGTGTGTGTGTGTGTGTGTGAATGTATATGTGTTTGTGTGTGTATGCGTGTGTGTGTGTGTGTGTGTGTGTGTGTGTGTGTGTGTGTGTGTGTGTGTGTGTGTGTGTGTGTGTGTGTATGTGTGTGTATGTGTGAGTGAGTGTGTGTGTGTGTGTGTGTGTGTGTGTGTGTGTGTGTGTGTGTGTGTGTGTGTGTGTGTGTGTGTGTGTGTGTGTGTGTGTGTGTGTGTGTGTGTGTGTGTGTGTGTGTGTGTGTGTGTGCGTGTGTGTGTAATAATAATAATAATAATAATAACATACGGTTTATTGGGTATAAGAGCATTCCTGCTGAAAATATACATCCTACAAGAAAATAACAATATAATACTATGACAGTGAGTAGACTTTATTACAATCATACAAAAACTAGACAAATAAAACAGCAGGCTAAGTAATAGGTACGTAGTGCAACAATGTAAATTCTAGTTGTTGATTAAGTCCAGAAATGTCGGTATGGGGCTCTTCTTATACCAGTCGGTACGTGCTCTGATCGGCTTGATGGAATTATGGTGCCTCACCTGGCACCGTGGACGAGGTACTTGAGGACGTAGTAGGTTCCGGTGCCGAACATGTTTGACCAGGGTGACCGCAAACGACCTCAAACTCTGAAGATAGCGGTCAGCAAGGGTGGGTAGTCCCAGTGTGTTGAGAGCGTGCTGGTAGGTGGTGTAATCTTTGCCAAGGATTGTGCGACAGGCTCTTTTCTGCATTTTCTCCAGCTGACGCTGCTGCGTGCGTGTGTGTGTGTGTGTGTGTGTGTGTGTGTGTGTGTGTGTGTGTGTGTGTGTGTGTGTGTGTGTGTGTGTGTGTGTGTGTGTGTGTGTGTGTGTGTGTGTGTGTGTGTGTGTGTGTGTGTGTGTGTGTGTGTGTGTGTGTGTGTGTGTGTGTGTGTGTGTGTTGCCACTATTGGTACACTTTAAAGTTATCATTAATAGAATATTCTAAAATTTCATTATTAGTATATTCTAAACTTGTTATCATTAATATTATCTTTAATATGATAATTATTAGCATGTTCTATAATCATCATTATTAGTATTAGTTATTATTAAGAGTATCTTGTAAACTTGTCATTATTAGTATCTTCTATACTTGTCATTATAAGTATATTCTTAACGTATCATAATCACTATACATTAAACTTACCATTAATAGTACTTTATAAACTTGTCATTATTAGCATGTTATAAACTTACCCAACTTTTATAACACTGGGGAACACTCATTTTGTTGCATTTAAAAGAAGACTTTTCTATAGTCAACTTGAGTGTGCTGATTTCAAATCTGAAGTCGGGTTTTGTCTGCAAGCTACAGATTTTATGCAATTTGACATTTTTATTTATTTTTTAAATTTTCGTTATCATAGGAAATTGCAATATCAGCCACAATTCTTTTGTTCACTTGAATCTTAAAACAGTATGAAAGCCATTTCTGTACATCTATTAAGGCAAAAGAAACAGAACATTAACAGAACATCTATCCCAAAGTTAGATTAGCATCCTTCAGAACATCACCACAGCTGATGGAAGCTTATCAATTTCTTTGTGTATTTTTTTCAGGCAGGAATTTGCGTTTGTAACTTTTGCGTTTGTACATTTCATCTGGGCAATTTCGTTTAATGCTCCAGCAGTAGTCAGCCATCATACTTTTGTCCCAGCGCCCTTGGTAGCGTTCTTCCATGATCTTTAGGTCTTGGTGGAATCGTTCTCCTTGTTCGTCACTCACAGCCCCCAGGTTGTCAGGGAACTGATCAAGGTGGCTGTTCAAAAAATGAAGCTTGATGCTCATGTTGCACCCGAGATCACGAAAAGCGAGGAGCATTCTGTTCACAAGTTCACTGTAGTTCTCCGCCTTATTGTTTCCAAGGAAGTTCTGAACGACTGCCACAAAGGATAACCATGCTGCCCTTTCTAAAGCGGTCATCTTAGCAACAAACTGATCATCACGAATTAGGGTTCGAATCTGTGGGCCATCAAACACGCCTGCTTTGATCTTCTCAAATGATAACCCTGGTAAAGCTGTGATGATGTGTTGGAAACATTCACCTTCGGTTTCCAGTGCCTTGACAAATTGTTTCATCAAACCTAATTTGATGTGAAGAGGAGGAAAGATGATCTTATCTCTGTTTACAATTGGGTCTTGTATGATATTTGGCATGCCTGCTTCAAGGGTGTCACGAATAGGCCAGTCCTTCTGGACCCAATGTCTGTCTCGTGCTCGGCTGTCCCACATACAGAGGAAACATGGAAACTTGGTGAAACCTTTCTGTTGTCCAAGAAGAAAGTTGACCATCTTTAAGTCTACACAAATTATCCAATTGTGCTCATGATACTTTAATAAGTCCATGACCATTCTCATATCATCATAGTCTTCCCGCAAATGCACTGAGTGACCGACAGGTACTTCTCCATAAACATTGCCATTATGTAAAAGAACACACTTTAGACTGCGTTTTGAACTGTCTAAAAAGTCTCCATTCAGCAGGACTATAGTAAGGTACACCCAGTTCTTTGAGAAGCCCTGGGATGTCATGGCAGTAAACAAACTGTCTGTCTTTTGAAAAAAAGGTCACAAAAAGCTGGTCACGCTTTCTGAAATATGATACTTTAACAGAGTGATCAACAAGATTTCTACCTTGTAATCTTGATGCCAAAAGCTCTGCTGCTTTCTTTGAAAGACCTAAATCCCGCACTAAATCATTCAGTTCAGCCTGGGGAAGAGGCTTAGGGACGGGGAAAGGTTCAGTGTCTGAAGAACAGTCCTCCGATTGTGAACACTTTTCTGACAATTCACTGTCACAACTGTCTTGCTGGCTTGTATCATGTCCAATGTCTTTATCGTCCAATGAAGGCAAGCCTTTGAAAACTGGAACAGGTACTTCTTCAGAGTGCGGAATAGGCCGAATAGCTGAGGGAATGTTCGGATACGTAATCTTATGTCGGTTTTTCTTCCCAACACCCGTTGTGTTTACCATGCAGAAATAACAGTCAGTTACATGGTTAGTGGGTTCGCGCCAAATCATTGGAACTCCAAAAGGCAGACCTTTGCGTTTTCCTTTGGTCCAGTCTCGAAGCATTTCCTCACAATTGTGGCACACAACATGAGGAGCCCATTGCTTGTCTTGATCACCAAGATGAACTTCAAAATATGCCTTGTAGGCACGCTTGACGAACGAGGATATGTTACGTCTCTGACGATTGAGTGTGTAGCATCCACATATGTAGCAGAAGGCATCAGGCTTGTTTCTGCAATGATGTCTCATTCTGGAAGCCATGTTTGAACTGAAACAAAAGAAGAATGATCAAAATATTAGAAGCTATCTATATATATGGACGTTAAAATGCTTATACATGGTTTACGCAAGTTCACATATGTACAATTTCATTAACCTCAAATTGCATACAAACTAGAGCTTGTAGAGAAAAACTAATTTCAGATTTGAAATCAGCGCCTACAACTCTTTCAAAATCCGTTAAAATATCCAATGCAACTCAAAGTTACTGAAAAAGTGTTCCCCTGTGTAATTAGTACACATTAATGTTATAATTAAACTTGTCATTAATAGTACACTTTAAAGTTCTCATTAATAGTATCTTTAATATGATCATTATTAGCATGTTCTATAATCATCATTATTAGTATTAGTTAATTAAGAGTATCTTGTAAACTTGTCATTATTAGTATCTTCTATACTTGTCATTATAAGTATCATAATCACTATACATAAGTATCATAATCACTATACATTAAACTTACCATTAATAGTACTTTCTAAACTTGTCATTATTAGCATGTTATAAACTTACCCAACTTTTATAATTAGTACACATTAATGTTATGATTAAACTTGTCATTAATAGTACACTTTAAAGTTCTCATTGATAGTATCTTTAATATGATCATCATAATATAATCATCATTATTAGTATTAGTTATAATTAAGAGTATCTTGTAAACTTGTCATTATTAATATCTTCTATACTTGTCATTATAAGTATATTCTTAACGTATCATAATCACTATACATTAAACTTACCATTAATAGTACTTTCTAAACTTGTCAACTTACCCAACTTTTATAATTAGTACACATTAATGTGTCATTAATAGTACAATTTAAAGTTCTCATTAATAGTATCTTTAATATGATCATTATTAGCATGTTATATAATCATCATTATTAGTATTAGTTGTAAACTTGTCATTATTAGTATCTTCTATATTTGTCATTATAAGTATATTCTTAACGTATCATAATCACTATACATTAAACTTACCATTAATAGTACTTTCTAAACTTGTCATTATTAGCATGTTATAAACTTACTCAACTTTTATAATTAGTACACATTAATGTTATGATTAAAAGTAGCTTCCAAACTTGTATGACTTTGTATATTCTAAAGTTGTCATTCTTAGTACATATATAAGTTATTATCAAAAGAATCTTCTGATTTTGTCCTTATTGAAATATCCTAAACTTGCACTCGTTAAAATTATCATTAATACCAAAATCTTAATTTTTTCATTATTAGTACACATTAAAGTTTTTATTAGAAGTACCTAAAAGTGTCTAAACTTGTCTTTACTAGAACATATTAAAGTTATCATTGATAATTCCTTTTCAACTTGTCATTATTAGTATAATTCAAACATTAATTAGTAATCATTATTAGTGTATTCTAAACTTGTTATTATTAGTCATTATTCAAAAACTAAACTTTTCATTATTAGTACACATTAAAGTTTCAATTAATTGTACCTTTTAAATATGACATTATGACACATTAAACTTGTCATTATTAGTATATTCTAAACTTTCTTTAATAGTACACGTTAAAGATATTGCTAAGAGAATCTTAATCTTGTCAGTATCAATATACATTAAAGTTATTATTACTATTATATTCTAATCTTGACATTATTACAACACAATAAAATTGTCAAAAGTACCGATTATTACCACATTCTAAATTTGACATTATTTGTGCAAATAAAATTTATCATTAATCGCACACTTCTTATTATCAGTATATTCTATTTTTTTTATTATTAGTAAACATTGAAGTTATCATAAATATTACCTTCTAAACTTGTCATCATTAGTATATTCTAAACATGTCATTATTAGTATATTCTAATAATTATTCTAAATAGTATTCTAAATAGTATCTTCTAAATCTGTCATTATTAGAATGTTCTAAACTTGTCATTATAAGATATCATTAATAGTACCTTTTAAACCTGTCACCATTAGTTCTATACATTTCATTATTAGTACACATTAAAGTTATCATTTATAGTACTTTCTAGACTTCTCATTATACGTATATTCTAAACATGTCAATATTGGTATATTCTAAATTTGTCTTATTAGTATGTTCTTAACTTGTCATTAATAGTTCATATTTAATTTATCATTAATAGGACGTTATCATTAGTATATTCTAAGTCTGGCAATTTTAGTATATGTTAAAGTTGCCATTATTCTAACCTTGTCATTATTATAATTCAAACTAGTATATTCTGAATATATCATTATTAGTATATTCCAAACTCGTTATTATTAGTAAACTTATCATTAATAGTATATCCTAATTATTATTATTAGTGTATTCCAAATTTGCCTGTTTTTAATAGGACATTCTAAACTTGACATTATTAGTAAAAAATAAAGTAATTAATAGTACCTTCTAAACTTATCATTAACAGTACCCTTTAAACTTGTAATAATTAGTATATTCTAAACTCGTCATTATTAGTTATTTTTTAGTATCTTCTAAACCTGTCATTATTAGAATGCTGTAAACTTGTCATTGTAGGTACACATCAAAGATATTAATAGTACCTTTTAAATTTGACATCATTAGAATGTTTTATACATTTTTTTATTAGTACATATTAAAGTTATCATTAACAGTACTTTCTAAACAGTATTCTCTAAACATGTCTTCATTGGTTGTCATTAATACTTCATATCAATTTTATCATTAATAGGACGTTCTAAAGTTGTCATTATTAGTATATTCTAAACTTGGTAATATTAGTATATGTCAAAGTTGTCATTAAACCTCGTCATTATTTTTTAGTATCTTCTAAACCTGTCATTATTAGAATGCTGTAAACTTGTCATTGTAGGTGCACATCAAAGATATCATTAATAGTACCTTTTAAATTTGTCATCATTAGAATGTTTTATACATTTTTTTATTAGTACATATTAAAGTTATCATTAACAGTACTTTCTAAACAGTATTCTCTAAACTTGTCATTAATACTTCATATCAATTTTATCATTAATAGGACGTTCTAAAGTTGTCATTATTAGTATATTCTAAACTTGGTAATATTAGAATATGTCAAAGTTGTCATTAAACCTCGTCATTATTAGTTATCATTAATAGCATCATTGTCATTAATAGTACCTTTTAAACTTGTCATCATTAAAATGTTCTATTAATAGTACTTTCCAAATTTCTCATTATACGTATATTCTAAACATGTCTACATTGGATTATTCTAAACTTGTCATTATTAGTATGTTCTAAACTTGCCATTAATAGTTTATATTAAACATATAATTATTAGTGTATTCTAAACTTGGCAATATTAGTATGTGTTAAAGTTATCATTATTATTATAGTTTAAACTAGTATATTCTAAAGATATCGTTATTAGTATATTCAAAACTCGTCATTATTAGTGAACTTATCATTAATAGTATCTTCTAATCTTTTCATTATTACTATATTCCAAGTTTGACATTATTAGTACACATTAAATCTATCATTAATAGTACCTACTAATCTTGTTTTTATTAGTATTTTCTAAACATGGCATTATTAGTGTGTTCTAAACTTATTTTTAATGAAAATTAAAGTCATTAATAGTACCCTCTACACTAATCAATACCAGTACCCTTTTAACTTTTAATTATTAGTATATTCTAAACTTGTCAAAATTATTACACATTAAAGTTATCATTATCGTTAAAGATTTGTCACTACTAAAATATATTCTAAATTTGTTTTTATTAGTACACATTAAAGTTATCATTAACAGTTCCTTTTCAACCTATCGTTATAAGTATATTCTATATTTGTCATTATTAGTACACAATAAAGATTCTAATTGTATTTTCACACTCTTCATTAATAGTATATTCTAAAATTCTCATTATTAGTACACATTAATGTTATCTTTAAAAATACCTTCTAATCTTGTTTTAATTGTTATATTCTAAACTTGTCAGTATTAGTATATTCTATTTTTTTCATTATCACTACTTATAGTACCTTCTGAATTTTGTTTGTTTGTATATTCTAAACTTGTCATTAATAGTTCATAATAACGTTATTAGTACCTTCAAAATTTATTATTATTAGTATATTCTAAATTCATTATTAGTACATATTATAGTTAACAATTATAGTAACATAGGATCTTTTAAACAGATTATTGTTGTTATAAAACATGTCAATATTAGTTTCTTCTAAACTTGACATTATTTTTTATTCTTAACTTTTTATAATTTGTATATTATAAACTTTTCAGTATTAGTACACTCTAAAGTTATCATAAATAGTACTTTCTAAACTTGCCATTACTAGTATATTACTAAACTTTAAGGTTATCATTAACAGTTTCTTATAAAATTTTCATTTATAGTATATTCTAAACATCTCATTATTGGCACACATTAAAGTTATCATTGATAGTACCTACCCGGCCTTTGCTTGTATACTCTAAATATGTCATTATTAGTTCACTTTAAAGTTACTATTAATAGTACCTTTAACCTGTCATTACTATTACACATTAATGTTATCGTTAAAAGTACATTCTAAAATTGTCATTAATAGCTTATTCAAAACTTATTGGTATATTCTAAACTTTTCATTTTCAGAACACATTAAAATTATTAATAATAGCCATTTGTATATGTTTTGAATTTTTATATATATTTTTTGTAGTTTTTGTATTTGTTTGTATATATTAGTATAACATTAACGTTATCATTGATAATATTTTCCAAACTTTTCATTATTAGTGCATTCTAAACTTGTCAATGATAGTACCTTCTAAATTTCTCATTATTACTATATTCTAAACTTGTCACTATTAGTACACATTAAAGATCTCAATAGTACCTTCTAAACTTGTTATCATTACCATATTCTAAACTTTATATTATTAGTATAATTCTAAACTTGTCTTTATTAGTATATTGCAAACTTGCTTATTAGTATATTACAAACTTGCTTATTATTAGTACAAATTAAAGTTGTCTTGAACAGTACTCTAAACTTGTAATTATTGGTATATTCTAATCTTTCCATTATTAGTACACATACCTGTACCTTCTAAACCTCTGATTATTAGTGCACATTAAAGTTATTATTAATAATACCTTCTAAACTTGTCAAAGTTAAATGCATTATTAATATCTTTAAAACTAGTCATTATTAGTATATTACAAACTTGCCATTATTAGTATCTTTTATTTTTTTTCATTATTAGTACACATTAAAGTCGTTGATGGTATGTTCTAGTCTTTCCATTATTATTACACATAAAAGTTATCTTTAATTGTGCCTTGTAAACTTGTCACATTAAAGCTATTATTAATAATACCTTCTAAACTTGTGCATGTTATTCTTAGTATATTCTATCTAAACTTGTTACTATTAGTGCATATTAAAGTTATCATTAAAAGTACATTCTAAACATATCTTCTTGGGTATTCCAAACTTTTCACTATTAGTACTCATTTAAGTAATTATTAGTACACATTAAAGATTTTACTAATAGTACCTGTTAAATTTCCCATTTTGTTATAAATTAATTTTTCATTAACTTGTCATATTCTTGTCATATTCTAAACTTTTCATTATCATTTCACATAAATTTATCTCTAATAGTGCTTTCCAAACTTGTCATTATTAGTATATTCTAACTTCACATTAATAGTATATACTAAACTTACCACTATTTGTAGACATTAAAGTTATCCTTAATAGTACCTTCTAAACTTGGTATTATTAGTATATTCTAAGCTTACCCTTATTAGTAAATAGTGCTTTGTTTATATTGGTACACATTAAAGTTATTAATAGTAACTTCTAAAAGTTGTCACTAATGTACCTTCTGAACTTATCTTTTCTTGTATATTACAATGGGTATTCTAAACTTGTCATTATTACCACATTAGCACATATTAAATCTAACTGTAATATTACGAAATTGTCATTACTAGCATATTCTAAATTGTTTCATTATTAGTGCACATTCAAGTAATCATGCAATAGTACCTGCTAAAATTGTCATTATTAGTATATTCTAAACACGTTAAAATTATCATTAATAATACCTTCTAAACTTGTCATAATTAGAATATTATTAGTAATGACATGTTTAGAAAGTTACATTAAGCATAACGTTAATGTGTAGTAATAATGACACGTTTAAAATATACTGTTAATGCAAGGTTTAGAAAATACTAACAATAGAAGTTGCTATTAATGAGAACTATGATACGTACTAATAATTAGTTTTGAATATACTAACAATAACATGTTTAGAAGACAGCACTAATGATAACTTTAATATGTACTAATACTCAAAATTTTAGAATATACTAATAATAAAAACTTTAGAATAATGATAAACTCGGAATATATTATTATTACCAAGTTAAGAATATACTAATAATGATAAGGATACAAGGTCCTAGTAATTATAACTTTAATGTATACTAATAAAGTTATTTACGAACAATGACCACTTAAGAAAGTATTGTTAGTGATAACTAATGTGTACTAATAATGAGGGTTTAGAACATAAAACTGACAAGCTTTAATGGGTACTAATAATGCCAAGTGTTAAATATTGACAAGATTGACAAGTTTAGAAGATACTGTTAAAGATAACTTTTATGTGTAGAAATAGTGACAATCGTGGATAAGTTTAGAAGGTTCTATTAATGATAACTTTATTTTGTACTAATAATGACAAGTTTAGCATATAAGTTTACAAGGTTTAAGGTGTATCAATAATCACAAGTTTAGAATATAATAATAATGATTTTAGAATATACTAGTGATGATAATTTTAGAATATACTAATAATGAGAGTTGAATATCCGAACAATGACAAAATTATAATGACAATTTTAAAGGCGCTATTGATTATAACTTTAATGTGTACTAATAATAACAGGTTTACAATATTTTAATAATGACATGCATAGAAGGTTACATTAATAATAATGTTAATGTGAAGTAATAATTATATGTTTCATATATATTAACAACATAAGGTTTAGAAAATACTAAACCTGACATTATAAGCATGTTCTAAATTTGTCATCATTAGTATATTCTACACTTATTAGTACAAATTAAAGTTTGTCAATATTTCCATGTTCTAAACCCTTATTATTAAATCATCATTAACAATACTTTCTAATGTTGTCATTAATATATACTAAACATATCTTCTTGGGTATTCCAAATTTTTCATTATTAGTACACATTAGAGTTATCATTATTAAGACCTTGTATACATATCATTATTAGTATATTCTAAACTTGGCAATACTAATCTATTCCAAAGTTTATCATTATTCTAAACTTGTCATTATTAGTATATTCTAGACTTGTGAGTATTAATACATATAAAAAGTTACCATTAGTAGTTTCTTCTAAACATGATATTGTTAGGCTATTCAAAACTAATCATTATTAGTACGTATTATATTTATCATTAATAGTAACTTCTGATTTTGCCATTACCAGAATTTTCTAAACTTTGCATTATTAATATTATTCAAACGTGTCATTATTACTACACATTAACGTTATCATTAATATAACCTCCAAAACTTGTCATTATTACAAAATTGTAAACTTGTGGTTATTGGTACATATTAAAGTTATCATTAACAGTGCCTTTAAACTTTTCAATATTAGTATTTTTCAAACATTAATTATTAGAAGACATTAAAGTTATTATTAATAGTACCTTGTAAACTTATATTCTAAACTTGTAATTATTAGTACAAAATAAAGTTATCATTACTAGAACCTTCTAAACTTATTGTACATTCCACACTTGTCATTATTTCTACACAGTAAAGTTATCTTGAGGAGTATCTTCTAAACTTGTCAATCTTAGTAGATTCTAAACTTTTAATTGTATATACATTCTAAACCTGTGGTTATTAGTACATTTCTTCTATACATGTCGTTATTAGTATATTCTTATTTTGTTATAAACTTTTCATTATCCAAACTTGTCAGTATTAGTGTATTCTAAACTTTTCTTTATTTTTATATTATAAACTTGTCGTTAGTGATATATATTAAAACTATTAGTAGTAGTATCTCCTAAACTTGTATTATTAGTACACGCTAAACATCATTATTAGTATATTCTAAACTTGTCATTATTAGTACACATTAACGTTATTATCAATATTACCTTCTTAACTTGACATCATTAATAGTATATTCTAAAGTTGTCATTATCAGTATATTCTAAACTTGTCATTATTAGTACACATTAAAGTTATCATTAGAAATACCTTCTAAACTTTTCATTATTAGTACATGTAGGACCTCGTATACTTATCATTATTAGTATATTCTAAATTTGACAAAACTAATACATTCCAAAGTTTATCATTTTTCTAAACTTGTCATTATTGGTATATTCTAGCACCTTCTTGATTTGTTATTGTTGGTATATTATAAACTTTTCATTATCAGTACACATTTAATTTATCAATCATAACACCTTCCAAACTTGTCAGTATTAGTGTATTCTAAACTTTTCTTTAATTTTATATTATAAACTTGTCGTTATTGATATATATTAAAACTATTAGTAGTATTATCTCCTAAATTTGTATTATTAGTACACGTTAACAGTACCATCATTATTAGTATGTACTAAACTTGTCATTATTAGTACACATTAACGTTATTATCAATATTACCTTCTTAACTTGACATCATTAATAGTATATTCTAAAGTTGTCATTATCAGTATATTGTATATCAGTATCATACTTATCATTATCATACTTATCATTATCAGTATCATATTTATCATTATCATAGTTATCATTATCAGTATCATACTTATCATTATCATTGTCATATCAGTACTTGTCATTATTAGTACACATTAAAGTTATCATTAGAAATACCTTCTAAACTTTTCATTATTAGTACATGTTAAAACTATTAGGACCTCGTATACTTATCATTATTAGTATATTCTAAACTTGACAAAACTAATATATTCCAAAGTTTATCATTTTTCTAAACTTGTCACTATTGGTATATTCTAAAATTGTGAGTATTAGTACATATAAAAGTAGTGGTGTGTTCTGAACGTGACATTGTTAGTTTATTCAAAACAAATCATTGATAGTATTAGTATTTTCTAAAGTTTGTATTATTTCAAACGTGTCATTACACATTAACGTTATCATTAACTTTTCTTTATTAGTATTTTCTAAACTTGTCATTATCCATACATATTAAAGCTATTAGTAGTAGTATCTTTTAAACTTGCCATTATTTGTATATTCTAGTATTATTAGTACACGTTAACAATACCTACCTTAACAGTAACTTGACATCATTAGTATACTATACACTTGCCTTATTACACATTTAAGTAATCATTAATAGTATATTCAAATTGGTCATAGTTACTATATTCTAAACTTGTTATTATTAGTAGACATTAAAGTTATCATTAAAAATACCTTCCTAATTTTTCATTATTTGGATATTATAAACCTCTTCTTATTAGAACACATTAAAATTATCGTTCTTAAAATATTCTAACCTTGTCATCAATAGCACATTTTAAATTTGTGATTATTAGTACAAATTAAATATATCATTAGTAGATCCGTCTAAGCCTGTCATTTAGTATATTCTAAACTTCTCCTTATTAGTACATTAAAGTTATAATTGATCGTACCTTATAAACTTCTCATTATTAGTATATTCTAAACATGTTATTAGTGCACATTAAAGTCATCATTAATAGTAACTTCTAAACATGACATTATTTATTCATAGAACGGTCATTATTAGTATGTACTAAACTTGTCCTTATGTGTTCAAATTAAAGTTATATCTGATAGCACCTTGTAAACTTATAATCGTGATTATATTCTAAACTTTTCATTATTATTACACATTAAAATTTTCGTTAATGGTACATTATAAGCTTGTCATTATTAGTATATTCTAAACATGTAGACACTAAAGTTATCATCAATACTGTATGCTAAACTTCTCATTTTTAATATTAGTAGTACTTGCTATTGTTAGTATATTCTAAACTTTTCATTATTATTACACATTAAAGTTTTCATTAATAGTACCTTCTAAACTTCTCAATGTTAGTATATTCTAAACATGCCATTATTAGTATATTATTAGTATAACTTGTCATTTTTAGAATACCTTATAGCTATCAGTAATAGTTTCTTCTAAACCTGTTACTATTTGTATATTCTAAAGTTATCATAATTAGTAGACAGGAAACCTTCATTATTAAAAAGCTGCTATTATCATCATATGATGAACTTTTCATTAATAATACAAATTAATTTTTTTATTAGTACCTTCTAAACTTATTGGTATATTCTAAAATTTTCATTATTAGCACTCATTAACAGTGCCTTCAGAATCTATATATTAGTATATTCTAAGCTTGTCATTTTTAGAACACATTAGATTTATCATTAATAGTACCTTCTAAACTTGTCATTATTATTATATTATAGTTAACAGTTATAGTAACTTCTCAACTTGTTATCATTAGTATATTCTAAACTTGTCTTAATTAGTATATTGTAAACTTTCATTATTAGTACACATGAAAGTTTTCATTAACAGTACTTTCTAAACTTCTCATTATTACGTGTCATTATTTGTACATATTTAAGTTATCATTAATAGGATCTTTTAAACTTATCATTATTGCTATATTTTAAACATGTGAGTATTAGATTCTTCTAAACTTGTCATTATCTTTTATTCTAAACGTTTTATTACTTGTATTTCATTAAAAGTACCTTCTAAACTTCTCATTATTACGTGCCGTTATTAGTTCATATTTAAGTTATCATTAATAGGATCTTTTCAATTTATGATTATTGCTATATCTTAAACATGTCAATATTAGATTCTTCTAAACTTGTCATTACCTTTTATTCTAATCTTTTTATTACTTGTGTATTAAACGTTTCAGTATTAGTACATTCTAAATTAATAGTATTTTCTAAACTTGTCATTATTATATTGAAAAGTTATCATTGATAGTATTTTCTAAACTTGTCATTATTAGTATATTCAAAACTTGTTATTATTACTAAACTTTAAGGTTATCATTAATAGTTCCTTCTAAAACTGTCATTTTTAGTATATTCTAAGCATCTCATTGTTGGTATATATTAAAGTTGTCATCAATATTACAATATTACAATATAAACTTATCACTATTGGTATATTCTAAAATTCTCATTATTAGCACTCATTAACAGTGCCTTCAGAATCTATATATTAGTATATTCTAAGCTTGTCATTTTTAGAACACATTAGATTTATCATTTATAGTACCTTCTAAACTTGTCATTATTATTATATCATAGTTAACAGTTATAGTAACTTCTCAACTTGTTATCATTAGTATAACTTGTCTTAATTAGTATATTGTAAACTTTCATTATTAGTACACATGAAAGTTTTCATTAACAGTACTTTCTAAACTTCTCATTATTACGTGTCATTATTTGTACATATTTAAGTTATCATTAATAGGATCTTTTAAACTTATCATTATTGCTATACTTTAAACATGTGAGTATTCGATTCTTCTAAACTTGTCATTATCTTTTATTCTAAACGTGTTATTACTTGTATTTCATTAAAAGTACCTTCGAAACTTCTCATTATTACGTGCCGTTATTAGTTCATATTTAAGTTATCATTAATAGGATCTTTTCAATTTATGATTATTGCTATACTTGTCATTATTATATTGAAAAGATATCATTGATAGTATTTTCTAAACTTGTCATTATTAGTATATTCAAAACTTGATATTATTACTAAACTTTAAGGTTATCATTAATAGTTCCTTCTAAAACTGTCATTTTTAGTATATTCTAAGCATCTCATTGTTGGTATATATTAAAGTTGTCATCAATATTACTTACCCTGTCTATATTCATATATTCTAAAATTATTATTAGTATACTATAAAAAATAAGTCATTATTAATTCACTTTAAGGTTACTATTACTAGTACAAATTCAATTTATCATTAAAAGTACATTCTAAAATTGTCATTATTAAATTATTCTAAACTTCTCATTATCAGTATATTCTAAACTTTTTATTTTGATGACACATTAAAGTTATTATTATTAGATTCCAAATTTGTATTTATTAGTACACATTAACGTTATCATTAATATCTTCCAAACTTTTCATTATTAGTGCATTGTGAAATTGTCACTAATGCTACCTTCTATACTTCTCATTATTACTATATTCTAAACTTGTCACACATTAAGACATTAACACATTAACCTTCTATACTTGTTGTTATTACCATATTCTAAACTTTTTGTTATTAGTAATTTGCTATTAGTATATACTGAATTTATCATTTATCTTCTAAACTTGTCTTTATTAGTATATTGTAAACCTACTTATTATTAGTATAAATTAAAGTTATCTTGAACAGTACCTTTTAAACTTAAAACTATTGGTATATTCTAATCTTTTCATTATTAGTACACATACCTGTACCTTCTAAACCTCTGATTACACTGGCCTGCGTTTAATTGTTTTTTCAAAGGTCGAAGGTTTTTCAAGTGATTTATAGGTATTTTGGTGCGCTGAATCCAAAAATGCCATCCGTTTCCTTGGATCAGGTCTAGTTTTTGAGATATGAGAAGTGCGACTTTTGGGCCTTGTATGTACTAAGTATAAGGGAAACGAGGCTGCAGGTATAGCCTATTCTTTTTTTTTTTTTGCATGAAAATTATACTGTAGCACCCCGAAACTGACACTGAAACCTAATGATGTTTTTGTTTACTCTCAGGAAACTGAAACCGAAGCTGAAACTGAAACTGCATTGACTACATTGATAAACTGCATTGACAACACTGAAACTGTGACTGATTTTATAAGAATCAGTGCTTTTTACAAGAATCTGTGCTTTTTGTGTTTCTATTTTGGACACGTATCTTAGATTGACAGAAAATGGAACGCAAATGCACAAATCATCCTGATAGGTTCTGCTACATATGTGGTAATGTGATTCTCCCTCGTCGACTAGCAAATATAACTGATTTTGTGAAGAAGGCATATCATGCTTACTTTGGAGTTAAGCTTGGGGACCAGTGCAAGCCATTTGCACCCAATGTTAGCTGCAAAACATGTGTCGAGAACTTGCGTGATTGGAGAAATAAAAAAAGGAAGAGTATGCCATTAGCTGTTCCAATGGTTTGGAGAGAGGGTAAAGATCATGTGTCAGACTGCTATTTCTGCATGACTAATCTTAAAGGAGTCAACCGCAAGAGCAAGCATTGTATTCAGTATCCTAATGTTCCTCTGCCATACGACCAGTCCCTCATGGTCCAGGCCTGCCCGTTCCCGAGCCAGATGTTGCAATGGAATCTAGCTCTGAATCGGAATCTGATAACGCACTAGACAGGGCAGAGGGTGGAGAATACATGCCAGAAGAGAATGACCGGCCAGTGCCTCTAACACAAGCAGATCTCAATGACCTGACACGGGATCTAAACCTATCAAAGGAATCAGCACAGCTTCTGGGTTCTCGTCTTCGTGAGAAAAATTTGCTAGCACCTGAGACAACATTCTTTTGGTACCGAGAGCGTGAAAGAGAATTTAGACAGTTCTTCACAACCCAGAAGGACTCGTCATTAGTTTGCTGCAACAACATTGCTGGTTTGATTCAATCAATGGGGCTGGACTATGTTGCTACTGAATGGAGACTGTTCATCGACTCTTCCAGCAGAAGTCTACAGCCGGTCCTCCGTCACAACGGAAATAAATAATCTTCAATTCCAATCGGTCATTCGGTGCAAATGAAAGAAACTCATGACAACATGGATCAGCTACTGTCTGCTCTGAACTACAATGACCATGGTTGGTTGATCTGTGGAGATCTAAAGGTAGTTGGATTGGTTTTGGGACTACAGGGTGGGTACACAAAGTATCCATGCTTTTTGTGTTTGTGGGATAGTCGGGCTGATGATCAACATTTTGTCAGACAAGAATGGCCACCACGACAACGTTTGGAACCTGGTTCACACAATGTTCAGGCTCGTTCTCTTGTTGAACCAAACAAGGTCTTACTCCCACCTTTACATATCAAACTGGGACTGATGAAGAACTTTGTGAAGGCAATGGACAAGGACGGCATGGGATTTACTTTTCTTCAGCAGAAGTTTCCTCGGATCAGTCTGGAAAAGCTTAAGGCTGGCATCTTTGATGGGCCTCAGATAAGGGAACTTATGAAGGATTCAATGTTTGACGATGCACTGAATGCAGCTGAGCTGTCCGTTTGGTGGTCGCTTAAGTCAGTGATAAGAAACTTTCTAGGAAATAACCGAAGTGCAGAATACGAGAAAGAAGTCGATGAGCTCTTGATCAGCTATCAAAAATTAGGGGCTCGCATGTCAGTCAAAATGCACTTTCTACGGTCCCACTTAGACTATTTCCCTCAGAACTGTGGTGACTTCAGTGAGGAACAGGGAGAACGTTTCCACCAGGATATTCGTGTCATGGAAGAACGCTACCAAGGCCGGTGGGATGTGAACTTTCTTGCGGACTACTGTTGGTGTTTGAAACGAGACGTGGTGGCTGCCCAACACAGGAGAAAGTCACTGAAAAGGCCCTTCATCCATGATTAGATTTTCTGTAATATATCCTCTTTATCTTCTGAACTATGCAAGAAAAAATTATTTCTTTTGTCAAGAATTTTTTTCCAAAATTAAAGGGAATAAATAGCACTAAATGGCGTTTTTAATTATTTTTACCGCCTCGTATCTCAAAAACGTGACCTGATTGAACAAAATGAGTGTGATTTTTAGATTCTGCATAGCAAATTACCCTAGAATCAGTTATCAGATGCTTTACCTTTGGAACTTCGCAGGCCAGTGTTATTAGTATATTGTAAACTTCTGATTATTAGTACACATAAAAGTTACTATTAACAATACCTTCTAAACTTGTCAAAGTTTAGAAGTTAATATTAGTAGAACTTTCTAAACTTATCGTTATTAGTATATTCCACACATGTCATTATTTCTAAACATTAAAGTTACCTTTAACAGTATCTTCTGAACTTGTCAATCTTAGCATATTCTATATATCATTGTAAGTATATTCTAAAGCAGTGATTATATTAGTATATATTAAATTTATAGTTAATGGCACCTTCCTAACTTGTCATTGTTAGTACATTATAAACTTGTCATTATTAGTACACATTAAACTTATCCAAACTTGTTAGTATTAGTGTATTCTAAACTTTTCTTTATTAGTATATTATCATTGCTACATATTAAAGTTATTATTAGTAGTATCTTCTAAACTTCTCATTACTTGTACATTAAGAGTTTTTTCTAAACTTTAGTATATTCTAAGCTTTTCGTTATTAGTACACATTAACGTTATTATCAATATTACCTTCTTAACTAGACATCATTAGTATATTGTAAACTTGTCTTATCAAAAATACCTTTTAAACTTTTTTATTAGTAATTTCAATTTGTTCTAATGTGTTCAAACATTAGAACAAATTGAAATTACCGTTCTAAACTTGTCATTAATAGTACACATTAAAGTTATCATTAATAGTATCTTTAATCTGATCATTATTAGTATATTCTATAATTACCCTTATTAGTACATATTAAAGTTATCATTAATATCACTTTCTAACCATTAGAATATTCTAAACACATCTTTATTGGTATGTTCTAAACTTTTTATTTACAGTGTTCATTAAATATATCCTAAACATGGCAATATTAGTGTATTCTAAAGTTGCCATTACTCTAAACTTGTCATTATTAATATATTCTAAACTTGTTTGGTAGCACCTTCCAAAGTTGTCATTATTCGTATATTCTAAATTTGTCATTATTAATACACATTACAGTTATCACTGTAATATTTGTAATTATCAGTATCGTCTATGATTACCATTATTAGTGCATATTAAAGTTATCATTAATAGTACCTTCTAAACTTGTCCTTTTAGTATATTCTAAACATGTGATTAAGAGTTATCATTAATAGTGCTTTCTAAACGTAATGATCTTTCATGTTCTAAGCTTGTCACTATTAGTACACTTTAAAGTTATCATTAATAGAATATTCTAACATTTCATTCTTAGTATATTCTAAACTTGTCATTAATAGTGCAATTAAAGTTATCATTAATAGCATCTTTATTCTGATCATTATTAGTATGTTCTATAATTATCATTATAAGTATTAGTTATCATTAACAGTATCTTGTAAACTTGTCATTATTAGTATGCTCTAAACTCGTCATTATATGTATATTCTTAACGTATCATCATTACTATACATTAAACTTTCTAAACTTGTCATTGTTAGTATATTATAAACTTACCCATAATAGTATATTCTCAACTTTCATAATATTTGTTATTATCAGCATCCTCTACAATTGCCATTATTAGTGCATATCAAAGTTATCATTAATAGTACCTTCTAAACTTGTCCTTATTAGTATATTCTAAACGTGATTATGAGTACATATTAGAGTTATCATTAATAGTACTTTCTAAACACATAATTATCTTTCATATTCTAAGCTTGTCACTATTGGTACACTTTAAAATTATCATTAATAGAGTATTCTTTAAATTTCATTATTAGTATATTCTAAACTTGTCATTAATAGTACAATCAAAGTTATCATTAATAGTATTTTTAATCTGATCATTATTAGTGTTCTATAATTATCATTATTAGTATTAGTTATCATTAACAGTATCTTATAAACTTATTACTAGTATGTTTTATATACATTAAACTTACCCTTAACAATGCTTTTTAAACTTGCTATTATTAGTATATTACAAACTTACCCATAATAGTATATTCTCAACTTTCATAATTAGTACACATTATAAGTAGCTTCCAAACTTGTATATTCTAAAGTTGTCACTCTTACTACATATGTAAGTTATTATGAAAAGAATTTTCTGAACTTGTCGTTATTGGTATATCCTAAACTTGTCATTAATAGCACTCGTTAATACCATAATCTTAACTTGTCATTATTAGTACATATTAAAGTTTTTATTAGTTGTACCTAAAAAGTGTCATTAATCGTATATTCTAAACTTGTCATTACTAGAACATATTAAAGTTATTATTGATAATTCCTTTTCAACTTGTCATTATTAGTATAATTCAAACATTAATTAGTAATCATTATTAGCGTATTCTAAACCTGTTATTGTTAGTCACTATTCAAAAACTCTCAACTTTTTATTATTAGTACACATTAAAGTTTCAATTAATTGTACCTTTTGAATATGACATTATGACACATTAAAATTGTCATAATGTCATTATTCTAAACTTTCTTTAATCGTACATGTTAAAGATATTGCTAAGAGAATCTTGTCAATATCAATATACATTAAAATTATTATTACTATTATATTCTAATCTTGACAACACAATAAAGTTATTAGAAGAACCGATTATTACCACATTCTAAATTTGTCATTATTTGTGCAAATAAAATTTATCATTAATCGCACACTTCTTACTATTAGTATATTCTAAATTTGTTATTATTAGTAAACATTGAAGTTATCATAAATATTACCTTCTAAACTTGTCACCATTAGTATATTCTAAACATGCCATTATTAGTATATTCTAAAAATTCTTAATATATTCTAAACTCGTCAATATTAGTTAACATTAATAGTATCTTCTAAACCTGTCATTACTAGAATATTCTAATTTTTTCATTATTAGTACACATCAAATATATCATTAATAGTACCTTTTAAACCTGTCACCATTATTAGTACACATTAAAGTTATCATTAATAGTACTTTCTAGACTTCTCATTATACGTATATTATAAACATGTCAATATTGGTATATTCTAAATATGTCTTCATTGATGTATCTAAACTTGTCATTATTAGTATGTTCTAAACTTGTCATAATATATCATATGAAATTTATCATTAATAGGACGTTATCATTAGTATATTCTAAGCCTGGCAATATGCTAAAGTTGTCATTATTCTAACTTTGTCATTATCATAACTAGTATATTCTAAACATGTCATTAATAGTATATTCAAAACTCGTAATTATTAGTTAACTTATCATTAATAGTATATCCTAATCTTTATTATTGGTATATTCCAAATTTGCCATTATTAGTACACATTAAATTTATCATTAAAAGTACCTTCTAATCTTGTTTTATTAGTACATTCTAACTTGGCATTATTAGTATGTTCTAAACTTATCATTAGTAAAAATTAAAGTAATTAATAGTACCTTCTAAACTTGTCATTAACAGTACCCTTTAGATAGTATAGTATAGTAAATAGTATCTTCTAAACCTGTCATTATTAGAATGTTCTAAACTTGTCATTATAAGTACACATCAAACTTTTTAAACTTGTCATCATTAGAGTGTTTTATACTTTTCATTATTAGTACATATTAAAGTTATCATTGATAGTACTATCTAAACTTCAGTATATACATGTATATTTAGAATATACATGTCTTCATTGGTATATTCTAAACTTGTCATCATTAGTATGATCTAAACTTGTCATTAATACTTCAAATTAAATTCATAATTAATAGGACGTTCTAAACTTATCTTTATTTGTATATTTTGGCAATTTTATGTTAAAAATGTCTTTATTATTATCATTTAAACTAGAATATTCTAAACATTCTAAACTAATGATAAACTAATGATAATGAAACATACTAATAAAGTCATTCGAAATTCATCATTAACAGTACCCTTTAAATTTGTAATTATTAGTATATTTTAAACTCATTATTAGTAGTATCTTCTAAACTTATCATTATCGGAATATTCTAAACTTTTCATTATTAGTACCCATCAAAGATATCATTAATTAAACTTGTCATCATTAGAATGTTCTATACTTTTCATTATTAGTACACATTAAAGTTATCATTAATTGTACTTTCCAAATTTCTCATTATACGTATATTCTAAACATGTCTACATTGGAATATTCTAAACTTGTCATTATTAGTATGTTCTAAACTTGTCATTAATAGCTCATATTAAATCTATCATTATTAGTATATTCTAAACTTGGCAATATTAGTATATGTTAAAGTTGTCATTAAACCTTGTCTTTATTATTATAGTTTAAACTAGTATATTCTAAAGATGTCGTTATTAGTATATTCAAAACTCGTCATTATCAGTAAACTTATCACTAATAGTATCTTCTAATCTTTTCATTATTACTATATTCCAAGTTTGACATTATTAGTACACATTAAATCTATAATTAATAGTACCTAAATCCTGTTTTAATTAGTATTTTCTAAACCTGGCATTATTAGTGTGTTCTAAACTTATTATTAGTGAAAAATAAAGTTCTTAATAGTACCTTATACACTAATCATAAATAGCATCCTTTTAACTTGTAATTATTAGTATATTCTAAACTTGTCAATATTATTACACATTAAAGTTATCATTATCGTTAAAAACTTATCAATAAATACAAGCTTAGAATATATATTCTAAACTTGTTTTTATTAGTACACATTAAAGTTATCAACCTGTCGTTACAAATATTCTATATTTGTCATTGTTAGTACACAATAAATATATTAATTGTATTTTCACACTCTTCATTATTAGTATATTCTAAAATTCTCATGATTACTACACATTAATGTTATCTTTAAAAATATCTTCTAATCTTGTTTTTATTGTTATATTCTAAACTAGTCAGTAGTATATTCTATTTTTTATTAGTTCATATGAACGTTATCATTGTTAGTACCTTCTAAACTTATTATTATTAGTATATTCTAAATTCTAAACTTGTCATTATTATTACATATAGTTAATAATAGTTAATAATTTGTATTTGTATTTGTGTTTGTATTTGTATTTCTATTTTTTTTGTATTTTTGTATGTTTGTATTTCTTATATTTTTTTGTATTTTTGTATTTTGTAGTTTTTGTATTTGTTTGTATTTATTAGTATAACATTAACGTTGAAAATATTTTCCAAACTTTTCATTATAAGTACATTCTAAACTTGTCAATGATAGTACCTTCTAAGTTTCTCATTATTACTATATTCTAAACTTGTCATTAAAGGTCTTAATAGTACATTCTAAACTTATCATTACCATATTCTAAGCTTTTTATTATTAGTACACATTAAATTTATTAGTTAGAGTGCATTCTAAACTTGTCTTTATTAGTATATTACAAACTTGCTCATTTTTAGTACAAATTAAAGTTATCCTGAGCAGTACCCTAAAAACTTGTAATTATTGGTATATTCTAATATTTCCATTATTAGTACACATACCTGTACCTTCTAAACCTCTTTTTATTAGTATATTGCAAACTTCTGATTATCAGTACACATTAAACTTGTCAAAGTTAAATGCATTATTAATATATCTATTAAACTAGTCATTATTAGTATATTACAAACTTACCGTTATTAGTATATTTTAAAAATTTCATTATTAGTACACATTAAATTCATTGTTGGTATATTCTAGATTTTCCATAGAAATTATCATTAACTGTATCATGCATTATAGTGTATTGTAAACTTGTCAAATTAGAGCTATTATTAATAATACCTTCTAAACTTGACATTATTTGTATATTACAAAATAGCCATTACTAGCATATTCTAAATTTGTCATCATTAGTGCACATTAAAGTTATCATGCAATAGTACCTTTTAAACTTGTCATTAGAGCTATTATTAATAATACCTTCTAAACTTGACATTATTTGTATATTACAAAATTGCCATTACTAGCATATTCTAAATTTTTCTTCATTAGTGCACATTAAAGTTATCATGCAATAGTACCTTCTAAACTTGTCATTGTTACTATATTCTAAACTTGTTATTACTAGTACACATTAAAGTTATCATTAATAATACCTTCTAAACTTGTCATAATTAGGATATTATGAATTTGTCCTTATTAATACATATTATGATAATATTCTATAGTTGTCATTGTTAGTATATTACAAACATTTCATTATTAGTACAAATCAAATCATTCAATATTAGTGCATATCAAAGTTATTTAATAGAACCTTCTAAAATTGTCATTATTAAAACATATTAAAGTTATTATGAATATCATTTTATCAAATTTTGATTATTAGAACACATTGTATAGTACTATCGACAATATTCATTATTAATATTTTCTAAACTTCTGATATTAAAGTTATCATCAATAGTTCCGACTGAACATGTTATTCTTAGTATATTCTAAACTTGTTACTATTAGTGCATACGAGTATTAAAGTTATTATTAAATGTATATTCTAAACATGTCATTACTAGTATTTTGTAAAATTTTCACTATTAGTACTCATTAAAGTACTCATTAATACACATTAAAGATTTTACTAATAGTATCTGCTAAACGCTATACGTTTTTTCTAAATTTCCCATTTTATTGTATGTTAAATTTTTCATTAACATGTCATATTTCATTATCATTTCGCATAGATTTCATCTTTAATAGTACTTTCCAAACTTGTCATTCTTAGTATATTCTAAACTTCTCATTAATAGTATATACTAAACTTATCACTATTAATAGTCATTAAAGATATCTTTAATAGTATCTTCTAAACTTGTCATTATTAGTATATTCCAAGCTTGTCGTTATTAGTACAAGTTAACGTTATCAGTTATAGTACCATCTAAACTTACCCTTTTTAGTATATAGTACCTTGTTTATATTAGTACACATTAAATTTATCATAGTACCTTCTAAAAGTTGTCATTCTGAACTTATCTTCACTTGTATATTACAAAAATGCTATTTTAGTGTATTCTAAACTTGTCATTATCACCACATTAACACATATTAGCACCTTGTAAAATCGTCATTGTTATTATTATATTAAACTTGTCATTATCAGTATATTCTAAACTTATCTTCTAAACTTTTCAACATTAGTACACATTAATTTATTTTATTGTGATTATTAGCATAGCATAATCTTGACAGTATTAGTACACATTGAAGTTATCATTAATAGTAGTTTCTTACCTTTTTTTTAGTATATTCTAAGCTTGTCATCATTTGCCATTTACCATATAAGTTATCATTAATAGTACCTTCTAAACATCTCATTTTTAGTATAATTAAAAATATTGTAAACCTGTGATTATTAGTACACATTAGTTATTCTAAATCTGTGATTAATATTAAAGTTATCTTTCGTTTTATCTTCCATACATGCCATTATTAGTATATTCTAATTTTGTCATTATTAGGACTCATCAAAGTTAGAGTTAATACACTAAAAATAGCATTTTTATAATATGCAAGTGAAGATAAGTTCAGATGGTACCTTAATGACAACTTTTATAAGGTACTATTAAGACTTTAATGTGTAATAATATGAACAAAGTACTATATACTAATAAGGGTAAGTCTAGAAGATACTATAATTGAGAACGTTAACTTGTACTAATAACGACAAGCTTAGAATATACTAATAATGCCAAGTTTAGAAGGTACCATTAAGGATAACTTTAATGTTTATTAATAGTGATAAGTTTAGTATATACTATTAATGAGAAGTTTAGAATATAAAAATAACGACAAGTTTGATAAGCACTATTATCTATGTGAAATGATAATGAAAAGTTTAGAATATGACAAGTTTACATGTTAATGACAAATTTAATTTATAATAAAATGGGAAATTTAGAAAAAAACGTATAGTGTTTAGCAGCTACTATTAGTAAAATCTTTAATGTATACTAATAATTACTTTAATAAGTACTAATAGTGATTTTTTTTTTACAAAATTCTAGTAATGACATGTTTAGAATATGCTTTTAATGATAACTTTAATATGTACTAATAGTAACAAGTTTAGAATATACTAAGAATAACATGTTCAGTCGGAACTAAACTTCTCACTTTAATATGAGAAGTTTAGAATATATTAATAATAAATATTGTCTATAGTACTATTAATGATATATACAATGTGTACCAATAATCAATGTTTTAGAAAATGATATTTATAATAACTTTAATACGTTTTGATAATGACAATTTTAGAAGGTTCTATTAAATATATTTGATATGTAGTAATATTGAATAATTTTATTTGTACTAATAATGAAAAGTTACTAACAATGACAACTATAGAATATCATAATTATAAGGACAAATTTATAATATTCTAATTATGACAAGTTTAGAAGGTATTATTAATGATAACTTTAATGTGTACTAGTAATAAGAAGTTTAGAATATACTAATAATGACAAATTTAGAATATGCTAGTAATGGCAATTTTGTAATATACAAATAATGTCAACTTTAGAAGGTATTATTAATAATAGCTTTAATGTGACAAGTTTACAATATACTTATAATGCAAGGTACAGTTAATGATAACTTTTAATGTGTACTAATTATGAAAGTTGAGAATATACTATTATGGGTAAGTTTATAATATACTAATAATGACAAGTTTAGAAAGTACTATTAATGGTAAGTTTAATGTATAGTAATAATGATACGTTAAGAATATACTTATAATGACAAGTATAGAACATACTAATAATGGAAAGTTTACAAGATACTGTTAATGATAACTAATACTAATAATAATAATTATAGAACATACTAATAATGATCAGAATATAGATACTATTTATGATAACTTTAATGTGTACTATTAATGACAATTTCAGAATATACTAATAATGAAATTTTAGAATATCCTATTAATGATAACTTTAAAGTGTACCAATAGTTAGAAGCTTAGAATATGTTTAGAAAGTACTATTAATGATAACTCTAATATGTACTCATAATCACATGTTTAGAATATACTAATAAGGACAAGTATAGAAGGTACTATTAATGATAACTTTAATATGCAATTGTAGAGGATACTGATAATAACAAATATTAGAAAATATTATGAAAGTTGAGCATATACTATTATGGGTAAGTTTATAATATACTAATAATGACAAGTTTAGAAAATAGTATTAATGGTAAGTTTAATGTATAGTAATAGTGATACGTTAAGAATATACTTATAATGACAAGTTTAGAACATACTGATAATGACAAGTTTACAAGATACTGTTAATGATAACTAATACTAATAATGATAATTATAGAACATACTTATAATGATCAGATTAAAGATACTATTAATGATAACTTTAATGTGTACTATTAATGACAAGTTTAGAATATACTAATAATGAAATTTTAGAATATTCTATTAATGATAACTTTTAGGTGCACCAATAGTGACAAGCTTAGAATATGAAAGCACTATTAATGATAACTAATAAGGACAAGTTTACTATTAATGATAACTTTAATATGCACTAATAATGGCAATTGTAGAAGATACTGATAATTACATATATTATAAATGATAACTGTAATGTGTACTAATAATGACAGAGATTAGAATATACGAATAATAACTTTGGAAGGTGCTACTAATCATGTGTATTAATACTAAAAAGTTTAGAATATGAAATGACAAGTTTAGAATAATGACAACTTTAGAATACACTAATATTGCCATGTTTAGAATATATTTAATAAGCACTAATAATGAAAAGTCATGTCAATGAAGATATGTTTAGAATATTCTAATGGTTAGATTATAGTGATATTAATGATAACTTTAATGTGTACTAATAATGATAACTATAGAACATACTAATAATGATCAGATTAAAGATACTATTAATGATAACTCTAATATGTATAAGTTTAGAATATTGAAGTAATAAGTTTAGAATGGTAATTTTGATGTTCTAATGTGTTCAAATTAAAAAAGTTAGGAAGATGCCTTTAATGATAGTTTTAACATGTACTAATAAAAAAAAAGTTTAAAAGGTATTTTTGATAAGGCAAGTTTACAATATACTAAGGTAATATTGAGGAAGGTAATATTGATAATAACGTTAATGACAAGTTTAGAATATACTAATAATGATGGTTAGAAAGTACTCTTAATGTGTACTATTAATACTAGAATATACAAGTAATGACAAGTTTAGAAGATACTACTAATAATAACTTTAATATGTATCAATAATGATAGGTTTATAATATACTGATAAAGAAAAGTTTAGAATACGCTAATACTGACAATCTTGGAAGATATTATAATTGATAAGTGTACTAATAATGTTTACAATGTACTAACAATGACAAATTAAGAAGGTGCTATTAACTATAACTTTAATAAGTCCTATTAATGAAAAAAATTAGAATATACTAATAATGACATGTATGGAAGATAGAACGAATGATAACATTAATATGTACTAATAATCACAGGTTTAGAATATACTTACAATGACATTTAGAATATACTAAGATTGACAAGTTCAGAAGATACTGTTAAAGGTAACTTTAATGTTTAGAAATAATGAGAAGTGTGGAATACACTAATAACGATAAGTTTAGAAGGTTCTACTAATGATAACTTTATTTTGTACAAATAATGACAAGCATATAAGTTTACAAGGTACTATTAATAATAAGTTTAATGTATATTAATAAAGACAACTTTAAGGTGTACTAATCCAGTAATGACAAGTTTAGAATATAATAATAATGATATTAGAATATACTAATTATAAAAAGTTTAGAATATACTAATAATGAAAGTTTAGAATATCCGAACAATGACTAGTTTATAATGACAATCTATTAATTATAACTTTAATGTGTACTAATAATCACAAGTTTACAATATTTTAATAATTACATATATATATGTTAATAATGACATGTTATACAGTATATGTTATATTAATGATGACGTTAATATGTAGTAATAATGACAAGTTTGAAATATATTAATGCAAAGTTTAGGAAATACTAATAATAGCAAATTAGAAGTTGCTATTAATGATAACTATGATACGTACTAATAATAAATTTTCAATATACTAACAATGACATGTTTAGAAGACACTACAAATGATAACTTTGATATACTCATAAGTTTAGAATAAAATAATAATGACAAGTTTAGAATAATGTTAATATGTTAATATACTAATAATGATAAGTATAGAAGGTCCAAGTAATGATCACACACACACACACACACACACACACACACACACAGAAAGAGAGAGAGAGAGAGAGAGAGAGAGAGAGAGAGAGAGAGAGAGAGAGAGAGAGAGAGAGAGAGAGAGAGAGAGAGAGAGAGAGAGAGAGACAGAGAGAGAGAGAGAGAGAGAGAGAGAGAGAGAAACTAACACATTATTAGTACACATTTAAGTTCTCATTAACAGTACCTTCTAAACTTCTTATTATTACGTGTCATTATTAGTACACATTAAAGTTATCCTTAATAGGCACTTTTAAACTTATCATTATTGCTATATTTTAAACATATCAATATAAGTTTCTTCTAAACTTGTCATTATTTGTAATTCTAAACTTCTTATTATTACGTGTCATTATTAGTACACATTAAAGTTATCATTAATAAGATCATTTAAGTTTCTTCTAAACTTGTCATTATTTTTTATTCTAAACTTTTTATTATTTGTATATTATAAACTTCTCAGCATTAGTACATTCTAAAATTATCATTAATAGTACTTTCCAAACTTGTCATTATTAGTATATTCTAAACTTGTCATTATTGCTAAGCTATCATTAGTTATCATTAATAGTTCCTTCTAAAATTGTCATTTTTTTTAGTATATTCTTTATATTCTTTTTATCTTATTCTTGGTGCACATTAAAGTTATCATTAATAGTACCTTCCCGATATTTATTTGTAAATCCTAAACTTATTATTAGTATACTCTAGATATGTCATTATTAGTTCACTTTAAAGATACTTTTGATAGTACCCTTAACCTGTCATTACTAGTACACATTAAAGTTGTTATTAAAAGTACATTTTAAAATTGTCATTATTAGCTTATTCTAAACTTCTTATTATTAGTATATTCTAAACCTTTCATTTTGAGAACACATAAAATTACTATCAATAGCCTTTAAATGTGTATTTATTAGTACACATTAACGTTATCATTAATAATATTTTCCAAACTTTTCATTATCAGTACATTCTAAACTTGTCAATGATAGTGCCTTCTAAACTTCTCATTATTGACATTGTCAGACAGACCCCATGCTTTTTTGTTTTTTACTTTAAATATACTAATATGTTAATATACTAATATGTTCTCCCATAATGTTGTTAAGAATGACAAATTTAGAATATACTAATAATTATATGTTTACAATACATTGATAATGACAAATTTAGAAGGTACAATTAATGATAAATTTAATGTGTACTAATAATGACAAATTTAGAAAACATTAATAATTACAAGATTAGAATATATTCATATTGAAAAAACTAGAATATACTAATAATAACAAATTTACAATACACTTATAATGACAAGTTTCGAATATTTTATTAATACTAATATTGATAAGTCTAGAACATGCTATTAATGATAATTTTAATGTTTACTATTGGTTCAGAAGATACTAATAATGACAAGCTTAGAATACACGAATAATGTCACTTTTAAAATATACTAGTAATGACAAAGTATAGACAAACTTTCTATATACTACTAAGTTTAGCATAAAGTAATAAAGAGAAGTTTATAAGAAAACTAACAATGACAAGTTTAGAAGGTACTATTAATGATAAGTTTAATGTTTACAACTATTGATAAGTTTAGAATTTACTAATAATAAAAATTTAGAATATTCTAATTATAAAAAGTTTAGAAGGTATCAATAATGATAACTTTATTTACAAGTTTAGGAAATACTTAAAATGATAATTTTAATGTGTACCTAAAATGAGTGCACATAATTTTAATGTGTGCCTAATATGAGTACTTTGGAATAACCTAATTGACAAGCTTATTAGTTACTATTTATGATCATTTAAATGTGTATCATTGATGAAAATTTGATAATTTACTAGCATTGGCAAGTTTATAAGGTTAATGATAACTTTAATAAATACTAAGAATGACAACTTTTGAATATTTGATAATGACAAGTTTAGAATATACTCATAATTACAACTTTATAGTAAGCTGATAATGACAAGTTACAAAATTAGAAGCTAATAATAACAAATTTAGAATTTGCTAATAATGAAAAATACAATATATTAATAACGACAAGTTTGAAATATACTAAAATGACAATTTTGAAGGTACTATTAATGAAAAATTAATTGTGTACTAATAATGACATGTTTGGAATATACTAAAATGACGAATTTAGAATATACTAATAATTACAAGTGTAGAAGGTATTATTAATGATAACGGTAATGTGTACTAATAATGATAACAATAAGTTTAGTAGGCACTAACAATGACAAGTTTAGAAGGTACTATTAATGATAACTGCAATGCCTACAAAAATTATATGTTTATAAGGTACTATTCATGATAACTTCAACATGTTCTACTAACGACATTATTAGTACACATTAAAATTCTCATTAATAGTATCTCCTACATTTGTCATTATTAGTATATTCTATATTCGTATTTTAAGTATATTCCAAACACGTCATTAAGTTTTCATTAAAAGTACCTTCAAAATTGTCATTTTTAGTATATTCTAAACTTGTCATTATTAGTATATTCTAGATTTTTCATGATTAGTATATTCTAATTTTGTCATTATTAGTATATTCTAAACATGCCATTTTCAGTATATTCAAAATTTGTCATTATTAGCTTATTCTAATTTCGTTTTCCGTATAATATAAAAGTGTTATTATGAGTATATTTTAAACTTGTCATTATTAAATATTATTAAGTTGTCATTATTAGTAAACATTAAAGTTATCATTAACTTCATAAACTTATCAATGCTAGTATATTCTTAAATTTTCATTATTGGTGCACATTAAAAACATTATTAATAGTAACAAATAAACTTGTCATTACACATTTATGTTATAATTAATAATATTTTATAAACTTGTCATTATTAGTATATTCTAAACTTGTCATTATTAATACTCATTCAAGGTATCATCAATAGTATCTTCTAAACTTGACTCATTAAAAATATCATTAATATTACTTTCTCAAGTTTTCATAATTAATATATTCTGAACTTATCGTTACTATTATATTCTAAACTTGTCGCCATTAGTACAAGTATCATTAATAGTACATTCTAAACTTGTCATTATTAGAGTATTCTAAATTTTGTCATCATTAGTATAATTTAAACTTGTCATTGTTAGAAGGTTCAAAACTTGTCATTATTAGTATATTCTAAGTTTTCATCATTATCATATTCTAAAATTGTCATTATTTGAATAATCACTTATCATTATTATATCTATCATTAATTTATCATTATTAATGTGTTCTAAACTTGTTTTTATTAGTACACATTAGAGTTATCATTAATTGTACCTATAAACTTGTCATCATTATATGCTAAGTTTGCCACTATTTGTATTTTTTAAATCATCATTATTAGTATGTTCTAAATTTGTCATTAGTAGTACACATGAAGGTTATCGTTATTAGTTCCTTCTAAACAAGTTATTATAACAATACTCTAAACATGTCTTTATTAGTATACTCTATACTTAATCTCCATTGAAGTTATTATTAATAGTACCTTCTAAAAATGTCATTGTTATTATATTAAAAAATATTAGTACTTTCTAAATTTGCCATTTTACTATATTCTAAAATTTTCATTATTAGAACGCTTTAAAGTTATCTGAACTTCTCACTATTGGTCATAAATCTTGTCATAAATATTACACATTTAAGTTACTATTAATAGTACCTTCTAAACTTTGCATTATTAGTACATTATTAGTACATACTAACGTTATGACAAATAGTGCCTTTTCCACTTGTAATTATTATTATTTCACTATTGTACCTACTTAACTTTATATTATATATATATTAGTATATTTTAAACTTATTATTGGTTTATTCTAAATTTGCCATTATTAGTATATTCTAAACTTGTAAACATGTCAAATTTGCATTATTAGTACATACTAACGTTATGACAAATAGTGCCTTTTCAACTTGTAATTATTATTATTTCACTATTAGTACACATTAATGTTATCATTAATTGTACCTACTTAACTTTATATTATTATACATATATTAGTATATTTTAAACTTGTTATTATTGGTTTATTTGCCATTATTAGTATATTCTAAACTTGTTATTAGTACACATTGTTATCTTTAAAAGTACTTTCTAAACTTCTCATCATTAGTACCTTCGAAACTTGTCATTATTAGTACACATTAGATTGATAACCTTCTAAACTTGTCATACATTAGATTTATAATCAATAGTACCTTCTAAACTTGTCAGTATTAGAACACATTAAAATTATCATTAATAGTACCTTCAAATTTTTACATTTTAGTATATTCTAAACTTGTCATTACTAGTAGATATTCAAGATATCATTAATAGTACCTTCTAAACTTGTCATTATTAGTACCTTTTAAATTTGTTGTTTATGGTACACATTAAAAATTTCATTAATTGTACCTTATAGCATGCCATTATTAGTATATATTAAAGTTATCATTAATATACCTTCTAAACGTGTCATTGTTATACATTTTTAAGATATCATTTATAGTATCTTCTAAATTTATAATTATTAGTATATTCTAAACTTGTTATTATTAGTAAACATTAAAGTTATTAGTTGTAGCTTCTAAACTTGATATTATTAGCACAATCTAAACTTGTAATTATTAGTACACATTAGATCTATCATTACTAGCATTTTGTAAACTTACCATTATTAATACCTTCACAATAATTACAAGTGTAGAAGGCATTAATGATAACGTTAATGTGTACTAATAATGATAACAATAATAAGTTTAGAGGGCACAAAATATTATGTGTAGAAGGTACTGTTAATGTGTACTAATATTGACATCTTTAGAATATACTAATAACTTCAATATATGAAATAATAAAAAGATTAGAATATAGTAGTTATAATAAGTTTAGAAGGTACTATTAATGATAACTTTAATGTGCACTAATAATGACAAGAAGATACTACTTATGATAAATGTTATGTGTATTAATAAAGACAAGGGCAGATGATAGTATTAATGTGTAATAATAATGACAAGTTTAGAAGGTACTAATTATGACAAGTTTAGAAGGCACTATGAAGGATAACATGAATGTGTAGTAATAATGACATGTCGATAACTTGTAATGATAAATTTACAAGGTACAAATAATTACAAGGTTCTACTAATATAACTTTTATGTGTAATAATGAAAAGTTTAGAATATACTATTAATTAGAGCTTTAGAAGGAACTATTATTGATAACTTTAAAATATACTAATTATGACAAGTTTAAAAGTTTTTAATATTTGCAAGTTTAGAAGGTACTTTTAATGATACATTTAATGTGTACTAATAATGACAAGCTTGGAAAGTACTATTAATGATAATTTTAATAATAACAAGTTTAGAAGGTATTATTAATGATAACATTAATTTGCACTAATAATGAAAAGTTGAGTAAATAATGATCATTTTAATTTGTACCTAAAATGAGTACTTTAGAATTATCTAATAATGAAAACTTTAATGTGTACTAATAAATAGAATTTTAGAATATGCTAATAATTTGAAATTTGGAGGATACTTATAATAAGTTTAAAATTTACAAATAATGACAAGTTTAGAATGATGATAATAATAATGATGACTTTAATATCTACTAATGATGAAAATAATTACAAGTTGAAAAGGCACTATTAGACATAACCTTATTGTGTATTAATAAAGGAAAGTTTAGTAAATACTAATAATGACAAATGTAAAATATTTTGTGTACTAATAAAGGAAAGTTGCGTATATACTAATAATGACAAGTGTAGAATATTCTAATAATGACATGGTTAGCATGTACTAATAATAGTATAGATTTTCCTAATATTGAGAAGTTTAGAAGCTAGTATTAATGATAACTTTAAGGTGTAGCAATAATAAAAAGTTTAAAATATACTAACAATGACAAGTTTAAAGGGTACTAATAAGAACATGTTTATAATATACTAATAATGAAAAGTTTAGAATATACTAATAAAGAAGGGTTTATAAGGTACTATCAATAATAAGTTTAATGTGTACTAATAATAAAGAAATTTAGAATACAGTAATGATGATGACAAATTTAAAAATACTAATAATGACAAGTTTAGAATATATCAATAATGAAAAGTTTAGAATATCACCTTTAGAATATACTTCTAAATAAGGGTCATACTAATAAAAACATGTTTTGAATATAATAATAATAAGTTTAGAATATTCTAATAATGGCAAGGTATTGCTAAAATAAGTTTAATGTGTACTAATAATAAAAAAAATTATAAGGTATTATTATTGATATATTTAATGTACTAATAGAGAATACTATTAGAATATACAAATAATAGAATAATAGAATAATGATAATGACAGTTTTAAAATACAATAATAAAGTAAAGAACATGCAAGGTATTATTATTGATATATTTAATGTGTACAAAGAATGACAAGATATATACTAATATAGGCAAGTTTATAATGTACTAACAGAAAATACTATGAGAATATACAAATAATAAAATAATAGAATAATGATAATGACAGTTTTAATACAATAATAAAGTAATGAACATGCCAATAATGAAAAGTTTATAATATACAGATATGGAAAATGTAGAAGGTACTATTGATGATAGCTTTCATCTGTACTAATAATGACAAATTTTGAATATACAAATAAGGTAAGATCAAAGATACTATAAATGATAACTTTAATGTGTTCTAATAATGAGAAGTTTAGAAGATACTATTAATGATAACTTTAAGGTGTTGTAATAATGACAAGTTAAAAAATACTAATAATGACAAGTTTAGAAGGTACTCTTTGTGATACTCTTGAATGTATTGTAATGATAACTTTAATGCATTGACAAGTTTTCAAGGTACTAATAATATCAAGTTTAGAAAGGAGTATGAATTATAAATTTAATGTGTACTAGTAAAATAAGGTTAGAAGGTACTCTTTCTGATCATTTTAATGTGTACTAATAATGACAAGTTTACAAGGTACTAATAATAACTCATTTAGAAGGTACTATCAATTATAACTTTAATGTGTACTAGCAATGACAAGTTTAGAACGTACTTATAATAAAAAGAATAGGAGGTACTATTGATAATAACTTTAATGTGTACTAATAATGCCAAGTTTTTACTAATGCTAACATTAATGTGTTCTAATAATGGGAAGTTTAGAAATTACTATTAATGATAAGTTTAGAAGACACTTTAGAAGACACTAATAATGTCAAGTTGAGAAGGTACTGTTAATGATAGCTCTAATTTGTACTAATAATAACATGTTTAGTAGGTACTAATAATAACAAGTTTGGAAGGTACTATTAATGATAATTTAAATGTGTACCAATAATGACAAGTTTTGAATATACTAATAATTTCAAATTTATTATTGACAGTTTAATGAAATTAATGTTTGAAATTAATGACTAGTTTTGAATATACAAAAATAACAAAATTACAATAAGTTGATAATGACAAGTTAAGAATATACTAAACAATGGCATATTTAGGATATACTAACAATAAGAAGTTTAGAATATTCTAATAAAGACAAATTTAGAATATAATTATAATAAGTTTAGAATATACAAAAAAGACAATTTTAGAAGGTGCTATTAATGGTAACTCTAACGTGTACTAATAATAACACGTTTAGAATATACTAATAATGACCTGTTCAATAATAAAAAAAAAATTGAATGTAGTATTAACAATAACTCCAATATGTACAATAATAAAAATATTTGAATATACTAATTATAATAAGTTTAGAAGATAAGAAGATACTACTTATGATAGTAGTATTAATGTGTAATAATAATAATGACAAGTTTAGAAGGTACTAATTATGCCAAGTTTAAGGTACTATGAAGGATAACATGAATGTGTAGTAATGATGATATGTCGTCAATTTTAATGTTTATTTGTAATGAGAAGTTTACAAGGTACAAATAATGACAAGGTACTACTTATGATAGATTTTAAGCACAAGGGTATTAATGACAAGTTTAGAAGGTACTAATTATGACAAGTTTAAGGTACTATGAAGGATAACATGAATGTGTGGTAATAATGATATGTCGACAATTTTAATGTGTATTTGTAATGAGAAGTTTACAAGGTACAAATAATGACAAGGTACTACTAATATAACTCTTATGTGTACCAAAATATTTCTTTGTCGCGGCTCGTGCCGCTTAAATTCTTCTTATCGGCTTAAGAAACCTGCACAGCGAAGCTATAGCGATAATCCCATACCACACTCCTGGTCATATGGACATTTCCCGAAGGTTGAGTGTGGTTTGAATTTTCCGCCAAAATCATCGGAAATTTAAAATTCCCGGCTCTGTGCAGGCATGCGCATTGTCGACCCCACCTCCCCCTCCCTATCCCCTCCCTTCTTACCCGGCTAGCTCGAGCCGGACGTCGCGTCACTTCAATGAGAAATGAAGGCTTCGCCTGTGGGAGGAGGGAGGGACCCTAAATCTGTGCAGGTTTCTTAAGCCGATAAGAACAATTTAAGCGGCACGAGCCGCGACAAAGAAATATTATCGGCTGAAAGAAACCTGCACAGCGAAGCTATGCATGAGACGAGGACAGGTGGGAGGAGAGGTGAAGCCTGAATCAAACCGTTATTACGTGTGTCTTTCCTATGGGAGACTTATTCATTTTATCACTCAGTAGAGGGGAGACAGAAACGTCAAGTACCCACGCCGAAGAATGTGACATGCACAACATTGCACTGTTCACACAATCCGTAAATTATACGAAATTTGTATCCTGTTCAACGGTTCCTGGCCCCTCCCCACTCCTCGGTCGCCCTTTGCCCCCTCCACTTTTTTGAGATGAGAGGGGTGGAGCCGTTTCCATGGCGACACATGGGACAGGGGCGACCGAGTGGTAGAGACACCGTGTCCCCAAGGGAGTCGTCGATGTCCAGTCCCTAGGTCCCGCACCCGCTCCACAGAGTGGGTGCGGAGAAACTCCAGCGACCGGCGTAGGGCCCCCGACCGAAGCCAGGGACGCAACAACCTGTGGAGTGCTGAGGGTATCGGCCCGGGCAGGTCACGCGGGAGAAGCAGTATGCTCCTGTCGACCTCCCGTACCAGCCGTCGGCGCCCCAAGCGGCTCAGTGGAAGGGCCGGGATCGCGAAGTTGAGGCCCCCCCCCCCCCGCCACCGAAGGAGGGAGGACGTGTGAGAGAAGCACGCTCTTTTGGCGCAGGGGAGCACCCGAAGGACGCTGACTGTGTCCCACTCAATCCCGAGCCAATAAAGTCTCTGTGTGGGAGCAAGGGCAGACCCGTCCCAGTCCACCCCGAACTCCACGTCCGCCAACACACTCAGAGCCACTGAGATGTCGGCCGATGCACCCTCCCCGGTGGGCAAATGCATCAACTAGCCGTCTAGGAACATGAGTGTGGAGACGCTTGCTTCCGTCCAACGTACGCCTACCACTCTCACTAGTTTCGTGAAGATCCTCGGGGTAAGCGAGAAACCGAAAGGGAGTATGCGAGGCCAAGTTCGTTTCCGAGCGACCTCGTCCGTGGGCGTTAGTCAAGAGGCTTCGTCCTGGGTGAAGACGTTCCCTGAGCGTCTCCCACGAAGACGGGCCTGGACCCTCGGTATGTATCCAACTCACCCCAAGTCTTCCCGCGGGAAGTTCTCGAAGCCCGTGGCGAGCGTCTTCATCCAATAGTGTGCTATGGCAATTTGTGACGTCTCATCACCCACAAGCGGACTTCTATATGTTTAATAACTAGTGACATCATGTGATTATACTGTGACGTCACCGGATTGATCATGGCGCCATAGGATCGTCTCGTGACGTCACAGGGACACAAATTGACGTCATAGGACTACATGGTGACGTCAATTTATCACAATGACGTCATCTTATCATACCGTGACATCACTGAGTCACAGTGAGCGTTGAAATAAATTTTGACATGGTAAAATTATTGACCATCATGACTGTAGATTAAATTAAGTTGAATAGGAAAAGTCATGTTCATTTCGACCTAAGTCACAGGGAGCGTCGAAATTAATTTTAACATGGTAAAATTCTCGACCATCATGACTGTAGATTAAATTAAGTTGAATAGGAAAAGTCATGTTCATGTTGACCTGAGTCACAGTGGGCGTTGAATTAGTTTAACATGGTAAAATTCTTGACCATCATGACTACAGATTAGCTTAAGTTGAATAGGAAAAGTCATGGTCATTTCGACCTAAGTCACAGTGAGCGTCGAAATTAATTTTAACATGGTAAAATTCTCGACCATCATGACTGTAGATTAAATTAAGTTGAATAGGAAAAGTCATGTTCATGTCGACCTGAGTCACAGTGGGCGTTGAATTAGTTTAACATGGTAAAATTCTTGACCATCATGACTACAGATTAGCTTAAGTTGAATAGGAAAAGTCATGGTCATTTCGACCTAAGTCACAGTGAGCGTCGAAATCAATTTTAACATGGTAAAATTCTCGACCATCATGACTGTAGATTAGCTCAAGTTGAATAGGAAAAGTCATGTCCATTTCCACCTGAGTCACGGTGAGCGTCGAAATTAATTTTAACATGGTAAAATTCTCGACCATCATGACTGTAGATTAGCTCAAGTTGAATAGGAAAAGTCATGGTCATTTCGACCTGAGTCACAGTGAGCGTTGAAATTAATTTCAACATGGTAAAGTTCTTGACCATCATGACTATAGATTAGCTTAAGTTGAATAGGAGAAGTCATGTCCATTTCGACCTGTTTTTTTTTTTTTTTTTTTTTCTCCAAGATCAAGGCATTTTATTTATGTAATACCTAGCACTTTGCGCCAACTTAAACTGTACTATTTAAAACTGATTTTCCTCTTCTCATTACACTAAATGATTGTAGTTTCTTTGAACTAATTTATACTCATTTTAACTAACACTAGACTCCCTAAGTCTAAAGTTCTTTTGTGTTTTACTTGGGGGTGGAACATCAGGTAAGTCATCTTTAAACTCAAGCCAAGTGAAGTTGATAAGAGGTTGGCTGTGGCTCATGAGAAGGGCTGGGTGGTGGTTTTTTTTTTTTTTTTTTTTTTTTTTTTTTTTTTTTTTTTTTTTTTTTTTTTTTTTTTTTTTTTTTTTTTTTTTTTTTTAAGAAACCTGGAAGGAGGGTGGTGCCGTGAGGCGTTAGAAGACCATTGAAGCTCGGAGGTATGGGGCTGCCGAGGCCTGATGATCCTCGGGGAGCCCCCCTCCGTATCATAAGACACGTCCCCTTGTCCTCCAAGAGGCCCGGGTTCTTACCACGGACGACTTGAGGACGTATGGGGAACGGAGTACGAGTGGAAAAGGTCAAAGTCTACGCCTAGGGCCTGACAAAGAAAGTTATAAGGCGTTAAAGGACCATTATTGGTCGAAGGTATGGGGCTGCCGAGGCCTGATGACCCTCGGGGCGTCACCCTCCGTATCACAGGACACGTCCCCTTGTCCTCCGAGAGGCCCGGATTCTTACCACGTACGACTCGAAGACGTATGGGGAACGGATTACGAGTGGAAAAGGTCAAAGTCTACGCCTAGGGCCTCACAAAGGGAGCCATTAAGGCGTTAGAGGACCATTATTGGTCGGATGTATGGGGCTGCCGAGAGGCCTGATGACCCTCGGGGGCACCCCCTCCGTACCATAGGACACGTCCCCCTCTCTTCCGAGAGGCCCGGGTTCTTACCGCGGACGACCCGAAGACGTATGGGGAACGGATTACGATCGTATAAGGTCAAAGTCTACGCCTAGGGCCTGATACAAACCGTGAGGCAATAGAGGACCGATGATGGTCAGAGGTATGGCGCTGCCGAGAGGCCTGATGACCCTGGGGGGCGCCACACTCCGTACCATAAGACACGTCCCCCCCGTCTTCAAAGAGGCCCGGGTTCTTACCACGGACGGCCTGGAGACGGGGACGTATTGCGATCGTATATGGTCAAAGTCTACGCCTAGGGCCTGATACAAACCGTGAGGCAATAGAGGACCGATGATGGTCGGAGGTATGGCGCTGCCGAGAGGCCTGATGACCCTGGGGGGCGCCACCCTCCGTACCATAAGACACGTCCCCCTGTCTTCCGAAAGGCCCGGGTTCTTACCACGGACGGCCTGAAGACGGGGACGGATTGCGATCGTATATGGTCAAAGTCTACGCCTAGGGCCTGATACAAACCGTGAGGCAATAGAGGACCGATGATGGTCAGAGGTATGGCGCTGCCGAGAGGCCTGATGACCCTGGGGGGCGCCACACTCCGTACCCTAAGACACGTCCCCTGTCCTCCGAGAGGACCCGGGTTGTTTACCAGGGACGGCTCGAAGACGGGGACGGATTGTGCTCGTATAAAATCAAAGTCGAAGAATGAGACAAACCAGCAGCCAAGCGGAAAGCGATAAAACTAACAGACGATTAACCAGCAGGAAACGGGACCGCCTGCTCCCATGTGGGCAGCGAGTTAACCACTCGGTCCCGTTTCCGCGATCTAAGTGACGCGACGTCCGGCTCGAGCTAGCCGGGTAAGAAGGGAGGGGATAGGGAGGGGGAGGTGGGGTCGACAATGCGCATGCCTGCACAGAGCCGGGAATTTTAAATTTCCGATGATTTTGGCGGAAAATTCAAACCACACTCAACCTTCGGGAAATGGCCATATGACCAGGAGTGTGGTATGGGATTATCGCTATAGCTTCGCTGTGCAGGTTTCTTTCAGCCGATAACGACAACTTTAGAAGGTAATGACAAGTTTAGAATCTGTAATTTTTGAAAACTTTAATATGTAGTAATAATGGAAAGTTTAGAAAAGGAACTATTATTGATAAATTTACAATGTACTAATTATGACAAGTTTAGAAGCTTTTAGTATTCGCAAGTTTTGAAGGTACTTTTAATGATGTATTTAATGACAAGCTTGGAAGGTACTAGTAATGACAATTTTAATAATAACAAGTTAATTTGCACCAATAATGACAAGTTCAGAAAATAATGATAATTTCAATTTGTACATAAACTGAGTACTTTAGAATGATCTAAAAATTACAAGTTTAGAACATATTATTAATGAAAACTTTAATGTGTACTAATAATGCGAAGTTTAGAATATACTTATAATGACAAGTTTAAAATTTACAAATAATGACACGTTTAGAAGGTACTATTAATTATCTAATGTCTACTAATGTTGAAAATAAATACAAGGTGAAAAGGCACTATTAGTCATTGCTTTGTTGTGTACTAGCAAAGGAAAGTTTAGTATATACTAATAATGACAAGTGTACTAATAAAGGAAAGTTTAATATATACTAAGAATGAAAAGTGTAGTATATACTAATAATGAGAAGTATTAATTATAACTTTAATAAAAAGTTTAAAATATATAAGTTTACAGGGTACTAATGATAACATGTTTATAATATACTAATAATGAAAAGTTTAGAATATACTAATAAAAAATGTTTATAAGGTACTTAATGATAACTTTAATGTGTACTAATAATAAAGAAATTTAAAATACAATAATAATGACAAATTTAAAAATACTAATAATGAAAAGTATAGAATATACTTATAAAGACACCTTTAGAATATACTTATAAATACAGGTTTATAATATACTAATAAAACATGTTTTGAATATAATAATAATGACAAGTTTAGAATATACTAATAATGACAAGATTCCATTGAAAATAAGTTTAATGTGTACTAATAATGACAAAACATATAATAATATAGACGATTTTATAGTATACTAATGGAAAATACTATTAGAATATACAAATAATAGAATAATAGAATAATAATAATAATGACAGTTTTAGAATACAATTATAATGTAAAGAACATACAAATAATGAAAGATTTAGAATATACAGATAATGACAATGTAGAAGGTACTATTAATGATAGCTCTCATCTGTACTAATAATGACAAATTTTGAATATACAAATAAGGTAATATGAAAGGTACTATAAATGATAACTTTAATGTGTTCTAATAAAGACAAGTTTAAAATATACTACTAATAAGAAGTTTAGGAGATACTATTAATGATAAATTTAAGGTGTTCTTATAATGATAAGTTTAGAAAATACTAATAATGACAAGTTTTGAAGGTACTCTTTATAATACTAATGAACGTGTTGTAATGATAACTTTAATGTATTCACAAGTTTTCAAGGTACTAATAATATCAATTTTAGAGAGGAGTATAAATTATAAATTTAATATATACTAGTAAAAATAAGGTTAGAAGGTACTTTTACTGATAATCTTAATGTGTACTAATAAAGATAAGTTTACAAAGCACTAACAATAATAGAAGGTACTATTGATTATAACTTTAATGTGTACTAGCAATGACATGTTTAGAGCGTACTCATAATAAAATAATTAAAAGGTACTATTAATAATAACTTTAATGCCAAGTTCATAAGTTTCTACTAATGCTATCATTAATGTGTTGTAATAATGGCAAGTTTAGAAATTACTAGTAATGATAACTTTAGTGTGTACTAAGAATGAACACTTTAGAGGGCACTAATAATGTCAAGGTGAGAAGGTACTATTAATGATAAATCTAATTTGTACTAATAATAACATGTTTATTAGGTACTAATAATGACAATTTTGGAAGGTAGCCTTCTATTAATAATAACTTGTGTACCAATAATGTCAAGTTTTGAATATACTAATAATTTCAAATTTAGAAGGCACTATTAATGATAGTTTTAATGTGTACTAATTATGAGAAGTTTAGAAGGTACTATAAAGTTTAGAAAATATTGTTAACAACAATATAGTAATAATGACAAGTTTAGAATATACTAATAATAACACGTTTAGAAAGTACTACTAATGATAACTTTAATGTGTACTACAGTATTAATGACAATTTTAGAACATACCAATAAAGACAATTTTAGAATGCACAAATAATGACAGGTTTAGAATACAATAATAAAGAGAAGTTTAGAATATACTAATAATTACATTTTTAGAGCACACTAATAGTGATGAATATAGAATGATAATGACAAGTTTGAAATATACTAATAATAAGATGAAAATATACTAATAATAACAACATTAAAGTATACTACTAATGACAAGTTTTAAATACTTTAATAATGACAACTTTAATGTCTTCTACTATAAACAAGTTTATAAGGTACTAATAAGGACAAGTTTAGAAGGTACTAATAGAGACAAGTTTAAAATATTCCAATAATGAAAAGTTGGGACTAATTATGACAAGTTTAGATTATAAGAATAATGACAAGTTTGAAATATTCTAATAATGACAAATACTATATAATAATGACAAATTTAGAATATACTAATAATGAGAAACTTAGAATATTCTTATGATATTATCATTACAAGTTTAAAATATACTAATAATGAAGATATATTAGTCTTAATGTGAGAAGTTTAGAAGGTACTCTAAAGTTTAGAAAATATTGTTAAGGACAATATAGTAATAATGACAAGTTTGGAATATACTAATAATATCAACATGTTAAGTTTAAAACATGCAAATAATGAAAATTTTGAATATACTAATAATGACCCCTTTAGAATATGTTAAGTTTAGAACATGCTAACAATAAAATTTTTGAATACACTAATAATGACACGTTTAGAATATACTAAAATAACTAGTTTAGAATATTCTAATAACGAGATTAAAATATACTAATAATGACACGGTTAGAATGTACTTTAATAACACTAATAATGACACGGTTAGAATGTACTTTAGAAGATACTATTTATGATGACTTTAAAGTTGCTTATAATATTTCTTTGTCACGGCTCGTGCCGCTTAAACTGTTTTCATCGGCTTAAGAAACCTGCACAGCGAAGCTATAGCGATAATCCCATACCACACTCCTGGTCATATGGCCACGTCCCGAAGGTTGAGTGTGGTTGGAATTTTCCGCCAAAATCATCAGAAATTTAAAATCCCCGGCTCTGTGTAGGCATACGCATACGCATTGTCGACCCCACCTCCCCCTCCCTACCCCTCCCTTCTTAGCCGGCTCGCCTGAGTCGTCACTTCAATGAGAAATGAAGGCTTCGCCTGTGGGAGGAGGGAGGGACCCTAAATCTGTGCAGGTTTCTTAAGCCGATAAGAACAATTTAAGCGGCACAAGCCGCGATAAAGAAATATTATCGGCTGAAAGAAACCTGCACAGCGAAGCTATGCATGAGACGAGGACAGGTGGGAGGAGAGGTGAAGCCTGAATCAAACCGTTATTACGTGTGTCTTTCCTATGGGAGACTTATTCATTTTATCACTCAGTAGAGGGGAGAAAATAAACGTCAAGTACCCACACCGAAGAATGTGACATGCACAACATTGCACTGTTCACACAATGCGTAAATTATACGAAAATCGTATCCTGTTCAGCGGTTCCTGGGCCCCTCCCCACTCCTCGGTTGGAGAGGTGCGGTAAGGCTGTTGGCTAGGCAGGCTGACCCCAGTAGAAGGGGAGAAGGGCCCCCATCTCGTTAGCTCCCCAAACCACGGCTGGGTTGGCCAGTAGGTCTGGGCCTGGGCCTGGGCCTGGGCCTAGGCTTGGGTCTGGGGCCTCGGCTTCGGCCTGTGCCCTGGCCTGGTCCTTGGCCTCGGCCTTGGTCTCGGCCTGGGTCTGGACCTGAGGCTGCCGAGAGGCCTGATGACCCTCGGGGGCGCCACACTCCGTACCATAAGACACGTCCCCCTGTCCTCCGAGAGGACCCGGGACGACTCGGAGACGGGGACGGATTGCGAGCGTATAAGGTCAAAGTCTACGCCCAGGGCCTGACGATGCAAGCCGTGAGGCGTTAGAGGACCATTGATGGTTGGAGGTATGGGGCTGCCGAGAGGCCTGATGACCCTCGGGGGCGCCGCACTCCGTACCATAAGACACGTCCCCCTGTCCTCCGAGAGGACCCGGGTTGCGAGCGTATAAGCTCAAAGTCTACGCCTAGGGCCTGACGATGCAGGGGACCATTGATCGTAGGAGGTATGGGGCCGCCGAGAGGCCAGACGACCCCCGGGGGCGCCCCTCTCCGCACCACCAGACTCGCAGGAAAGGGCAGAAACCGGACCAAATAGATTTAAGAAGGCAACAACTGGTTCACTAATAGGGTGGTCGAAGAATGGGACAAACCGGCAACCATGCAGAAAGCGCTGAAACTATCAGTTGATTAACAAGCAGGAAAGAGACTCACCGGCAAAAAAAAAAAAAAAAAAAAGGCCGGCAGCGGGTATACCGCTCAGTCCGTTTCCGCGCTAGAAGTGACGACTCAGGCGAGCCGGCTAAGAAGGGAGGGGTAGGGAGGGGAAATAATGGAAAGATTGGAATATACCAATAATTACAAATTTAAAATGTACTGTTCAAGATAACTTTAATTTGTACTAATAATAAGCAAGTTTGTAATATATTAATAAAGACAAGTTTAGAATGCACTCTAACTGATAAATCTAATATGTACTAATAATAAAAAGTTTAGAATATGGTAATAATAACAAGTTTAGAAGGTACTATCAATATCTTTAATGTGTACTAATAGTGACAATTTTAGAATATAGTAATAATGAGAAGTTTAGAAGGTACTATTATTGACAAGTTTAGAATGTACTAATAATGAAAAGTTTGGAAAATATTATTAATGATAGTAACTTTAATGTGTTCTCAAAATGAAAAGTTTAGAATATACTAATAAGAAGTTTAGAATAAGCTAATAATGACAATTTCAGAATGTACTTCTAATAATAACTTTAATGTGTACTAGTAAAGACAGGTAAAATGTACTAATAATAGTATCTTTAAAGTGAACTAATAATTACATATTTAGATTATACTAATAAGTTTAGGATTTACAAATAAAGATCGGGAAGGTACTATTAATGATAACTTTAATGTGTACCATGAATGAGATGTTTAGAATATACTAAAAATTACAATATTAGAAGGAACTATTAATGATAACTAATGATAGCTTAGTAATAATGACAAGTTTAGAATATACTAATAATGACAAGTTTAGAAAGTGCTATTAATAATAAATTTACAATGTACTAATACTGAGAAGTTTATGATATACAAATAATAAGAATTTTAAAATAAAAAATAATGACAAGTTTAGAAGAAACTAATATTTTTTCTTTGTCGCGGCTCGTGCCGCTTAAATTCTTCTTATCGGCTTAAGAAACCTGCACAGCAAAGCTATAGCTATAATCCCATACCACACTCCTGGTCATATGGCCATTTCCCGAACGTTGAGTGTGGTTTGAATCTTCCGCCAAAATCATCGGAAATTTACAATTCCCGGCTCTGTGCAGGCATGCGCATTGTCGACCCCACCTCCCCCTCCCTATCCCCTCCCTTCTTAACCGGCTCGCTGAGCCGGGCCCGTCACTTCAATGAGAAATGAAGGCTTCGCCTGTGGGAGGAGGGAGGGACCCTAAATCTGTGCAGGTTTCTTAAGCCGATAAGAACAATTTAAGCGGCACGAGCCGCGATAAAGAAATATTATCGGCTGAAAGAAACCTGCACAGCGAAGCTATGCATGAGACGAGGACAGGTGGGAGGAGAGTTGAAGCCTGAATCAAACCGTTATTACGTGTGTCTTTCCTATGGGAGACTTATTCATTTTATCACTCAGTAGAGGGGAGAAAATAAACGTCAAGTACCCACACCGAAGAATGTGACATGCACAACATTGCACTGTTCACACAATGCGTAAATTATACGAAATTCGTATCCTGCTCAGCGGTTCCTGGCCCCTCCCCACTCCTCGGTCGCCCTATGCCCCCTCCACCCCCACCCCCCACCCCTTTTTTATGAGATGAGAGGGGTGGGGCCGTTTCCATGGCGACACATGGGACAGAGGCGACCGAGTGGTAGAGACACCGTGTCCCCAAGGGAGTCGTCGATGTCCAGCCCCTAGGTCCCGCACCCGCTCCACAGAGTGGGTGCGGAGAAACGCCAGCGATGCCACGAAGTCCCTGATGCTGTGGGCGTGCGGGGCATGGCCCGGGTCGGCTCTCTCCCAAAAAGCGGAAAGGCAGGTGCGCCCGGGACCTTGGGGTTAGGGGAATCCTAAATATCGAGTTGTAGAAGAGAGGGTCCTCAGAAATCTCTTCCGTGTGGTCCACGTAGTCTTCGAACGCACGGACCGGGCACAGCAGATGTGGGCGTCCTCCCTCCCGGAAGGATTGTATTCTGAGAGGGCCAATCATGTCGTCCGCTCGGCCGTTCCTGGCCAGGAATGTTGGTGATGGAGAGAGGGTTAGGGCCGAGCTGTCCTCCTCCAGTTTGGAGAAGGACGGGTGGCGGGTGATTGCCGCCAGCTGTGAAGCCCTGTAGTCCGTAGTCAAGGCGAGCAGAAAGACGACACGTTGAAGGAAGTGTTCTTCCTCCATAATGGCCCTTTCGAACGCCAGGTACTGCAGAACACGATGCAGGGACCAGGCCGGGACCGGTTGATGTCTCGGCTCTCTCGAGGCGCTGATCCCCTTCATTAGGAGGGTTCGCGCCCTCTGTGGCACTCGGATGTTCATGCCAAAGCGTAGCGGATCAGTGAGGGCTGTATAGTGAGGCAAGATAGTCGCCGGTGCCCTGTTGGTGGAGGAAGCCAGCCAAGTCAGGAAGTCCGGAACCGTGTTGGTGGAGATGGTCACCATCGCGTGTCTCCGAAGGCAGTTCCGGAATCTCCGTCAGCAGGACCCACACTGCCGCACTGAGGACGGAAGGTGAGCTCTGAGCATCTTGTCTGCTGCCTCTGTAGAGAAGAGTTGGCTGAGAGCTCCCAGTAGAAACTCCAATTATCAAGTTGGAGTGACGCTTGGAGAGGCGCGGTAAGGCTGTTGGCTAAGCAGGCTGACCCCAGTAGAAGGGGAGAAGGGCCCCATCTCATTAGCTCCCCGAACCACGGCTGGGTTGGCCAGTAGGGAGCTATCAGGAGGACCTGACCCTTGAAGGACCTGAGGGTCTGCATCACCTTCAGGAGGACTAGTGTCGCTGGAGAAGGAAAAAGAATACGTACTTCCAGCTATTCCAGTCCTCCGTGAAGGTATCTGGGCCTCCTGTGCGTGTCCTTTGGATGGAGGTGAGGTAGAGGGGGAGCTGGGTCGTGTTTGGGGAGGCAAACAGGTCTACCTCTGGGGTGCAGTAGCGGAGGGAGAGCGACTCGAACACTTGTGGGCGTAGTTGCTACACTACGTAGGTCCCCTGAGACCTGAATATAGCAACCGGCGTAGGGCCCCCGACCGAAGGCAGGGACGCAACAAGCTGTGGGGTGCTGAGGGTATCGGTCCGGGCAGGTCACGCGGGAGATGTAGTATGCTCCTGTCGACCTCCCGTACCAGCCGTCGGCGCCCCAAGCGGCTCAGTGGAAGGGCCGGGGTCGCGAAGTTGAGGCAACCCCCCCCCCCCCGCCACCGAAGGAGGGAGAACGTGTGAGAGAAGCACGCTCTCTTGGCGCAGGGGAGCACCCGAAGGGCGCTGACTGTGTCCCACTCAATCCCGAGCCAATAAAATCTCTGTGTGGTAGCAAGGGCAGACCCGTCCCAGTCCACCCCGAACTCCACGTCCGCC
>NC_134781.1:43223645-43333645 GCF_046742065.1 Oratosquilla oratoria | reverse complement strand
ATCGTCAGAGGTTTTGATTTGGCATGTTCCAGTTTGCCCACAACTAGCCTGTGGTCGGAAATGCATGACATCAATATTATGTTTTTTACATCTCTGAAAAATCTTGTTTTAACATAAGGTGAATTATGGGCTTGTCGGTGTATTTTTGTTGTATGCTTTTCTACACGTACCAAATCCTTTCCAATCTTTTTCAATGTGTCCATTCAGATCACCCATGATAACTACATTTTCGGCGTATGGTAAGTCGTTCTTAACATTCTGGAGGGATTCATAGAGTACTTCTTCATTACAATATTGTAAACTTGTGATTTTTAGTACATATTAAAGTTATCATTAATAGTGCATTTAAACTTGTCATTATTAGTATATTCCAAACACTAATTATATGAAGACATTAAAGTTTTCATTTATTGTACATTCTAAATTTGTCTTTGTTAGTACGTTCTGAACTTGTCATTATTAGTACAAATTATAGTTACCATATATAGAACTTTCTAAAGTTGTCATTTTAGTCATTTCTAAACTTGTCATTATTAATATATTCTAAACATAAAGTTATCATTAATATCATCTAAGCATATCATTAGTATACTCTAAACATGTCATTATTCTAAATTTGTCATTCTTAGTATATTCTAAGTTCGTTATTATTAGTACATACTAAATTTATCATTAATAATACCTTCTAAATTTGTTATTAATAGTGTATTCTAATCTTGATATTATGAGCATATTCTAGATTTGTCATTATTGGGATATTCTACCCTTGTCATTATTAGTACACATTAGTTATCATTAACAATACTTTCTAAAGTTGTCACTGTACGTAAATTCGAAACATATTATTAGTAAATACTAAACATATCTTTCTTGTTATTCTAAACTTTATTAGTATACATTAAAATGATCATTACTAGGACCTTCTACACTTATCATTATTAGTATATGCTAAACTTGGTAATATTATATACCGAGTTTACCATTATTCTAAACTTGTCATTATTAGTCTATTCTAAACTTATGAGTATTAGTACATATTAGAGTTATCATTTGTAGTGTCTTCTAAACATGTCATTGTTAGTATATTGAAAACTTATTATTAGTACGTATCGTACTTGTCATTAATAGCAACTTCTAATTTGCTATTATTAGTATTTTCTAAACTTTGCATTATTAATATATTTCAAACTTGTCATTATTACTACATATTAACGTCATCATTAATATAACATGTTATTATTAAAATACTGTAAACTTGTGATTATTAGTACACATTAAAGTCATAATTAATATTATACTTGTCATTGTTCGGATATTCTAAACTTTCATTATTAGTATATTCTAAACTTATTATTATTAGTATATTCTAAACTCATAATTATTATATTCTAAACTTGTCATTATTGGATTAGTACACCTTAAAGTTGTATTCATTAATACAAATTAAAGCTATTATTAATAGTACCTTGTAAACTTATATGTTAAACTTGTCATTATTAGTACAAAATAAAGTTATCATTAGATACTTATCGTTATTAGTATATTCCACACTTGTCATTATTTCTAAACATTAAAGATACCTTTAACAGTATCTTCTAAACTTGTCAATCTTTGTATATTCTAAATGTCATTGTAAGTATATTCTAAACCTGTGATTATTAGTACATATTAAAGTTATCATACCTTGTCATTATTATCATAATTTAAACTAGTATATTCTAAACACATCATTTCTAATATATTCAAAACTCGTCATTTTTAGTCAACTTATCATTGATAGTATATTCTAATCTTTATTATTAGTATATTCCAAATTTGCCATTTGTACACATTAAATTTATCATTAAGAGTACCTTCTAACCTTCTAATTATTAGTATATCCTAAATTCTAAACTTGTCATTATTAGTACATATAATAGTTAACAATATAACTAGTATATTATAAACTTTCATTAACAGTAACTTCTAAACTTCTTATTATTACGTGCCATTATTAGTACAAATTAAAGTTATCATTTAATAGAATCTTTTAAACATATCACTATTGCTATATCTTAAAGATGTCAATATTAGTTTCTTCTAAACTTGTCATTATTTTCTATTCTAAACTTTTTATAATTTGTATATTATAAAATCTTCAGTTATCATTAATAGTACTTTCTAAACTTTCATTATTATTATATTCTAAACTTGTCATTATTACTAAACTTTAAGGTTATCACAAATAGTTTTGTATAAAATTGTCATTTTTAGTATATTCTAAATATCTCATTATTGGTACACATTAAAGTTATCATTAATAGTACCTACCCGGCGTTTATTTGTATATCCTAAACTTAATATTAGTATACTCTAAATATGTAATTATTAGTTCAGTTTAAAGATACTAGTACACATTAAAGTTATCATTAAAAGTACATTCTAAAATTGTCATTATTAGCTTATTCTAAACTTCTTATTATTGGTATATTCTAAACTTTTCATTTTCAGAACACATTAAAGTTATTATTATTAGCTTATAAATTTGTATTTGTATTTATATTTGTATTTGTATTTGTATTTGTATTTGTATTTGTATTTGTATTTGTATTTGTATTTGTTTTGTATTTTTGTATGTTTGTATTTTTGTATTTTTTGTATTTTTGTATTTTGTAGTTTTTGTATTTGTTTGTATTTATTAGTATAACATTAACGTTGAATAAATTTTCAAACTTTTCATTATAAGTACATTCTAAACTTGTCAATGATAGTACCTTCTAAGTTTCTCATTATTACTATATTCTAAACTTGTCATTAAAGATCTTAATAGTACATTCTAAACTTGTTATCATCACCATATTCTAAGCTTTTTATTATTAGTACACATTAAATTTATTAGAGTGCATTCTAAACTTGTCTTTATTAGTATATTACAAACTTGCTTGTTATTAGTACAAATTAAAGTTATCCTGAGCAGTACCCTTTAAACTTGTAATTATTGGTATATTCTAATCTTTCCATTATTAGTACACATACCTGTACCTTCTAAACCTCTTTTTATTAGTATATTGCAAACTTCTGATTATTAGTACACATTAAACTTGTCAAAGTTAAATGCATTATTAATATATCATTATAGTCATTATTAGTATATTACAAACTTACCGTTATTAGTATATTTAAAAAAATCATTATTAGTACACATTAAAGTCATTGTTGGTATATTCTAGTCTTTCCATAAAAATGATCATTAACTATCTTGCATTATAAGTATATTGTAAACTTGTCAGATTAGAGCTATTATTAATAATACCTTCTAAACTTGACATTATTTGTCTATTACAAAATTGCCATTACTAGCATATTCTAAATTTGTCATCATTAGTGCACATTAAAGTTATCATGCAATAGTACCTTCTAAACTTGTCATTGTTACTATATTCTAAACTTGTTATTACTAGTACACATTAAAGTTATCATTAATAATACCTTCTAAACTTGTCATAATTAGGATACTATGAATTTGTCCTTATTAATACATATTATGATAATATTCTATAGTTGTCATTGTTAGTATGTTATAAACTTTTCCTTATTAGTACAAATCAAATCATTCAATATTAGTACATATCAAAATTATTTAATAGAACCTTCTAAAATTGTCATTATTAAAACATATTAAAGTTATTATAAATATAATTTTCTAAAATTTTGATCATTAGTACACATTGTATATATCATTAATAGCACTATCGACAATATTCATTATTAATATTTTCTAAACTTCTGATATTAAAGTTATCATCAATAGTTCCGACTGAACATGTTATTCTTAGTATATTCTAAACTTGTTACTATTAGTGCATACGAGTATTAAAGTTATTATTAAATGTATATTCTAAACATGTCATTACTAGTATTTTGTAAAATTTTCACTATTAGTACTCATTAAAGTACTCATTAATACACATTTAAGATTTTACTAATAGTACCTGCTAAACGCTATACGTTTTTTCTAAATTTCCCATTTTATTGTATATCAAATTTTTCATTAACATGTAAACTTGTCAAATTCTAAACTTTTCATTATCATTTCGCATAGATTTTATCTTTAATAGTGCTTTCCAAACTTGTCATTATTAGTATATTCTAAACTTCTCATTAATAGTATATACTAAACTTATCACTATTAATAGACATTAAAGATAACTTTAATAGTATCTTCTAAACTTGTCATTATTAGTATATTCCAAGCTTGTCGTTATTAGTACAAGTTAACGTTATCAGTTATAGTACCTTCTAAACTTACCTTTATTAGTATATAGTACCTTGTTTATATTAGTACACATTAAAGTTATCATTAATAGTACCTTCTAAAAGTTTTCATTAAGGTACCTTCTGAACTTATCTTCATTTGTATATTACAAAAATGCTATTTTAGTGTATTCTAAACTTGTCTTTATCACCACATTAGCACATATTAGCACCTTCTAAAATCGTAATTATTATTATTATATTAAACTTGTTAGTATACTATAAACTTTATCAGTATATTCTAAACTTTATCAGTATATTCTAAACTTATCTTCTAAACTTTTCAACATTAGTACACATTAATTTATTTTATTGTGATTATTAGCATATCATAATCTTAACAGTATTAGTACACATTGAAGTTATCATTAATAGTAGTTTCTTAACTTTTTATTAGTATATTCTAAGCTTGTCATCATTTGCCATTTGCCATATAAGTTATCATTAATAGTACCTTCTAAACATCTCATTTTTAGTATAATTTAAACTTCTCCTTATTGGTGTTTTCTAAATTTGTCATTATTGGATTACATTAAAGTTTACAGTAATAGTACTTTCTGAACATGTCATTATTACTGTATTTTAAACTTGTACACATTAAAGTTATCATTAATAGTACCTTATAAACTTGTCTTTGTAACTAGACATTAAAGTTATCATTAATAGTACCTTTCTAAATTTGTCATTTTAGTACACATTCAGTTTATTATCAATAGTACCCTTTACACTTGTCAATTTTTGTATTTTATAAACTTGTTATTATTAATACATATTTAAGTTTTCATTAAAAGCTTCTCTCTATTAGTACACGTTAAAGTTATCATTAATAGTATATTATAAATGTCATTATTAGTGCACATTAAAGATATCATCAATATTTTCTAGTGATGTCAATCATTAGAAGACATGGAAGTTTTCATTTATATTATATTTTACTTTGTCATTATTAAACTTTTCATTATTAGTACAAATTAAAGTTGTCATTATTAGTCATTTCTAAACTTGTTATGATTAATATATACTAAACTTGTACACAGTGAAGTTATCATAATAATTATCGTCTAAGCTTATCATTAGTATATTCTAAACATGTCATTATTCTAAATTTGTCATTCTTAGTATATTCTAAACTCGCTATACATATCAAATTTATCATTAATAATACCTTCTAACTTTGTAAATATTAGTGTAATCCAAACTTGCCATTACAAGTATATTCTAAACCTGACATTATTAGCATATTCTAAATTTGTCATTATTAGTATATTCTACACTTGTCATTATTAGTACACATCAAAGCTTGTCAATATTTGTATGTTCTAAACCCATTAAAGTTATCATTAACAATATTTTCTAAAGTTGCCATTGTTCTTATATTCGAAACATATCAGTATTAGTAAATACTAAACATATTTTCTTTGGTATTCTAAACTTGTCGTTACTAGTACACATTAAAGTTATAGATATTAGGACCTTAAAAAATTATCATTATTAGTATATTCTAAACTTGGCAATACTAATATATTCCAAAGTTTATCATTATTCTATACTTATATTCTAAACCTAACATTATTAGCATATTCTAAATTTGTCATTATTAGTATATTCTACACTTGTCATTAGTACACATTAAAGCTTGTCAATATTTGTATATTCTAAACCATCATTATTAGTACACATTATAGTTATCATTAACAATACTTTTTAAAATTGTCATTGTTCGTATATTCGAAACATATCAGTATTAGTAAATACTAACATATCTTCTTTATTATTCTAAACTTGTCCTTATCACTACACATTAAAAGTTATCATTATTAGGACCTTGTAAGCTTATCATTATTAGTATATTCTAAACTTGGCAATACTAATATATTCCAAAGTTTATAATTATTTAAAACTTGTCATTATTTGTATATTCTAATCATTATTAGTACGTATTATAGTTATCATTAATAGCAACTTCTAATCATGCTATTATTAGTATTTACTAAACTTTGCATTATAAATATAATTCAAACGTGTCATTATTGCTACACATTAACATTATCATTAATAAACCTTTTAAACTTTAAATTATTACTACAATATTGTAAACATGTGATAATTAGTACATATTAAAGTTATCATTAATAGTGCCTTTAAACTTGACATTATTAGTATATACCAAACATTAATTATTAGAAGACATTAAGTTTTTATTTATAATACATTCTAAGTTTGTCATTATTAGTACGTTCTAAACTTGTCATTATTAGTACAAATTATAGTTATCATATATATAACCTTCTAAAGTTTTCATTAACATTATCATTATCATTATCATTAACATTAACATTATCATTAATATAATCTTTTAAACTTTAAATTAAAAAAATATTGTAAACATGTGATAATTAGTACATATTAAAGTTATCATTAATAGTGCCTTTAAACTTGTCATTATTAGTATATACCAAACATTAATTATTAGAAGACATTAAGGTTTTATCTATAATACATTCTAAGTTTGTCATTATTAGTACGTTCTAAACTTGTCATTATTAGTACAAATTATAGTTATCATATATAGAACCTTCTAAAGTTTTCATTTATAGTAATTTTTAAACTTGCCATTATCAATATATTCTAAACTTTTACACATTAAAGTTATCATAAATATTATCTTCTAAGCTTATCATTAGTATACTCTAATTATGTCATTATTCTAAACTTGTCATTCTGAGCTCGTTATTATTGGTACATCATAAATTTTTCATTAATAATACCTTCTAAATTTATTATTGGTGTATTCTAAACTTGTTATTACAAGTATATTCTAAACCTGACATTATTAGCATATTCTAAATTTGTCATTATTGGTATATTCAACACTTGTCATTATTAGTCCCCAGTAAAGCTTATTCTAAACCCTCATTATTAGTACACATTAGTCATCACTGACAATACTTTCTTAAGTTGTCATTGTTCGTAAATTCGAAACATCACTATTAGTATATCTTCTTTGGTATTGTAAATTTTATTAGTATACATTGAAGTTATCATTACTAGGACCTTGTATCCTTACATATAACTAATAATAAATGAAAATCAGACAGACAAAAGATAACAAAACAAAACAAAAATAATATAAGATGAATTATAATCATTACAGCATCTTACTTAGGTATTTATCTAAATGATTCTTAAAGCTTCGAACTGAACTACATTGCACTCTCTATGTCCATCCCCGCAATCTGTACCCTTTCCGGCAAATTAGACTCTCTTGCTACCTTCATTATCTTTGTCTTGCTCTCATTGATCTTGAGTCCAACACTTTCTGCAGCTTTTTTAAAGAGCGCCGCCAGGTTTTCCTTTTTTGTTTGATTCTCTATCATGATGTCAATGTCGTCAGCATGTGCTCATAGTTTTATGGTTATATCTTCTAATTTCATTCCTTCGTCTCTCCTATTCATACTAACTCTCATTATTTTTTCCATTGCCAGATTAAATAACAGTGGTGAGAGTATGCATCCTTGTTTTAAACCATCTCCTATCTGAAAAGGTGATGTAGTTTTACTCCCACATCTCACTACGCTATTTGTGTTTTCATAGCATGCTCTTGTTAATCTGATGTACTTGTGTGGTATTCCTAATTCTTCTATTATTTTCCATAAATATGTTCTGCTCACTCTATCATAAGCCTGTTCAAAATCGATGAACAGATGTAGTTGCTCCCTATCATATTCCATATTCTTTTCTATAAGTTGTCTTATAACAAAAATTTGATCTTCTAAAGCCGCATTGGTACTCTCCTACTATATGCTCCATGTATTCTTCTATTCTGTTATACAAAATCTTGGTAAAAACTTTATATCAAGTTGATAGTAGGTTTATTCCTTTATAGTTTGTGCACACAAACTTATCATATTTTTTGTGTATTGGGATGATTATTCCCTCTCTCCAGCTATCTGGTATGCATTCTTGTGCCCAAATTATTTTCATCAGTCGGTGTAGTCTTTTCGTTAAAAAATCTCCCCCCTCCTTTCCATATTTCTGATGGCATTCCGTCTTGGCCAGGGCTTTTATTGTTTCTTAAATGTTTAACTGCCCGTTTAACTTCCTCCAAACATATTTCGGGCATCTTTTCTTCTGGTCCTTGGATATTTCAATTATCATTGTTGTTTGGGTTGTTTGGGTTGTTTTCCGTTGGCGGATTTGATCATTCTTCAAAGTGTTCCTTTCATATTTCCATTACTTCTGCCTCTCCTGCTATTATTTCTCCATTCTTATCTTTTATTATGCTCTCTCTAGCTTGGTACCCAGTTCTTATTCTTTTGACTCCCTGATAAAATTGTGATATTTTTCCTCCATGCCTATTTCTTTCAATATTTTCTACTTCCTTATGAAAAGCTTGTCTCTTTTTTCTTCTTAATATCCTTTTTGCCTCTATTTTCTCTAGTCTGTAATTCTCTCTCTGTATGTCGTTATTTTGTTGTCCTATCACCCGTTCCCTTGCTCTATTCCTTTCTTCTAGTGCTGCCTTACATTCATTATCAAACCAATGATTCATTCTTTCTTTAGGTACGAAACCAATTTCCTGCTCGGCCACTTCTCTTACTATGTTTGACATATCTTACCAGGTCTGATTTACACTTTTCTCTTTTATTTCTTCTTCTAAAATATCCAATATTCTAAACCTATTGATTAATTTCAGCTGAAAATTATCCTTTACTTCTGGTTCCTTCAGTCTTTCTAAATCAAATATTTTCCTCTTTTCCTCTGGTGTCGATTTCTTTATTGATAGTTTAGCTCTAATCCTTCCCAGAACGAACCAGGAAGTGGTCAGTGTTGCAATCTGCTCCTCTGTAGATTCTTATATCCTGCAATGCATTTCTGTGTTTTCTATAGATTATTATGTAGTCAATTTGGTTTCTAGTATGTCTATCTGGCGATACCCAAGTCTCTTTATGTATGTTCTTATGTTGAAAGTAGGTTCCTCCTATGATTAAATTATTACTTAAGGCAAGTGATGCTAGTCTTGTCCCATTATCATTCGTTTCTTCATGGAGGCTTTCTTTTCCTATTGATGGTCCGAAAGCCTTAACTTCCTGTCCTACCTTGGCATTTAGATCACCCAAAATTATCATTACATCATGCTTACTTGTGTTGTCCATGATCATCTGTAATTCCTCATAGAATTCATCCTTTATTCTTTCCTCTTTTTCTTCAGTTGGTGCGTATACGCATATCAAGGTCACATTAAGCCATTTACCCTTTAATCATATACTCATTATCCTTTCACTGATTGGTTTATACTCCATTAGCGATTCTCTTATTTTCTTTGTCATACATATACCTACCCCCTCCTCATGTCTTTGGTCTGCTCTCCCACTGTACAGTATAGTGTGTTTACCAAGGTCACACTCACCACTTCCTAACCATCTGGTTTCTTGTACTGCAATTATATCAATGTTATATTTATCCATTTCTGTTACCAATGCTTTAGTTTGGTCCACCATATATAAAGACTTTACATTCCAAGTTCCAATTTTTATATTAGATCTGCAATTCCGATGTCCATTATTCATTTCCTAGTCATCAACATATCCGTCCAGGTTCCGAGGCGCTTAAAAAGTTTCTGTAACTTTTATATTTTTTACGAGGAAGGGGTGTTAGCCCTACGCTCAACCCTCCCCATTTATCCTGACTAGGGACCAGCACGTCAGGTTATGACACTCTGCCGTGGTTGGGATATATATATATATATATATGATGTAAGCGGAATAGGAAACACAGGAGTCTTAGTCTTGAGTTTATTCCTGACTAGTTTCGCAGGTATGCTTTTTCAAAAAAAGCATACCTGCGAAACTAGTCAGGAATAAACTCAAGACTAAGACTCCTGTGTTTCCTATTCCGCTTACATCAACCTGTCAGAATGTCTCAACATATATATATATATATATATATATATATATGTATATATATATACATATATATATATATATTATATATATATAATAGTGTATATATATATATATATATATATATATCACTAAATGGGTCCCAGTGATTAGAGATACATTTTAACAACCACAATGAACTGTAATTCTGAGCCATCAACATCAGCAGGCCCAATGTTCAATATATGGCCTCCATTGGGTCTCCCGATGTTGATGGCTTAAAGTACATTGTGGTTGTTAAAATGTGTGTGTGTGTATATATATAAATATATATATATATATATATATGTATATATATATACATATACATACGTATATATATATATATATATATATATATATATATATATATGCAAAGTAGACCACTTGTAAAAACAAACTAACGAAGCAGAGCTCTTTCGAATATAACATCTTCTCAATATTAAATATACGAAAGCGCTCTGCTTCTTTATTTTCTTTTTCCATGTGGTCTACTTTGCATAAGTGACACACGTACCCGTGTTCTTATTACCATATATATATATATATATATATATATATATATATATATATATATATATATATATATATATAAATATATATATATATATATATATATATATATAGAGAGAGAGAGAGAGAGAGAGAGAGAGAGAGAGAGAGGAATGGACGACAAAATGAGTGGCAGGGTGGTGAGATAAACACCGAGAATCGTTGAAGTTTTATTAACTGACGTTTCGCTCTTAACAGACCTTCTTCAGAGTGTACAAACATGATCGGGAAATCAACAGTTATATATCTTACATCATTCCGCGTTCCTTCCTTAACCCACCCCCTCCCTCCCTCTCGTACCCTTCAGCTCCTGTAAGACCATCCAGCCGGACGTTTTGGACAGCTTAAGGGTTAGACAAGAAAAAAAGAAAAATAGTAGAGGCAGCTTTTATAGCATCCCAGCCATGCTGTAACCATCGTGATGGTTTTATTAAGCTGTCCAAAACGTTCAGCTGGATGGTCTTACAGGAGCTGAAGGGTACGAGAGGGAGGGAGGGGATGGGTTAAGGAAGGAACGCAGAATGATGTAAGATATATAACTGTTGATTTCCCGATCATGTTTGTACACTCTGAAGAAGCTCTGTTAAGAGCGAAACGTCAGTTAATAAAACTTCAATGATTCTCGGTGTTTATCTCACCACCCTGCCACTCATTTTGTCGTCCATTCCTCAACATGTCGAGTGGTGGTGAGATACCGGGAATCTTATGGAGGGAGTTTCGTACAAAACGGAAAATCAACAGCTGTATACTTCGCAGGCGTTTCCTACAAGACTGCATAGATGAGAAAGTCCTACCTAGGGAAGCGCCAAAACAGCTCAGGAAGGAAGGAGTTCCTTTTAGTAACAGTGCAGAAATGTTTCTATCCGAAGCCTGTGAGGACCTGAATAACGAAGTTGAAAATCTACGAGCCAGCACCAGCCAGGTACGTTTACCATCATTCCTTCTACGCAAACTTGATACCGAGAAATCAGTGCAAAGTGTGAGACTGAAAAAGAAATTGGAGTTACTCTGTGAACAAAGTGATTGGAATGAAGTGGGCAATGCTGATCTCATAATGAATCTTTCAGACCGACAACTATCTGACACTGAAAAACAAGCCCTTTCGCTCGGTCTTAAGTTCGATACCGGTGTGAGTAACAAAAGTTTTTCTGATTTTATAAATAAGAACTATAGATGGGATGACAGTGATGTAGAGAAAGGTTTTAAACAGGGATTGTTAACGTGTTTCCACGCTTTAGCAAATCTTAATCGATGTAGCATCCCTAGGCGCTTCAAGATAGCTTTGGAAAATTTAGGAAGTGACGAAGACTTAGTTATCACGAGTGCAGATAAAGGAGGAGGAGTTGTCGTCTTAAACAGGACAGACTACAACATCAAAATAATGGATTTACTCAACGATATATCCACGTATGAGAAAAAACCCTTAGGAAACGCAGAACGAGAAGGGATACGGTTCAAGAAAGAAGCCAGGAGGATATTAATGCAAACCAACAGAGGCAAGAAACTTGTGGGATTGTTAGAAGAAGCACGAAGACCGTCCAGGATGAGGGGATTACCAAAGACACACAAGCCGGGTATACCGATGAGACCCATTACGTCAGGTATCGGCAGCGCTCCCCACAGGTTAGCCAAGTGTTTAGCCAAACCGTTATCTCGATGTTTGGGGACACTTAGCAGTGGCCATTTGAAGGACTCAAGTGACCTAATCACGAGACTCAGTAATGTGGATTTCTCACAGAAAGTCATGATAAGTTACGATGTAACTGCTTTGTTCACAAATGTTTGCGCAGGCCAAGGAAGCCATCGGTAATATAGATGACCAGGATTTACCAGTGGGAAAAAATGATTTCTTAGAATTAGTCTCTCTGTGTATCAGATTCGGACCGTTCATGTTCCAGGATGAGGAATATTGTCAGATACGTGGTCTGGCAATGGGGAGTCCACTCAGTGCAGTCCTAGCATCATTATACATGGAGGTTTTGGAGAGAGATCATTATATGAAAATTATGGGAAGAGGGACTCATTGGTTTCGATATGTAGACGACGTCCTAGTCATTGCCCCGGAGAAAACCAATTTCAACACCAAACTTAATAGACTGAACATGGTAGACAGGGATATTCGGTTCACAGTGGAACACGAGGTGGTTCAAAAGTTACCTTTCTTGGATGTATTAATTTGGAGGAAGGATAACGGCACGGTGGGTTTCTCGGTTCACAGAAAAGCTACAAACAAAAATGACCTCAACCATTACTTTTCGGCACATAGTGAAAGGATAAAGAGAGGAGTAATAATTAGATTTTTTCTCAGAGCGTTCCGAGTATGCAGTGAAGAACATATTGATAGAGAAGTCAAATATATTTTTAAAGTATTCTCAGGACTTAAATATCCAGAAGGGTTACTCCATAGTTTGAAGAAAATAGCGCTTAAAATAATGGAAAAGAGAAAGGATGAGATAAAGGAGACTAAGGAAGGTGGCTTCATTGTAGTTCCCAACTCCAAGTACACAGAAGAGTTAGGACATTTGCTCCACAGAGCAGGGCTGAAGATCGCCAGTACACCCAGTAAGAGGATAGGTGAAGTAGTGAGAGGTAAGGGTAGAAAAGAACATAATAACAACAGCATGGTTTACAGAATCCCATGTGGTGGCTGTGACTTAAACTACTTTGGGGAGACAGGAAGAGGCATACACAAGCGGACATATGAGCACAAGTGCGACCTGAGGGCCCACCGAACATCAAATGCCTTGGTGGTTCATGCGGAGAAATACTGACATTTACCTAACTGGGACGGAGTGGAAATATAAAACAAGGGTTAGACAAGAAAAAAAGGAAAAAAAATAGTAGAGGCAGCTTTTATAACATCCCAGCCATGCTGTAACCATCGTGATGGTTTTATTAAGCTGTCCAAAACGTCCAGCTGGATGGTCTTACAGGAGCTGAAGGGTACGAGAGGGAGGGAGGGGATGGGTTAAGGAAGGAACGCGGAATGATGTAAGATATATAATTGTTGATTTCCCGATCATGTTTGTACACTCTGAAGAAGCTCTGTTAAGAGCGAAACGTCAGTTAATAAAACTTCAACGATTCTCGGTGTTTATCTCACCACCCTGCCACTCATATATATATATATATATATATTATATATATATATATATATATATATATATATATATATATATATATATATATATATATATATATATTGTATTCTAAGCTTTGTTAGCATTATACTCCTTGTAGATTTAGATAAATGCGTAGTTAGAATTCTGTATGTGTGTATGCGTGTCAGCGTGAATGTTCGAGAAATCACAAATTACCAATTGTGCCTATTAAGTAATTATCAATTTATTTGTAATGTGAAAGTTGAATGAATGGGATATAGATCATTATTACTATCAATTTTAAGTTGTTGTGTAACTGAAAGGTGTATGAATGTAAATTTCTGTACGCGAGTGAATAATCGTGATAACTGCAGAAATTAATTATTAGCAACTGTTTTGGGCACGCAACCCAAGCGTCTAGTCACGTACGAGGAATCGTGAGCGAGCTGCGAGTTAGTTCAGGTCTAACGTGAGTGTTCGTGAGAGTGAAGTGAAATACGTAGATTGTACATTCTACGTACAATTACATTTAGAAAATTACCTGCCGTGTTTTACTCCACCTTATTTATTGACCATACAATAAATGGCGGCAACGAGGGATACGAACAAGTGCATTCTCACCCGCCCATACCCACCCACGGCTCTATGACATTACGTGCATTGGAAGTTCTCCCGAAGTCCCTGCATTGTCTACAACAGTGTGCAGCCCTATGTGACCCTTATTACAGTGCAACTCCAAAAAATTCGCTGCCCCGAAAACGCCATTCGAAAATGCAACTATAGGGTCACCTCACCACCCCATCCACGTTTCGTCACATAGACATCAGTACCAAGCATCCTCGCATTTCCCGTCTTCCACTCTCACCCCTCACCCTCCAAGCTCGCTCTCCTAAGCCAACTGTCAATCATTCCTACGGTTGCGCTCACAAACAGGATATAACCATCCATCAACCGATTCCTTCGAGTCTTTCTTCACTTCCACTATTTTCGTACGTGAAATACAAGGAGACAGCATCCGGCCTCTTCTCCACTTCGCCACTTCTCTCCACTTCCCAAGTGGACTTCCGGCCCACGAGCGTTGAAATCCTTCCGCTCTAGCATCTTCACGTCAAACGAGGTCACCACCTTCCACTTCTGTAGTCCTGAGCGTGACGTGACGTCCACCACCTCCTCCACCACCACCTCCACTCCAGTGTGCAGCTCGCGTGCCTTCTACGCGTCCAACTCCATCCGCCCTCCGTTCCTCACAACGTGAGCCACCGACATCACCCTCACGCGACCTCCACTACGAACCCAATCACCTCCGCCGTCTTCGCTGAACGACTTCCATCTCCGCCTTCCGCTCTCCACCTCCACGGCACCCTCCCGACGTCGTCTCCGTTACACGACAATTCCAGTCGGTTTAGTGAGCCCCTCCTCCATAAGTGACATTCTTGAACTCTTAATTTATACTCGTGTGAATTACAGTACAGTTATATATTGCTTTTACAGACATTCAAGTGATACAGTTTTGTGTTGTTGTTTTTTCTTCATGTTTCATTATAAGTTCTATAAATTTTCTTTGCATTTGTGTATATTTACCTATACTTCTGTGTGGCTTTACTAAAATCTTACACTGTTTACAGCCAAATCCACTTCTCTTCCATTCCACCTGTGTGTTTCGATCCCTCTGTGTCTTCTCTCTACATCTCAAGACGTCTTCTACTATTTCTAAGGTAAGTGGACAACCTTTTGGCAGTGTGTAAATCCCATATGACAGACCTTCCTCACGATCTTTTTCGTAGCCCCTTCACCTCCTCCCTCCCCTGAATTATTATCTCTACTCAGTGTGTCACTAAACGACCTTCCACCCCTACCTCCTTCTCCGTTCCTATCCCCAAGTTTGAGCCCTGCCAACATGGCTTCTTCCTCAACCCAATAACCCCGTCAACTCATGACTATTGTACACGACACGGTAGACGTACCCAAATTCACAGGATCCAATATCCCCTTCCATTCATTCCTTAACAACGTCGAAGCGGCTATTAATCGTAGAAAATTTACTACTGATGATGAAAAACTTGGTGTTCTACGCAGCTTTGTTGATCTGGACTCCATCGCCGGAGACATCCTGCAAACGGATGAGTTTCAGGAATGTACTAATTATTCCACTTATTTTGACTTAATCAAATCTCACTTTGGCCAACACACTACCCTTGGTGTTCTCACTCCCCTATATGACCTTGCTTTACAAATCAACTGTCCCCTAATGTCAGAAAAGAAAAAGCTGCAAGATTTGCATCAGATCTAAAGACCCGTCTAAAATCCACACTTGAATCTTCCAACTGGGTTGATGCAGATGGAAAAATCTCCCTTAACCACGTTGCTTCCCTCTTTGCTTACTTTCGCTTTCTTTCTCTTCTCCATCCAGACACCCTAAACAAAACTAAATCAATACAATTCACTCCAACTATAACCATCTCAACTTTGTCTCATCAGATTCAAGAGTCACCAAAGACACTAACAGACATTGTTGCCCAGCCAGCCCCTATCCCCAAGCCTGCATTATCAGTTGCACATGTGTCCCGATCTGCCTCTCGGCATATATCCACCTTCCGTCCCAGATCCATTTCTCGCCTAGACAAAAATCTTTCTCACGTCCCCCGGTTATTTGCTACTATTGCAACAACCTTGGACACTATGCTAACAGATGTGCTATTCGTCTATCCACTCCTCCCGATAAAGATTGCCCCGTCCATGGAAAATGTTTCCACACGGCTGCAGAATGTCGTGTTTTAAATTCCAACCCCTCTCAACAGACTTTCTCTTCCCGTCGGAGTTCCCCTTCTTCTTCCCCTAAATGACTATCTCCTTCTCCTTCTCTCAGGACATCCCCTCCTAGCATGCATATCCTATCCCCACCACCCACCCTACCCATTTGTACTCTTTCTAACTCTAACACATGGTCCAATGCTATTTCCATTCCTGCTACTGTTCATACTATTCCTATATCTCTCTTCATAGATACTGGCTCTCCTGTAAATATTATAACTTCTTCCACCTTCCACAAACTCCGCCTTTCCTATAAGCATGTTACAATCTTGGAACCTTCCGATCTCCAACTTACTAACGTAGATGGTGTTCCATTTCCAGTTTTAGGTAAGATCCATCTTCCTATTAATCTTCATCCGCACAGTCAAGAGATTCATATCCCTCTTTATGTGGCTAATGTACAGTTTCCTGCAGATGTCCTTCTGGGACTAGACACTGCAGCAACATGGAATTAGCGTCTTTCCCCAACGTCATGGCATTGCTTATGGTCGTCATTTTATTCCAGCTCTACATTTGGCGACTGCTTCTCACCCACCTTCTGCACTTCCCACTTCTACAATTCCCCCTCCCACAGCATGGCAACTGTGTCAGTGCCCACTATTGTTGCTCCTCCTACCCCCTCTACCCAGAGTGAGAAAACTCAAACAGAGAGTACTTCCTCCCTATCTCCTCTAGCTCCCACGTCCCAGGATACTGTACAACCATCATCTGAACCTTTTCTTCAGAATTCATTTCCTCCTTCTAGTGAACCTACCTTGCTCAAAGTTCCCACCCGTACAAAGCGTTTGCGTTCTTCTCGCATGCCTAAATCAAGGAAAAGGAATACCTAATGTCCTTCCCCTTCTACAGAATTCTCTCCAACAGAAATCCAGATTTCTCCTTCCTTGGATGGTTTAATAATTACCTCCTCCCCTATTTCCGATGTGCTTTCCACAATGTGTCGTACTACTCATGCAGTGTTAACAAGAACCATGACTCTTCCACCACATGAGTATTTCAAAGTGCAGCTTTGCATTTTCCGAGCTCCGGAATGCGATGTTCTCTGTATGCTAGAATCAACACGTGTCAAAGGCACATCACTAATTTCAGCCTTATGCACTACCTCCAAGAAAGGTCATACTTCTTTTCTTGTTGCCAAGTGACACTCATGCTCCCCTCCACCTCAAACTTGGTACTAACTTATGTGATTTTCTTGTATATCCTTCAAGAGTAAAAGTCATTGATGACCAAAAGTCTTCCTTGCCAGTTTGTTCCATTAACTCCGATGTGCGTCATGCACAAGTTCCTATTGATGCATCTCACTTCAAACCCCTTGACTTCCCCGATGCTCAACAGGATTTAATTTCCTTATGCAATGCCTTTCGCCATGTCATTGCTTTGCCAGGTGAATCCCTAGGTTCTACGGACCTCATTCACCAAAACATTCCCCTTCGTGATTGCTACATTCCGGCTACATTCCGGCTTATAGACTACCGCACAGTAAGCGTAAGATTGTGGACAAGCTCATTGCAGACATGATTGACCAGGATACCGTCTATTTCCGAGTGGAACTTTCCCCTATATGTTGTTCCCAAACCAGATGGTACATTCCGCCCTGTTGTTGAATTTACAGAGCTTAACAAAATCACTGTCCTCGAAAGGACGCCCATTCCCGTTCTCCAGGAAATCTTACATTCTGTTGGTCAGAATAACAATGTCTTTTCAACTTAAGACCTAATGTCAGACTATTTTCAAATTCCTCTTGCTCCGGAAAGCAGACCTCTAACAGCCTTCTCTACCCCTTCTGGTCATTTCCAATTCAAACGTTTGGCTATGGGTCTCACCTCTGCTCCTTCTGTCTTCACACGACTTATGTACACCGTACTTGATGGCTTAATTGGTGAAAATGTCTTCATGTATTTGAATGACATAATCATAGCTTCCAAATCCTTATCCGACCACATTCACACCCTTCAACAAGTCTTTTCTCGTCTTGCAAATGCCAACCTAAAACTCAAGCTCAACAAATGCTCCTTTCTTAAGAAATAAATTCGTTTTCTTGGACACGTACTAACTTCTGATGGCATTCTTACTCTTCCTGATAAAGTCAAAGCTGTTGCTGACTTCCCTCGTCCAACGGACCTTGAGCACCTTCGCTCCTTCCTTGGTCTTTCAGGTTATTACCGTAGGTACATCCGCAATTATTCTAAAATTGCAGCCCCTCTTACTTCACTGCTAAAGAAAGATGTACCTTTCCACTGGTCGTCTGCCCAGGAACAAGCCTTTGCAGACTTAAAGAATGCCCTTACCACTGCTCCTGTCTTAGCTTTCCCTAACTATGACTTACCCTTTATTCTCTACACCGATGCCTCATTCCAAGGTTTTAGTGCTGTCCTCATGCAAGAACAAGACACACACATTCGCCCTAATGCCTTTGCCAGCAGACTCCTTAACAAAGCTGAACGTAACTATTCTGTCACAGAAATTGAAGCTTTTGCTCTTCGACATATTAAGGAAATCATTCTAGGCTATCCTGTCACAGTCCATACAGACCACCATGCACTTCTTCAACTTTTCAAAGGCAAGAACTTGTCCGGGAAACTTGCTCGCTGGTTCTTGACTATTCAAGAATTTAATCCCACCTTCTCATATGTGCGTGAATCAGCACACCAAGTTGCAGACGCACTTCCTAGAAATGTTGCTGCTATCAATTCCTTCCCTCAGCCAGTCACTCTTACTCATGCGCGTATACAAGCAGCTCAGAAATCCGACCCAATGTGGAAACATGTGATATTTTCTCTCGAGTCAGGAGATACATCCGATCATACAGACTTCCCTACCTCCTTGGACCACTTCAGACTTGTCGATGACGTTCTTTATCACCAAACCACACTTTCCAACAAGCATGAACCAAACACACTTGTACAACAACTCGTAGTTCCTTCTGACTTAGTACCTGAAGTTCTGTTCCTTTTTCATGATTCTCCACTTGCTGCACATCCAGGTAAAGACAAATGCTTAACACAGGCCAGAATTCAGTACTTTTGGCTTACCATGAGAAAGGATATCCATAACCACATTGACGCCTGTCAGGAAAGAATAGAGATGGTTATGATGGAAGTAGAGGACAGGGATGGGAAGAGTAGGAAGTTTGTAGTAAATTATGTGCCTCCTAAAATGGCCTCGTGGGAAGAGAGAGAAAACAAAAATATGTTAGAAGACACAAGGATAACACTAAATAAGATAATGGAAGATGGAGAAAGAATAGTTATAATGGGTGACTTTAATTGTAAAGAAATCTGATGGGAAGAGATGACAGTAAAGGGTGGATATGACCTATGGGGAAATGTACTACTTGATATGATTATAGAACATGCAATGACGCAATGGATACAAGAGAATACTAAGTATAGAAATGAGGAAGAACTATCGAGACTAGACCTAATAATCACATCAGAACCCGAAATAGTGGACAAAATTGAATATAAGACACCAATAAGTAAAAGTGACCATATATTAGTTCAACTGGAACTAAATGAGGAAAAATACACGGAAAAAACGAACAATATTGAAGTATGGAAAAACAAATTTTGATCAAATAAGAGAATTCTTTCAAAAAGCAGACTGGGAAAGGATGCACAAGGAGGAAACAACAGTAGAAGAGAAATGGAATATTTTGACAAATATCTATAGAGAAGGAGTGGAAAAGTATGTTGTAAGACAATATATATATATATATATATATATATAAAGTGTTGGTACAACAAAAGATGTAGGGAGTTAAAAGACAAAAGGAATAAAGCTTGGATAAAATGAAAAAAAAGACAAAAGACCTGAAAAATGGAAAATATATACTAGTTATAGAAATTAATACGTACAAGTGTGCAGAGAGGAAAAGAGAAAATACGAAAAGATGTTATAAAAAAAATGGAAAGATCAACCAAAACTATTTTACAGATTTGTAAACAACACACTGAAAAACAAACAAGAATTAGAGAAACTACGACAAGGAGGAGTTGAATACACAGAGGAAATAGAAATGGCAGAAATTATGAACAAGCATTTTAAATCGGTGTTTACGAGGGAGAACATACAACCTAGAGATATCGAATGGAAGGAGAAAGTCCCCCTATGAAAGAGATAAAAGTATCAAGGAATGCAATAATCAATTACTTGAGTAATCTCGATGTCAGAAAATCACATTGACCAGATAAAATGGCAAACTGGATTTTGAGAGAATGCAGGAATGAACTAACAGACAAAATACATAGTCCAATAAACAGTTCATTGAAAGGAAAAGTTCCAGAAGATTGGAAAAGAGCAAATATAGTACCAATATATAAAGGGGGAAACAAAGAAGACCCTACTAACTATAGACCGGTCTCTCTTACAAGTACGATAGCTAGAATATGTGAAAGAATTATCAAAATTAGATGGGTAAGGCATTTAGAAGAAAAAAAAGTACTAAATCCAAGGTAATTTGGATTTAGACAAGGACGATCATGCGTCACAAACTAAATATGTTTCTATTCAAGGCTAATAGATGTAATACAAGAAAGAGATGGATTGTGCATTTCTAGACCTGAACAAAGCTTTTGATAAGGTGCCACATAAGAAGTTGCTAAAGAAATTAGAAACTGCAGGAGGAATACAGGGCAAACTACTGAAGTGGATGGAAGACTTCTTGTATAAAAGAAAAATTAGAGTGGTGATAAGAGACAAACACTCTAACTGGGATGAAGTGATAAGTGGTGTTCCACAAGGAACAGTTTTGGCTCCAATAATGTTTGCTATATATATTAATGATATGGATAAAGGAATTGAAGGTTATGAGTTTTTTGCGGATGATACAAAATTGATGAAAAAAGTGAACACTGAAGTCGCTACAGAGTGATCTCAATAAAGTATGGGAATGGGGTAGAAAGTAGGAGATGGAATTCAATGTTAAGAAGTGTAGTATAATGGAATTTGGAAGAAGCAAAAAAAGAATAGTTGGATCATATATATTCTCTGCTGTCGTTTGTGACCTGAACTTAACCTTAATTGGTCTGGTTTTATCTGTATTGTATTTCTCTATTCTATATATTTCTTCAATTTCTTTTCCTGTTTCTTGTTCGTCCTCTTGAACTACTTCTAATATCTTGTTTACCTTTTCCTTCTCCTCTTTTACTCTTGCAGTCCTATTAGGATTAAGCTTCTCTTCCATCCCTAATATAATTATACATTTCTTTTTGTCCGCTAAGTCTTTTACCATATTCTCCTTCTCTCTCATCACTTTAATAACTGTGTCCTTAGTTTGTTCTTTCATGTGTTGTGTAACTATATCATTATATACGATTTTGTTATTCTCTTGTACTTTTTCGAACCCTGTACTTCTTGTGTTATTGACTCTTTATTCTCTTTATTATTATTATTTAATTCCTCATTCTCATAGTTTACTTCTTTTAGCCTTCTTTTTAATTCTCCTATTTCTTTAGTTAGGTTTTAGTTCTCCTTCTTTAGTTCTTCCATTTTATCAACTCTTTGTGTAAACCGTGTAAGTTGGCTGAACCTAACCTCCCAGTGTTTGGTCATTTTCTCTAGTTTTTCCTCTAGACTTGGTAATCGGGGAAGATTGGCACCCCCCCTCATTAAATGCATGAAAATTATTATCTCCATTTTCTATCGTGTTGTTCTTATCTATATTTCTAAACTTAATGCTTTTACTGATATTTCCGACTTCAACTGCATCGTCTGCAGCCCTCTTGTTGACACTTCTTCTGACGTCCGGGGGAGCCCGTTCGTCTCCTTCCTTATTTCCTTCCATTTCCCTCAGTAATCCCTCCCTATCTCTTTTTTTCTTCACCTTCCCACCACACCACGAGTTTTCCCCTTCCCTAATAATACAACAAAGGTACTCCATCGTCGTTGAGATCCACGAAAATTGCACTTCTTTTCCGGAGTTTCAATGTTCACCGTGAATCCGACGTACGCGCGCGCGTGCGTGTGTGTGTGTGTGTGTGTGGTGATTGGTTTGATGGCGACAACATTACCACTAGTTGATACTAGAAAGTGTGATACTAGTCTATATCATCGCAAGCTGGCATCGCAAGCTGGGCCCCTTCTCGAGCCATAAACACCATTTCATTCTTGCTGAGGTCAGGCTTTCTTAATGGATAATATGACCCAGTGCTGACCCAGTGAATGGGGCTCTGTTCGATGAAGGCAATAGTGTTTGCGAAGAGACATAATTCCTATTGGCCAGTATATAGTAAACAGAACGAACTTAGCCAATCATACTCGTAGTTGGTTGTAAAAGAAGCCTTGCCCCCTTCAGAGATTTCGTCTAAGCTATCATCATCGGAGTAAAGTCAGTCTCTTTAGTCTCTTTAGTCTCTTGAGTCAGTTTAAGCTATCACACAGAAGTCACTTGTTCATTAAATTGCAATTGATAACACAAGGAATAAAAGTCATAGATAGGAGAATTTAGTCTCATTCAACACCACCATTTTGAGAGATAAAAATATATTAAAACTATTCATACGCTTGTTCGTACTTCCCTGATCTAACCATTTTGCAACAGCTACCACTTAATTTTATATACGTAATCAGGGGAGCACGACATGTATGTATATATATATATATATATATATATATATATATATATATATATATATATATATATATATATATATATATATATATATATATTCACTCTGTCACTAGGTTTAGCTTCTTCATTCTTTTCTATTTTATAACACTTGCTCTCTCAGCCCATCCAGTGGTGGTAGGTGGTGTCTCTCCAACGTCTCTGCAACTGAATCCTTCCATCTTTTCCGTGGTCTTCCCTGTGGTCTTGTGCTATTCGGTCTCTATTCCCATCTTGTTTTAGCTATTCTTTAGGATTCATCCTTTCAAGGTGTCTCAACCACTTCAGTTGTGCTGCATCTATTTTGTTTGAAATTGGAGAGATTAATATTTATTTTCTAATATTCTCATTTCTGATTTGATCTCTTCTTGTCTTGCCAGCAATTGTTCTTAGGGCCTACATTGTTGATGCCTGCACTCTACTTCTGTCTTTTGTAGTCATCGCCCATGTCTCACAACCATACGTCATGATAGGTGTTAGCGAACTCTCAAAGATTATCTTCTTTACCCTTTGTGGAATGTACTGATCCCGTAAGAGTGGTCTCAATGCTTGAAATGCTCTGTTGTAGCTCCCTATTCTCTCCGTTATGTCGGCACTGTTTCCTCCTTGTCTTGAGAAATGGCATCCTAGGTACTTAACAGATTCCACATTTCTTATTTCCTTCCCCTGTACTGCGACGTTTATAGGTTCTTCATTGTTTCTCGATATTACTATAATTTCGGTTTTGTCTGTATTTAATTTTAGTCCTTTATTTAGAAGGGATTCATTCCAACATATCAACGATCGCTCTAGATCCTCTCTGTTATTATACCACACTGCGATATCATCTGCGTAGATCATCACGTCTCCTTCTCCCTCTACAATGTTGTTTCTGTTGAAATATTTGGTCACTCCATCCATGTATGCGATGCACTCCCCTGTTTTACGCCTGATTGCACAGTAAAACATTTTTCGTTTTTAAATCCTGTTCTCACGTTGCATTTACAGGGTTTATACAGGCTCTTAATAGCTTTCATCAATTTCCTTTGTATGCCACATTCCTCCTCTAGATATTCTCAAAGTCTTTCCCGTGGAAGTGAGCCAAATGCCTTTCTCAAGTCAATGAATGCAGCGTATATCGGTTTATTGAATTTCCAGTTTTTTTTAAAACCGTTTTCAGTGCAAAAATTAAGTCTACTGTACTTCTGTCTTTTCGGTAACCATGTTCTTCGCCTGAGGTTCAATGATGGATTTCAACCTCTTTTCCAGAATTCTTTCATATATTTTTGTGGTATGATTTATTAGTGAAATTCCTCTTTCATTCTGGCATTCCCCACTTCCTCTTTTTTCTTTATATGTTGTAACAATGTTCGTGGCACCACTTCTTTCGTAGCTTAGAATTGGCATCCGTTAAAAGGGGTTTTGCAATTGCAGCCGTACCATGAATGTTCGCTTTGTTGAGCTCCCGCAGTACTTTTTTCGTCGACACAGGATTCCTCAGGTGTGTGTTGAGTTCTGCTGTCACTTTTGCCACGGTTGTTTTATGTTGTCTGGCCACAATCCTTTTTATTGTTCGTCGGTCTCTGTCAGATAACTTGGTTTCGCCCGATATTTCTCTTCGCCGATGATGTTTTCCCATGTTATGTGTATGCTGTCATTACCGTGGATACTGTCGCTTGTGAAACGTTAACCGGGCGCCAACGATTTGCCCTCTTTCGAAGTCTGAGAGGCATTCACATTTGAGATACGGCCCCCACAATAAATATACAATATAATATGACATCCAGTATTTTGTTGTACAACGACTCTTCCTTGAGACAGCATTATACCGATTTCGGGTCTTCTCGCCTCACTGCACGTTGGTGTTCTTGTACTCTTGTGGCAAGTTCCTTCTGAGTTTCTCCTACGTATTCCGTGTCACAGTCACTGCAGCCTATGCGGTAAAATCCACTGGCTAGTTGTGTATGTTCTTCAGTGTCTGACTTTGGTGTGGTTTCGGTGGAAGGTATTGAGGAGTTTGTGTGCCACTTGTACTCCTTTGTTTCGTAAAAATCTGGCAGTAACCTCGGAGGCGCCTTTGGTATAAGAAATTGTGACTCTGGGTGTCAACCCAACCACGGCAGAGTGTCATAACCTGACGTGCCGGTCCCAAGTCCGGATAAATAGGGAGGGTTGAGCGTAGGGCTAACACCCCTACCTCGTAAAAAATATAAACGTTACAGAAATTTTTGAAGCGCCTTGGAACCTGGACGGATATGTTGATGACTAGGAAATGAATAATGGACATCGGAATTGCAGATCTAATATAAAAATTGGAACTTGGAATGTAAAGTCTTTATATATGGTGGACCAAACTAAAGCATTGGTAACAGAAATGGATAAATATAACATTGATATAATTGCAGTACAAGAAACCAGATGGTTAGGAAGTGGTGAGTGTGACCTTGGTAAACACACTACACTATTCAGTGGGAGAACAGACCAAATGCATGAGGAGGGGGTAGGTATATGTATGACAAAGAAAATAAGAGAATCGCTAATGGAGTATAAACCAATCAGTGAAAGGATAATGAGTATAAGATTAATGAGTAAATGATTTAATGTGACCTTAATATGTGTATACGCACCAACTGAAGGAAAAGAGGAAAGAATAAAGGATGAATTCTATGAGAAATTACAGAGGATCATGGACAACACAAGTAAACATGATGTAATGATAATTTTGGGTGATCTGAATGCCAAGGTAGGACAGGAAGTTGAGCCTTCCGGACCATCAATAGGAAAAGGAATGATAATGGGACAAGACTAGCATCACTTGCCTTAGGTAATACTTTAATCATAGGATGAACCTACTTTCAACATAAGAACATACATAAAGAGACTTGGATATCGCCAGATGGACATACTAGAAACCAAATTGATCATATAAAAATCAATAGAAAATACAGAAATGTATTGCAGGATGCAAGAATCTACAGAGGAGCAGATTGCAACACTGACCACTTCCTGGTTCTGGAAAGGATTAGAGCTAAACTATCAATAAAGAAATCGACACCAGAGGAAAAGAGGAAAATATTTGATTTAGAAAGACTGAAGGAAACAGAACTTAAGGATAATTTTCAGCTGAAATTAATCAATAGGTTCAGAATATTGGATATTTTAGAAGAAGAAACAGAAGAGAAAAGTGTAAACCAGACCTGGGAAGACATCTCATACTAAGAGAAGCTTCGCACCTAGAGAAAGAAGGAATCATTGGTTTGATAATGAGTGTAAGGCAGCACTAGAAGAAAGGAATAGAGCAAGGCAACAGGTAATAGGACAAGAAAATAACGAGGCACAGAGGGAGAATTACAGACCAAAGAAAATAGAGACAAAAAGGTTATTAAGAAGAAAAAAGAGACAAGCTTTTCATAAGGAAGTAGAAAATATTGAAAAAAATAGGCATGGAGGAAAAATATCACAATTTTATCAGGGAGTCAAAAGAATAAGAACTGGGTACTAAGCTAGAGAGAGAATGATAAAAAATAAGAATGGAAAAATAATAGCAGGAGAGGCAGAAGTAATGGAAATATGGAAGGAACACTTTGAAGAATTATTAAATCCGCCAACGGAAAACAACCCAAACAACAATGATAATCGAATTATCCAAGGTCCAGAAAAAAAAGCCCGAAATATCTTTGGAGGAAGTTAAACGAGCAGTTAAACATCTAAAAAAACAATAAAAGTCCCGTCAAAGACGGAATACCATCAGAAATATGGAAAGGAGGGGGGAGATTTTTTAACGAAAAGACTACACCGACTGATAAAAAAAAGAATACCAGATAGCTGGAGAGAGGGGATAATCATTTCAATACACAAAAAAGATGATAAGTTAGAGTGTACAACCTATAGATGAATAAGCCTACTATCAACTGCATATAAAGTTTTTACCAAGATATTGTATAACAGAATCGAAGAATACATGGAGCATATAGTAGAGAGTACCAATGCGGTTTTAGAAAAGGGAGGTCAACAATAGATCAAGTTTTTGTTATAAGACAACTAATAGAAAAGTATTGGGAATATGATAGGGAACAACTACACCTGTTCATTGATTTCAAACAGAACATCTCTATGAAAAATAATGGAAGAATTAGGAATACCACACAAGTACATCAGATTAACAAGAGCATGCTATGAAAACACAAATAGCGTAGTGAGATGTGGGATTAAAACTACATCACCTCTTCAGATAGATGTTCTAAAATGGAAAAAAAAATAATCAGAGGTGGTATGAATGGGAGAGACGAAGGAATAAAATTGGAAGATATAACCATATAACTATTAGCGTATGCTGACGACGTTGAGATCATGATGGAGAATCAAACAGAAATGGAAAACCTGGCGGCGCTCTTTAAAAAAGCTGCAGAAAGTGTTGGACTCAAGATCAATGAGAACAAGACAAAGATAATGAAGATAACAAGAGAGTCTAATTTGCCGGAAAGTGTACAGATTGCGGGGATGGACATAGTGTTAAAGATTTTAAATACTTAGGAGTAAAGGTGACCAGTGACGGAAGAATGAAACAGGAAGTGTAAGCCAGAATCGTAGCAGGAAATCGATGTTACTACAGCCTAGTAGAATTGTTTAAAAAAAAAAAAAAGTCAATATCAAGAACAACAAAACTGAGACTATACAACTCAGTAGTGATACTAGTCATATTGTACGGTTGTGAAACATGGGCCCTTACGAAAGCTAGGGAGAAGAAGTTTGAAGTTCTTGAAAATAAGATTTTACGGAGAATTTTAGGACCCGTGTGTGACAACCAAAGGCAAGAATGGAGAATAAGATACAGTATAACTGGGAAATTCGAGAACAAACAAAACAATCCCATATTAAAAATGTAATAAGATTAAAAAGATTGAAATGGGCAGGACATGTTACAAGGATGCAAGAAGATAGATGGCTAAAGAAAGTGCTCAATCGTGGAGTGCATGGAAGACGACCACTTGGACGACCTAGAAAAGACTGCGTTGAAGAAGATGTGCAGATATACAGAATAGAACCAAGAGAGTGGAAGGAGGTGGCACAGGGCAGAAAGACATGGCGAGACGCTTCAAAAGCGGTTATGGATCACCAAGTGGCCCGAAGACCAGCGGAGTAAGAGTAAGAGTAAGAGACTCTGGGTGTTGTATGTGGTCTTCTGGGGTGATGGTGCGTCGTGTCTTTGTCCACTTACGTATGGTGTCGGCTGGGATAGCCGTTGTTCCGGAAGACATAACATAAGAACATAAGAATGAAGGAGACTGCAAGAGACCATAAGGCCTACACTAGGCAGCTCCGTATCCATCACCACCTGTCATCCCCATCCATAAAGTTGTCTAATTGTTTCTTAGAACAACTGATAGTTTCAGCGCTTACTACATGGTTACTAAGTTTATTCCATTCGTCGAACACCCTATTAGTAAACCAATTCTTTCCTATTTCCTTTTTAAATCTAAATTTGTTCAGTTTATAACCATTACTACAAGTCCTGTCCTGTTGTTTTAATATGATGACCTTGTTTGCATCACCCTTGTTAAAGCCTTTGATCCACTTGAACACCTCTATTAGATCACCCCGCACTCTGCGTCTTTCCAGAGAGTGTAAGTTAAGGTGCCTTAGCCTCTCTTCGTAAGGCAAATTCCTGAGTTCATGTATCATTTTGGTCATTCTTCTCTGTACTGATTTTAGTGAATTGATGTCCATTCTGTAGGACGGAGACCAAAACTGTACCGCATAGTCAAGGATGGGTCTAACCATCGCTAGATAGAGTTTGATAATTACCTCCGCACTTCTATTCGTTACCGTCCTAGCAATGAAACCTAATGCTCTGTTACCTTTATTCCTTGCGCTAATGCACTGTTTCCTGGTTTTAAAGTCCGGACTCACTAGAACTCCTAAGTCCCTCCCGCACTCAGTTTTCTCTAAAAGCGTGTTATCTAAGCTGTATCTATTTTCGGGGTTGTGTAGCCCTACGTTTAACACGCTACACTTAGAGATATTGAAGTTCATTTGCCATTTCACCGACCATGTGAACTATTTGTTAAGATCATCCTGCAGAATCTCTGCGTCGTCTCCTGATCTAATTAGGCGTCCTATTTCAGTGTCGTCCGCAAACTTACTAACATCACTATTTATCCCGTCGTCTAAGTCGTATATGTACATAATGAACAACAAGGGACCCAAAACCGAGCCCTGGGGACCCCACTAGTAACATTGCCCCACCTAGATTTTATTCCATTTATGGTGATTATCTCTAATGTTAATGCCTTTACTGATATTTTCGACTTTACCTGCGTCGTCTGTAGCCTTTTTGTTGACATTCTTTCTGACTTCCGGGGCCCGTTCGCCCCCTTCCTCATTTCCTTCCATTTTCCTCAGTAATCCCTCCCTTTCTCCTTTTTCTTCACCGTCCCACTACACCACGAGCTTTCCCCTTCCCTACTAATACAACAAAGGTACTCCCTCGTTGTTGATATCCACGAAATTTTACGTTTTCCTGGAGCTCAAAACTTCGCTGTCACTGTGTGTGTGTGTGTGTGTGTGTGTGTGTGTGTGTGTGTGTGTGTGTGTGTGTGTGTGTGTGTGTGTGTGTGTGTGTGTGTGTGTGTGTGTAATAATAAATAATAATAATAATTTACGGTTTATTGGGTATAGCAGCATTTCTGCTGAAAACATACATCCTACAAGAAAAATAACAATATAATACTAAGACAGTGAGAAGACGTTGTTACAAGCATTTAAAAACTAGACAAATAAAACAGCAGGCTTAGTAATAGGTATGTAGTACAATAATGTAAATTCTAGTTGTTGATTAAGTCCACAAATGTCGGTATGGGGCTCTTCTTATACCGGTCGGTACGTGCTCTGATCGGCTTGATGGAATTATGGTGCCTCACCTAGCAACGTGGACGAGGTACCTGAGGAGGTAGTAGAATCCGACAAGAAATAATGGTCTCAAACTGTCCGGAAATAGATTCAATTTGGAAGTAGGTAGAAACAACTTTGCCAACCGTGTAGTTAATGAATGGAATAAACTTGCTGCACAGGTAGTGCAATATAGTTCAGTTTGAAGCTTTAAGAATAATTTAGATAAACACCTAAGCAAGATGCTGTAATGATTATAATTTATTTTATATTATTTGTTTTTGTTTTGTTATCATTTGTCTGTTTGATTTTCATTTATTATTAGTTATATGTCAATTTACTATTATTTACTATTTACCTGTTTGTTTATTATTTAACTATACCTATGCATTTATTTATGTATTTTATTTGTTATTTACATTATTATAGTTTTTATTTATTATTTCATTATTATTATGATTTTTTTCGCATCCAACCTAGATATCGACCAAAAAGTCTCCGATCGGCATGCTCCGCCTTTGTAATCCTTTGTGTGTGAGTGTGTGTGTGAGTGTGTGTGTGTGTGTGTGTGTGTGTCTGTGAGTGTTTGTGTACGTGTGTTTTTTCATGTATGTATATATATATATATATATATATATATATATGTGTGTGTGTGTGTGTGTGTGTGTGTGTGTGTGTGTGTGTGTGTGTGTGTGTGTGTGTGTTCACCTCGGATCTGCTGCAGCCTCTTTTCGAGACAGCCAGACACCACCCTACGGCAGTGAGCTCAGAGCTCATTATTAGCAGATCTCTGGGTAGGTCTAAGACCACTTACACTCCACACACCGGGAATGCAAGGTCACAACTCCTTGACTAACGTCCCGTACCTACTCGCTGCTAGGTGAACAGGGGCTACACGTGGAAGGAGACAAACCCAACTTGTCTCCGCCCGGCCGGGGAATCGAACCCCGGTTCTCCGGCTTGTGAGGCCAGTGCCTTACCAATCCGCCACCGGTGTGTGTGTGTGTGTGTGTGTGTGTGTGTATGTGTGTGTGTGTGTGTGTGTGTGTGTGTTTGTGTGTGTGTATATATATGTGCACACACACACACACACACACACACACACACATATATATATGTATATATGTATGTATATATATATATGTATGTATATATATATATATATTTATATATATGTATGTATATATACATACATATATATATATATATATATATATATATATATATGTATGTATGTATATCAAGGAATACTATTACACAGGACGTGCGCACCCAGATCCCTGGGTCCGCTAGCGAAGTCCAGTCCAGTGCAGAGTTGCCACTCCTAGTGTTTTCCCACTAGATCTATTATCTTTTGCCTCAATCTAATAGTCTAGTGGTTTTTCGTCATGGATATCAAGAATCTAGTATATTTTGAAGATGCTAATAAAATCATTTAATTTTGCATTAGGGAGCCAAATATTTGGAGCCAGATGCTAGTTTGAAAAAGTTTGAGCCAAACACAGAAAAATAGTGCCAGATCTGGCACCAAAAGTGCTAAATTGGCAACCCTGCCTACTAATCACGCAACCATCCTACAAAGTACAAAATATAGCAGGCTGTCGCGCTCGCGTTGAAGTTTGTATCTGTTTGTATCATTTCTGTCTAATACTTCTCGAATTATTCCATGAAAGCATGATTTGTCATTGAGAGGTTTTTAAAATTAGCTATAACACATTCACACGTACAGTTACTATGAATTGAATGTATATCATCATGCGAACTCCATAGAAATTGTCAGTCAAATTGGTGCACTTGTTATTTGCTTATAGTATGTTTGCGCGATTGATTGGTTACATTAGTATATAGATGGTTGCAGGACGGTTGAGCTTTGTATTATCCGAATTATTAGTTTGTGCAAATTTTTAATTGCAGAATCGTAAAAAGCAATACAACAACAATCTTGCCTGCATACAAGTGACGAGTTTAACTCATAGTTGTCTACTTGATTAACTAGTGATTGTTTGTGAAAGTTTGGATTATTGCACCATTACAGGCAGTGGTAATTAGTTTGATGTATACAGTTTTCTAACTTCAAAATGTTTTCATGTGTATGTTGTGTAATATAATTCGAATCTAGTAGTTTTTTGTTTAATGTAGTAGTTTTTGGCAAGCTAGGTTTTTTTTTTTCCATTTTCCAGAGTGGCAACACTGGTCCAGTATGCTACTAGCAATGGAGGTGTTAAGGTTGTGTTACTCCGTCTTTCCCACGTGGCTGCATTTAGAAGTGGATTATATTTGTTTACATAGGTTCTTGCTGATTTTGTGTATTCAAAATGCCGAATAAGTGTGGTGTTGTGAACTGCAACGGTAATTATAACAAGGATAACAGATGCCGAGTGTTTCGACTGCCAAAAGACCGTTATGAAAGACAGAAGTGGATTGATGTGTTGCCACCACGTAAGAACTTTGTTGTTGATTCTGGCAGATTTTTAATTTCTGAGAAACACTGGGGTCCCAACACGCCTTCTATCAAATTGCCTGGTGGTTCTACGCGACCTGCGATCCCTCCCAGTGTCTTCAATGTGCCTGCTTCATGTCTGCCATCATCAAAACCTGTACCTCGCCCGGCGAAGGCCGAAGACAAGCAACTGAGGCATTGTCTTCAGAAATATACGATTACTTCATTTGATGCTTTTAGACCTGAACGTGACCTACAGAGGCAGTACAAGAACTTAATTATTTCAAGATCGGAAGAAAGGTTAGTGTGTCTGTTCATGAGAGAAAATTTCAGTGAGTGCAGACTGTCTGTGATTGTCGAAAACACGCCCACGTTGTGTAGCCCACTGATCTGCCGTGCATTCAAGAAGGGCATAAGTGTACCACTGGGTAAGACACTTCATCCCAACAATGGTTTGAGGTCGTATGGTCAGTTCGCCGAAGCTGTGCGCTTAGCAATTAACTATGATATCCCGTTTGACATTTTTTTTTTTTTTTTTTATTGTCACTCTTCTTCAAACACACACGTCAGCCTGTGTAAACACCGAGAATGAGAAGAAGCTGGTATTTTTGACACGCCAGTTGGAACTTTTATCACAGAAACAGTTTTCCGTGAATGATTATTGTTTTGCTCTTGAATTATACCCCAAGTGTAGTTATGAACAGCTCAGAGACTTTTTGGTGCTGCCAAGGAAACGCAAGCTGCAGTACATCACTTCATCTATTGACAAGGATCAGGTGATGAGGGAAACATTTGCCAGAGTGAGGGTACTGCAGCAGAACAGTTTTACATAAGTATTCATAATTCACTGCACTAGTTGTCATTAATTAGATTTAGATACAAGACAGAGACAGGAATGTCGTGACCAACTGTTGAAAAACCTATGTAACAGATGATAACATGAACAGTTCGATAAAGGTTTAATGAAGATGATTAATAAACATAGTTTCCTGTTTTGGCACTAATTCAATATGAATAAATGAGTAAAGACATTAAAATAATCTAATGTGAAATATATATGTAGTTAAACATGTAATATCGTCGCATCTCCTTTTTCAGCGTTAGATGTAAAAAATTGCATATCCGCATACTCTGTAAATTCTATATTTTTTACTAATTGATCCAAGTCACGTGACTACAAATTGATATTCGAGTTAATTGAGCGTTGGGTATATATATATATATATATATATATATATATATATATATATATATATATATATATATATATATGTATATATATGCGTGTGTATGTACATTCATTTTATTATTTTTTTTCCTTTGTTTCTTTCTTTCCTGAGTTCTCGCTGCAAAGAACTTTCTCAAAGGAAAGGGTAGGCTTCGGTCTACTAGTAATTTCCGGGCTGGCTGGGATTTTTTTTTTTTTTTTTTTCAGTAATGGTGGGTTGGATGATGGTTGCCTGCTGCCCTTTGTGTGAGCGTTGTCGTTGTTGGTAAATGTGTTGTCTAACAATAGGCAAGGGTGGTATGGTAGTTGTATAACCTTTGTGGATTAAATCGGAAGGGGAAACAATTCAGGCCAATAACAAAGGAATTTAAGGCAAAAATTGATAAAAGGAGAGATAGAGACGGGAAACCCATGAGCGTAGCCCAACCCCGTTTACTACAGTTAGATAAATATAGTTGAATAAATTAGGTTACACATGCACGCATACAAAGCCACACACGCGCGCGCGCGCAGTTCGACGGTCATTGGTACTATTTTCAAACGTTAATTTAATGGTCCGAGTTCGAGTCCCACCCAGGGCTGGAAAAAAAAACTCAGCAGCACTGTATTGTGAGCCGGCACTCCAGCTTTGGTGGGCAAGGAGTTGTGTGTGTTCTCATATATTCACATAAGCACACATGTACAAACACGTGCACACGCACACTTATCCGTGAAAGTATTAACAGTCGATCACGAGTCCAACATGTTGTCCAAAGTCGTGGTGAATCACGTATGAGGACAGAACAATGTTGCCACATTACGAGTTCTTTTAAATTTCGAAACTTAGACTATTTGTAATGGAGGTGCCTGCATATGTTATAGTTTCTGTTCTTAGGAGATGTACTCGTACACTGAATGGAGTATTATTTCTATACTGTATTTAATCTCTTTCGGGCACTCTCTAGGCATCGCAAGGATGCACAGACCACACACGATCCCCTTCTTTATCCTTCTGACTTCGGTGATCCTCCGAGGCACTGACCTTAGTGAGTGTCTCCCGTTCTCCTCGTTGTTGAAGTCTCCGAGCACTTCGTCTATAAACGAACTCTTCAAAGTCTCCCCTGTCCACGAAGGAAGCGGGTACCGAAGGTCTCGTCGATCTCATTTGAACGAAGACCTCATCGACTTCGGAAACCTGGAGGCTCACGATGGTTCCGGGTTTGATACGTTATAGGTCAAGAGTAAGAACTATTCCTTGTGTGGAGTACCCAACGAACCCGCTGAGGAAGATTCAGACGATGTTGGAGGTGGACGTCAGAGACACTACGTCCACCACGGCGCGCGATGGCAGAAGAGGAACATGACGTGAGCCATTCGCACCGAACCCGAGAGGTCGACGTTGACCAAAGAGGCGATACTCGAAGCGGTGACAAGAGCCACCAGGATCTGGATTAACAACTCCGGCTTGGGCTTCAACAGAGTGAACCCGAGTCATCCTGGGGTGGACATTTTCGTGGATTTCCTCCGCGGATACCACGGGGACCCGTGGCCCTTTGAGAAGGGTACCAGTGTTCTGGTCTTTGCCTTCTACCCGATTCACGGAGAAATCCATCTCAACGACGATCACGACTTCGCCCTCCACGTCCATAAACTGGGCTCAAGACACTCAGGGCTCTCATGTCTCCTATCTATGCGGACAGTCCTTCTGGGTTCCAGCTCCCTGGCGATGACAGACATAGTATCCAGGCTTTGTACGGCCCGCCAGACCACCCAATAGAACCGGAGCCGACCCTACCCACCCCAAGAACCCCACAGACAACCCAGGAACCCAAGTCTTCGCCGTCGACCACGCCATCAGGTCCACGCCGAGAAGATCCCTGTGCCAGGAAGGTCGTTCTTGATGAATCGGAACCTGATCACTGTCCGGGGACGGTAGATGGATTTGGTTTCGCTATACCTCAGAACTTGAATAATAGGGTCTGAAGGGTGAGTGGGGGACCACACATTTTCAGGCTGAACCTGTCAGAATAGTGATATATTTAAAAATATATATAATCCTACAGAATCCTACTGTCTACATCATTGTCAGGACCTTGTACATTTTCAAGTGTCACGGATAAGGTCAACGGTAAATCTAAATTCACATTTTGAGCAAGACAGACTTGTTAATGTTGGGGTTGGGAATGACTTTCAAACACCGTATGATGAGGTTGAAAAAAAAGTAGTGGGGTTGTATTTTTGTCAAAAATAATAAATGATATGCATTTAGAAAAAAAATCACGCAGATTGTTTATCTTATATATTTTTAATAGATATTCATGGCGTCTGAGTGAAAAAAAAAATAATACAGACCTGTTGCAGGGTACCCAGCAGAGATTCAACGACTTTTTCGCGCTTTACCTCAAGATTTCGATCACGTTGACGCTGCGTTCGAAACGGCGGGTGGCGCCGATATCGTCCTCTTCAATGGCAGCCATTACTACTGGCTCAATGGCAGAAACCTTCTTGCCTACGACAACGGGGCGCTACAGAACCTGGGCCTGGGTTCCCATGTTTTGAAAGTGGACGCAGCCTTCATATGGGTCCACAACGGCCGGACCTACTTTTTTAGTGGAGATCAGTATTTGCGTTTGGATTTTCATCGACGCATGATCGATGACGATTATCCACGTCACTTCGGTGTGTGGCAAGGACTTCCGTCCAACGTTTCGGCAGCTTTCACTTTTCAAGGAAAGACATATTTTTGCTGGTCATATTTTCTGGCTGTTCGAGAACGCTAAGATGGCTGTTGTACTTCCGCCAACCGTTACTCGGTCGTATTGGTTTGAATGCGCGAATCAACGATTTAAGTGTTCTCGATAATATTCAGAAAATGGTGATGTTTAAAAAAATAATCTGCACATACAATATATGCATATTCGGGTCTGCATCGCCAGGTGTAGTCCGGCAGATATGTGAAAAAAAAGTGCCTTTAGCGATACAAGCATGAAATTTGGCACACTGCTTGGGCAGTATCTTACAAAGATTTTTGGATATAGGGACATTTCTTTCCAGAGCCAAAATGGCGGGCATTTTACAAAAGAACCGATTTTGTGCCGTACTCGACATAGGATACATGTGGATAGAACTATATTTACTTATTGAAGAAGCATACCAGTGGTTTTATTCAACTAAATATAGATTCTAGCAAATAAGAGAGAGCAAATAAAAGCGTGAGTAAACTATTCATTTGGTCATTTTTTGGTGCATTTTTGTACTTTTGGATGGTTTTCTTCAACAAACTCTTCAAAAAATCTGTTACCAAGCACCATGGAATGACTGCTGACCATTTGACACTCTTGAACTCAGAGGAAGTGCTTCTGTTTGAACCTAACATCAACTTACATAGTCAAAATTATACAGTGGAAACTCTACATCCAGGTAACAGAGTCTAATATGATGCATGGATACATGTGTACATGTTAACATAATTATCATCTGTGATCTCTCTTGTCCCAGTTCTACTCTCTCGTACACTCCCCACCACAGTGACATAGAGCTGTGCACTGGACACATTTGCACTATCCTCTGCATCCCTTTTTGCAGCCACACCTTAGTAGTTGCCGGCATGCCTCAGTTGCCTCTGGGAGGGTTGTCCAGTATATGCCCCAGCCACTGTCGGTGTGAACCCACCCCCAGTCACTGGGCGATGGTAGCTCTAGTGCGGACACCATCATCTGGCCCCAACAGTAGCCGGCTTGATAGGCAGCTCTCTTGATGTGCTGTTCAGGGCTTCTTGAGTTGGTGGGAGAGCATCTATTGATCTGCCAGTCTGGGTGAACAGATGCTTGTGACACTCATTGACATGTTCCTGGCTACTGGTGTGATCATAGAGCAAAACAACAAAACGCTCCAATGCATCCATGTGGTCATCTACGGCTGAAGGAGTTGGCGTGGCAGCCAAGGCACAGAATGCTGCAGTGACATCAGTGACCTCATCACAGGCTTTCCAGGTTTCCCATGTTTTTTTTTCTTCGCCCTGCCTCTGAAGCTTGAAACGGTGTCACATCCAGTGAGGGCATGGAAGAATGGCAACCCTCGACACTTGTTAGGTTCCAGTGCCACAGCCATCTCGTGAGCGGCCAAGAACCTGAAGTTCTTTCCTGTGCCAAAAGCAACCCAGAGCTCATCAATGTTCAGACGTCCAGCTGCTGTCACCGCAAGGACTATGACATCAGTTGTCAGCCTCCTCATGGCTACAAGGGGCAAGACCAGCAACATCTCGGGTCTGCGCACAAACCACTTCTTTGTGGTGGGTGCTGATGACTTGTTTATCTATGTCTATTGTTTCTACCCTGGTGGCTAGGAAGTCAAACAGCTCCATCTTGTTCTCATCTGTGCGAAGAAAGGTCTGCCAGTTTCCAGGAATGGAACTAGTTGGCTCGACTCGTCTCCTCATGCCTTTACCTCGCTTCTTCCTAGTGTCTGCCTTCAAACTGTGTGCGAGGTATTCATCCCAGACAATATCCACCCTGCTCGTATGCTGCAGCTGAGATGTGATGTATGGCAAGAATACTTGTGATGCATACTCATTAAAGGTCTTTGCTGTGCCAGGTGGCAGCATATTGATGATCGCTGCACCATCAAGGATGATGACTTCAACTGCTGGACTAGCAGCAGCGGCAGCAGCATTCTCCTGTGGAGGGACCGGATCTTCTAAGCAGCCAACCAGATCTGACTTTGTTCCAAGTCTCATCTTGCCCATGTGTGACAGTGCAGGGGGACATGCTTGGTTTCATGTGCGAAGAACTCATCGAGATCTCCATCACGTATCTGGGACGCAATGAACAACCTGGAGAACAGGGAGCATTCGTTCTTCAGAGAGGACACCAGCTGTGTTCTTGACTTATCTCTGACTGGAGGTCGGCTGAAGAGAGGGAGGTTGTTTATCTTGATTGGGTCAGTGATGGGATTCGTCTGGTTGATAAGTCTCTCATGGACATAGGAACCATGCTGTTCTTGTCCCAACTTCTCGATCTGGCGTACAGTGTTGATAACTGCTGGGTCTGCCAGGTCTCTGCTGTCTAGCACCAGGAGATCCTTGCTGTCATCACAAAATGGGTTGCCCATCTCCCCCATGACTTGAGTGAGTGAACGCACATCTCTAGCAAGAGCTACTTGTGTGTGCTTGGTCTGCTCGTGGTGTCTGTGATCAACCTTCTTGGCCTCTGATGTGGCCTGGAACTCAGCGTTCACTCTGGCCATCTCTGGACCAGACACCATCCAGCGGCGTAGTGCAGCGGGATTCTATGTCAGATCTACAGCTCCTCCGTCACCCTTAACGAATGCGTTATTCTGCTCGTGGGCTTGGTCGATGGCCATTGCAGAAAACGCATGAGTGGTATTCTTTACTGTGAAGTTGCCAGCAAGAAACTGCGTGTATACATTTGCATGTTTGGTCGCCAGTGTCACCATGTCGCGCAGGTGAACTGGTATCCACCTGGCGTAGTTGGTCTGACCCAAGGCGAAGAACCAGGGGACAATCTTGCTCAGGGCATCAATGTATAGCAGGAAGTTCCCTTCACGGACCGATCGGACGTAGATTAGGACAGTCAGTTCCAGCTGTAGAATGATCCACCAGAAGTGGAACTGCGGACTGGCCTGCACACGTTCTGCACACCAGTCTTCCAGATCCTGCCCCTCATCTGCTCTTTGGCTTAGGCTTTCTGTGGGAGAAGATAGAGGCTACTGGCTGTGACCATTCAGGATCTTAGCAACTAGTGCCAGGAGAGAATTTGGCACGGATTGTTCTTGGCAGAGGGCGTCAAATGAACCACTAAAGGCTGTCTTCATCTTCAACATGTCTCTTCGGACTATGTTCGCGGCTCAAGCAAGATGAACACCATCACTATCAGCATTGTGTTCACAGGACTTGTGAAGGGCTGATCCGATGTCCTCGTTGAAAGCAAGCAGAACATCTCGGCCAGGCTTGTGCTCCTCCATGTCCGGAAAATATGCCATGATCCGGTACTTGAGTTTGATCGAGTGAACACGTCCAGGCAAGACTGTTCCAAGCTGTTTCAGCTGGTTGCTGCACATACTTATTAGGTCTGCCAGCTTGAACACTGGTGCCACAAGAGTGTCCATGCGGGCATCATCGAAGAAACACGTTTCGAGCAGTGTCTCTGTACGGTCCACCTGTGCCACGCCTTCGGTATCCCCACTGGTTGTTTTCCTCTTTTCTGCCCAAGTCAATTTAGTTTTGTTGTATTGTAGTCTGCACGAATCATGCCACTTAGCCCTGTGGTGCTGGAAGGTGGACTCAATACCCTCACCATTGTCCAAGTGGGACATGTCGAGAGATTTTGGCAGGCTGTCGATCTCACTGAACCTGAGGAGGTTGTCTACAAGAGTCTGGTACCCAGACCCTCCTGTGCTTCACATAGAGTCAGCTGGAATGAAGAGGCTCAGTGGTGTCCATCTGACACAGCACATATAGGTTCCAGTCTGTCTGGTTAATTGATGCAACAGTTTTACGTGGCCCTCACTGCTGGGGGTCTAATAGTTTAAAATGCATGGGCATTGTCTTGAACCAACACCAATCACTGTAAAATTGGGAAGAACCACCAAGCAGGGGATCAGTCTATGGGCACACCTCAGTGGAGTTATCACCTGAAAACAGAAGAGTTAAAAGTCTTAAACATGTACATACTAGTTGATAATAATCATATCATACTCACTACATTGTGTTTTGCACCAAGCACATATGACTTTGCTGACCTTGTAGGCAGAGTTTAGTTATTCGTGGCAGCCATTTTGTAAAATGGCCACCATTTTGACCCAAAATGTTTCCTAAGGGTATGCTATAACTGTGTACCACATTTCATGCTTGTATCATCAAAGGCACAAAACTACCAGAATATTTCACATATCTGCTGGGCTAGTGGGGATGGTTTGAAAGACGAGGAGACAAGAAAATTATCCCGCCGTTCCTCTCACAGGACTTGAGCCTGCGGGATACCCATTGTTGATCCCATGTTACATGTATACATTATGTTTGCTTTTCATATCTGAATAAATCCCTCATTTATGTTTCATAAATATACAATTGTTATTAGTCGTATGATTGGAAACTAATCTCCAGTCATTCATTTTCTACTTCAGTCCCATCGTTCTGCTACTGTTCTTAAATCTCCCTTATATCCTATTTGGTCCAATTTGCGCTGGTTATTGCTGTAAACACATCCCCTCCCTTTAGCTACGATGGTACACTTTAAAGACTTCCTTTTGTTTAGTGTCACGATTTTATTTGTATGTAGCTCGTCTTCCAGTACTGATGGGACGGTTGAATCAATTAACTTAAAAACAAACAATTCACTTTTCAATATTCAGTCAAGTAAAAGGATAATAAAAAAACCAAGCTTCATTTCTGAATGTACTAACCAGTACTATCCAGTGTTACATCAAAACACTACCATAGACATTATTGTTATTATCATTACTTATAACACTTCCCTGTTTCAAGGCCAGCTCGACTGAGCGCGCGCCAATTCAAATCGCTGCTCTAGTTACTGGGCGACCAATAGGGTCGTAGCATTTTTCTCCCTTGTAACGGCTGATCGCACGTACGTATGTCTGCACCTCTATCTCTTGATTTATTTTCATTTTTAAGGGCACTAAATCGTACCAAAATAATAGTAATACAATCTGACAACAATGCTGATATGAAAAACGTCATCGACTATACGTTATCTATGTTATTTTTACGTTACGTTATTATTATTGGCAGTCCTGAAGGTGAAAAGTTATTACATCAGTCAAAAAATAAAGAAAAATGACGATGCATTTTGTGGTAAGTGCGGTAGTAGCAGAAGCAGCAATAATGGTAACAGTAATAGTAGTAGTAATAGTAATGATAATTTTAGTAGTAGTAATGATAACAGTAGTAATACAAATACGAGAAGAGTGGTAGTATAAAATGAGTGACGTTTGCACCTGGTTTTCAACAAAAGTGTCCGAATGGTCCAATGTTGTGATCGGAAAAAAAAAACTAGCCTCTGTACTATTTAGCGGTTCGTCTTCCCTTAGCAATAACAAATTTTAACCCTATACGAGGATCGACCGTTCGAATATATCTGAAAAGTGAACACTAACAAACGAAAAATCTGGGAGAAGCAATCCATCAACTATTGTGCGTTTATTGGATACATCTTACGGTTTACTTTGTATTCACAATCAAAACAAAAGATGTATAACTGATCCCTTGCATAATATTTGAATAATTGCTCCCTAATGCCTCCATTATACAGTATGTATAGCCTCAGAGTAGGAAAGTTTTAGTTCAGTATAGCCTCAAGTGTTCTCTTAATATTATTCCAACAATTGAATGCCAGTGTGTACATTTCATCATTAATTCATATTAAAATACTTAAGAAGAACAGGATATGGGAAGTGTCCGAGTTCTATCTAAAACAGATGAAAACTTCTGATATAGAATTGTGAATCGGTTCAGTGTAACATTGAATCTCTACACATACTCTATTACTTCACAACCAATTACCGCGCGTCAAGTTCCACCAAACTCGTCTTAAATTTAAATTAGGGAAAATATTTTGTCTAATGTTGTCTAGATACAATTGATAAGTGGAATAATGTTCATTTTACATGTTATGTACGAAGAGGTACAAGCTGCATTCATAATTCAAAATGAGCTTCTCTTGCACACCTCAGAGTCGACAGGTTGGTGCAAAGTAGACTGGTTTTTCCAACGCCAATAAACTTGGAGGAACATGCGTTAGTTTTAGAAATGAATTTTAGAATACAGCATATCCAAAATCAAAACATCACTCCTTGAAACAAAAATAAAAGAAGCTCACAGCCAAATATATCAACACTACTCGCAAAAAAGCTTACAATGAAAAAATTTTAGTTAGAGAAAAATATTTACAAATCACATAATTTTCAGTGTAGTTGCTGTCACGCTGATTTTCTACCAGTCGTGGCAATCATGTTTCTTACTATATAGAAATGATGACTACCTTTTATCACAACTACATAACTCATTAACAATAAAAAATCAAATAAGGCAACATCGTTCACCTGATATTGCATAACTGGTAACCTTTATGTGTTTACAAGTGTATTGTCGAACATCTTCGAATGCTCGACATGGAAGCAACTACCGACGTAGTGTTGAAATCCTTTGTGGACAAGAGATATGTTGTGAGAAATAGATGAGCAGATGTGCGTGTGAAGTTTGACAAATTTTGTACTATAATAAATTAATGATGGGGGTGGGGGCCTGCACTACGCTTCGTTCCAAAGCATGCCGCCTTTACCAATCGGCAAATAAATAGACAATTTCGTTGCTTGGATTTGAAGTCGAATAAGTTTGCTGGGTTATAAAGATAATTCCCAAACTACTGGTTGTTGAAAATGACGAACGTCACAGTTTATTATAACGGAACTTTGTTGTGTGATTCCTATGTACATAAACGCACTAACTGTCCACAATCTTTAGCAAATGTCTAGAACTGGAGAAACAGGCTTCATCGTCAGTTATGCTTTAACCAATTCCGTCATCATCCATTAGCCCGGGGAAGGAAGGACCTTTACAAAAGTTGGAGGAAAAAAGTGCATCTTCTTAACGGTTAAAAATATCAATCCCTGGAAAAAATATGAATAGTTACATGAAAGATTATATACAAAGTGTAGCCTGAGTTCTATTAAGGAATCTAATATAATAGGTTTGAATAATAAATAATATAATATATTCTATGTATGTACAAACCATTTGGAACTTGCCCTGTTTATAAACATAAGCCCCACGGCATGGGTTCAAAGGTTAGGTATGTTACCATCAAGTTATAAGACGAACCCGGCAGCGTGCATTCGCCACGCCAACAAAATAAGCCATAATAATAATAATAAAAAAAAATGTCACAGGAAGTACCAGCCGTTTAGAAACAATGAAAAACTTATCAGGAGAGGAGGGTCATAAAATAGGTCCGCAATTATTATTATAATTTCTGTGGGCAGTGCGGGAGTGTCGTCTGGGAGGTGGAAGGAGGATGTGGTGAGCGACGCCAGCCGATGGCGGGAAATTAGGTGGAGCGTACAGTGTTTCAAATGTGGAGGATTTGAAATCGACCCAGCACCAATTACTTGAATCGTCTTAAAGTTCGGAGATTTATTTAACTCTCGTTAATCGTTAAGTCACATAACCAATGCATGTAAGGAATGAATGATATACACTGTGGCTTTTAGCTATAACGGTTTCGGTAGCTCCCGCACAACCTTCCTCTTGCAAGCCATCTTATTATTATTATTATTATTTTTTTTTTTTTGTCTTCCCTATATTCCCGTCTGTAAATGACTGTTTTGCACACTCAGGTGTTTAATAACAACAGCCTATTATTCTTAAGGGTGATTGCTTACTGGCACAGAAAGAAAACTACCTTTCAAGCCGAGGTTTGGATTCGATATATATTCTGAACTTGCTGTTCAATTGTGATGTATTAATTTCGTTCACACTTCATTCTGAAAACTGTCCATAACCTGTTAAATTTTTGTATCATTCCTGAAGCTTATAATCTTTATCAGCAATAAAATATTGTGAAATGATGCAATATTTTTGTTAAATTACCATTACATACACATTCTTTGCTATCAACCGAATCGGTATGACATTACAAATTTTATTCTGGTTAACAATATTATTTTATTAACCTTCCTCATAACACATTCTTATTACCAATAGGAACGAATATTGGAAATTCTCAAATTTCAGGAATTCGCAATATACTGAGCTTTTTAATCATATTCAGCTTAACATTCTGCGCCAGATGATTCAATTCAGTTGAAGACCGGCCCCCCGATTTGAACGGGACCTCGGTATGTCAAGGCCACCCATAGGTTGGGTGGGAGAGGTCCGGCATTGAGCCGAATATTCATTTATTATTATTATTTTTTTTTTTTTCAGCCAAAAGACCTCCATGATACTGAGTGGGTTAGTTTCACTGAGGAAATGAAATCTCTCACCCTTTAACAATAGCTCACCGTATCCTTTCATTATATCATTCTCCTATTTACATGTTGTCAGACATCTAGAGGAGGCCAGTGCCAACATACTAACATTGTCATTAATAATTACATAATTAATAATTACATTTACATATATGAAAAAGAAATGATGGTAAATAGTAACAAGATTTTTTCTTTGGTTTGCCAGTGTGGTGTGTGTGTGTGTGTGTGTGTGTGTGTGTGTGTGTGTGTGTGTGTGTGTGTGTGTGTGTGTGTGTGTGTGTGTGTGTGTGGTCATACATTTCTCGCTGTTCTTGTTCTTTTTATCTCTATCCTCTTCCTTTATTCACACCTTCCGCTAGCGGTTGGCTCCTCTTCTGTGTCAAAAACTCTCCAGTTGCACTATTATATCTAACCTGATTTTCTAATTATATTTGTTTCTTTTGACCTAATTCCATGTTTCCCTCTCACCCTGACTCGCCTCCTTGGGCACTTCTGGGGATTTTCTGGGAAACGTTGAGGGCGTCAGGACGATGTGTTAGTTACCAGTGCAAGTATTGGGACTAGCATAAGGGCGGTGGGGTGGAGGAGGAGGAGGTGAGTATGTGAAGGTCCCTCGGAGTCCCTATCCTCCCCTCGCAGCATCCCTACACGCATCCTGGGAGTGCTAAATTTAGCACAAATCACGTTAAGTCTCGGCGACGAAAAAAAAGCTGCACATCTTTTCTTAAAGAAAAAAAAAAAAAAATCCGGTTCGTGTTAACCGCGACCTCCATTCGAAGGAACACGTGTTCGTTACTTCAGTCTCCTTTGGCATTCTTAGCTGCCGGACAATGACTTCAGGACAGGACACGCACGAACTTCGGCCACGAAGTTCGTGCTGCCTTGGGTGATGAGCGAAAGAGAGCACGCGCTGTTTAGTCTATTTTTTTTATTAATTCATCTTCCCCTTCCTCCCTTCTAGGACACCTGCAGGAGTCGTGTGAAGGAAGAGTGCGAGGAGATGGACGAGGACGACGAGTGAAGCGAGTCCCCCTCGGGCACACACGGCCGAAGGTTCCCGAAGTCAGGACACGACTCGAAGTCGGTGAGGCTGTGCGTCTGCTGCACGTCGAGGGCGCCGCACGAGTAGCGGTTCAGGAGCTTCTCCCGGGCTGCGACGGGCCTCGTGCCCCGAAGGCGCACCATGTGGGGGTCCGACACCAGGGCCGCCACCGTCTCCGAAGCCTCTGAGGAGTTCTCGGCCCGAGGAAGACCCGGGCAGGACCTGGCCCGGTAGAGACCTTCTTCGCCCATGTAAGGAGGTTCGCTGCGGGCTCGGTTGGTATTGGTCGTGGTGGTGGTAGCGGGGGTGGAGGTGCCAGAGGGGATACTCATTATCCTGCCCCCAGGGACGTGCCCACCCGAGATGTCACCACCGCCGCCTCCTACAGCGCCTCCGTCGTGACTCTCCACCGTGGTGAAGAAGACCCGAGTAGTGTGAAACTTCTTTCCCCGGGAGTCCGTGGACGTCGACGAGGACGAAGTGGCCGTGATGGAGGACGGGCTAAGGGCGGTGGGCGTGGTGGAGGACGAGCTGGTGGTGGAAGTGGAGGTGGTCGGAGAGTCTGCTCTTCCTCGAAGTCTGGCCGAGAGGGCCGCCGTGCGTCGCCGGATGTCACCCATCTCGGAGTCGAGGAGCTGCTCCACACCCCGAAGCAGTTCCTGGGCCATCCGCACACCTGCGGGAGGAGGGAGAGAACCACTGTCAGTATCTCCGGGAGAAGGAAGTTCTCCTCCGTCAGTAGACACATGCATAGTAGTTACAACTACCATTCAACAACAGCCCCCACCTGCCAGTAACCAACATTCACACATGCGGATAGTTATAATATGAAGAATGAACAAGGATGGTCAATATCTGACGAAATTTTGGGTGGTGTTCAACTATCCCCCCGCCGCCCGCACCACCTCCGAACAGTATATTAATCTTAACTCCTTTCTATGCACTGAACACCACCTATCCCCATACACAAACATCACCTGTTCAATTGAAAACAAAACAGTCCGACATCACGGCACCTAAGAAGGGGGTTAACCCATTCAACTCCGATGACAAGATGTCTTGTCATTTGGTCAAATAAAACAAAAAATCATAAAACACCAAAATGTTTGATCAAACACCAGAAAAATATGACGTCAATCCTCGCTTCGCTCGCAGCGAAGCGAGGACTGACGTCATATTTTTCTGGTGTTTGATCAAACATTTTGGTGTTTTATGATTTTTTGTTTTATTTGACCAAATGACAAGACATCTTGTCATCGGGGTTGAATGGGTTAACTAACCGCGTTGGCCTTAACCTCAATTGTCACGGTGACGGCTCCTCAGGTCCATTAATTCCTTTGGCGTCAGCCAGAATAAAATAAATTGTGGCGAAGGAGCTGTTTAGACGTAATAGGATAATTTTGTACATTTGTTACTCAGTAACGCGTGGACTTCGGCATCGTACCTTCCCTTCTTCTAATAAATACACCAATAAGAATAAAACAGTACACAAATAAAATATGGACAAATATGAAAACACAAAATAATAAATTACACAAAATATATAAAAAATAAAAATAAAACAAAGAAAATAGTTATAATATTATCGTTCTTCCATTTCTCCTCATTTTTCTACACCTTCACTAACGCCATAATATCAATAATATACGAGCAAAAACAAAAACAAATAAATAAATCATAAAGTACGATGAAAAATGTGAAAATAAGTCACAATATAGTAATTATTGTTAGATAGTGACCCAACCTATTACATTACACGGACTGGTACTAAGCTATATATGAAAATAAGAAAGACATCTTTGTTTCTGTGATTCCTTGGAAAAAAAAATCTGGTACGAAGGACAAAACAAGGCCAAGTCAGTCGTGTGTTAGTACGAACTCGAACAACACGTTAGTAGTAGCAGAAAAAACACTAAAATTTCTTGAGTACTTCCTTCAAAACTGAATTCTACTTTTTCACTTTCATGATATTACTAACGTCTTATTTATACCGTTGCTCAAAGGCGTCATCGTGACGTACACTAAAAACGTTCAGATTTTCCATAAAAAAAATTTGCATACGTTTACGCATGCAAATGAAAATAATTGTACAAAATACTACAAATATTAACATTTACATGCTGTGCTCGTGCACTGTCATGTGCATAGCAACTCTTACTTTTATTTACTTGCAAAAACAGTTTCAAAGTAGCAAAATCTCGTTAACGTTAGCGATTTTGTGGCTGCCACGAGGACGCCTTCTACTACGTTAACACTTGTACACATCTGTGATACATCAGTTCTACAGCTCTCCTACAATTATGCAATGCCTCATTATCAAATATTTTTATTAAATCTATCTCACTTCCAGATGTTACGCGCTCTGCGAAGGAGATTATCACGATTGCCTTTATCTGACCTCGGGGATTTAAACATTTTTGTACGTACTGCAATCACGCGGTGACTTCTAACGGTACTCGAACTGCCACCCATCTTGCTTCCCAAAACACACACACACACACACACACAAACAACGGTGCACCTGGAAGCCTAAGTATAAACAATGGTGGACAAACCTATCTACTGTACATAGTCCCCCTCCCCTCAATAAACAAATAAAGCTTCTCTATGATAATCCATTGTAAAAACACAACTCCAAAAAATCAGGACGGCACCTAACTAATCCTTTCGCTACGTAGGTTAAGGTTAATCTCCTAAACGGGATTAAGTCGCCTGGCGGAGGTTAAAACAAATGAGAGGTCACAAGCGCAGTAACAAGGTTAACAAAGATAAGCTTAATCCAGTAGTTCTTAACCTTCTTTAAGGACCGTTCAAGTACCCCTTAAGTACCACTATGTTCTTCCACCCCAACTTTGTCAAAAATAAAAAATATTAGAAAAAAAAAGTGATATGGACGAAAGATGTAGATGTGAAACTCCATTAATTCAATTATTGAATCAAGATAATAAAAACAGAAAAAATTAAGTGTCTCTATCGGTTCCCTTCAGTACATGTCTCCTACCCCTTTTAAAGTTTAAGGTTTAGTATAACACTGGAGGCTACCGTGGGTGGGGGGTCACTTTCCCCCAGGTGGAAAACCACGGCCTTAACCCTTTTCCCTACATATAATTTTCCCCTTGGCTAATTAAAATTGCCTGGCTGCAGAAAAAAAAAACATTGTAAGTCATCAAAAAGGTTAACAGACATTATCAAATACTAAAAAAATGAAATCCGATAGTTTTTCTGTCACTCTAGCAACGCAAGTATAAAAAAAGAGATAACAATAAAATAAAAACAAGACCGAGTCAAAATACAAGAAAATCTACGGAAAAATATCAAAACACGATCTACAATATTAAATAATACAAGAGAAAAATATTTAAAACATTCCACAAGCATAACGTGTATTTTTTTAGAAGTACTCTGTTGAATAAGAAAGTAAACAAATGACTTGTACTGTACGTGCGGTGAGTGAATGGAACACAGAAGTGCGGAAGTGTCGTTGATTTTGAGAAAAATACTGTCGCGCCTACTCTGTTCGTGACTGATAAGTGTAATGTACAACTGTACTCTTCTGTACATATGTCTACGTGTACATGCAAGTGCGTAGCTGTGTTCGTATCCGTTGTATGAGTGCACATCATAAAGCATACACTTTGTGCATCAATAAAGAAGAGAAGACAAAAGTGATTAGGTGTGCAACGTAGGAGAAAGAGGAGAAAAGAGAAGGGGAAACTGAAAAAAAAAATCTACTGATACTTTGTCTCCACAAAATCTTCCTACCTGGCACGTCATTAACTTGTTCGCAAACCCCTTACGATTCCAAGGGAGTGACGTTTGTACCTAGATATCACGCGGGCCGACAAGGGAGACGACGAGGGTGTGACAGAGAGAAGGGGACTGGTTTTAGAATTGTAAACCAAAACACAAGAACGAAAAAAAAGACAATTATCGAGAAAATATTAGTAATACATGTACATGAGAGACCACGAGTTTAATGATACGCTGGAAGAAAGAGGGTGAGTATTCACTACATTCAACTCCTCCACAAACTTGGGGACGTTTGATGTGTGTTTTCCTGGTCACTGTAACATGATATTTAAACTGAACAAGGACTTTTAGCTTGAACAAGGGAGGAGTTCATGTGTCTTTTGAACAAGGTGTCATCTTTAAAATCTACAAGATTATCTAACCTTGATGAATTAGCCCTTACTTATTGAACAACATAAACTAGCAACGGGACCCCAGGAGCATTCATTTAATGAACACTAACTAGCAACTAGGTCCCAAGGGGCTGCTAGGACAGCCAACTTACCTGCTCCTAGTGCGAAATGCTGGCGTGATGAGCTCGGAGGTGGAGTCTGAGCTGGAGAGTTGGAGGACCAGCTTGAAGTGTCGATCTCACAGCTCCTTCGTTTCTCGTCCTTCTCCTCGATGCTACTCGCACGGATCTTTCTCTTCTCCGGCGTCACCCGCTGCTGCGCCTGAGGCCCCTGTTTGCTGTGGTGGCTGTGGCTGTGGCTATGGTGGTGGCTGTGGTGATGGTGAGACACAGCCTGTTTACTGTGGGGTTGCTGCTGCTGCTGTGACGACGGTTGTTGTTGTGGGGATTGTGATTGTTGTTGTTGTGGTTGCTGCGTCTGTTGGGGCTGCGCTTGTTGTGGCTGGGTCTGCTGCTGTGGTTGCTGAGGCGGTCTGTTGAAGGGCTGTGTCTGCTGCAGTGGCTTACTGAATTGCTGTTTCTGGTGGTAATGGTGATGATGTTTTTGACGAGGCGGCTTTTCTGGTGACAAGCCTCTCTCTTTGACAGGGGTTGTGGTGGTGGAGGTGGAGGTGGCGGCGGCGGCGACGGTGGTCGTGGATGTCACAGCGTCGGATACAGCAGAAAAAGAAGATGACGTGGATGCGGAAGAGGTGGTGGTGCTGTGGACAACGGTGGTGGCAGTCTTCGTTGAAGGCGGCGTGGAAGGTGTGGAGGAGGTGGAGGAAGCGGAGGAGGACGGGGAAGACGATGTTACGGAGGAGGACGAGGAGGAGAAAGCCGAGGACGAGGAAGAGAAGGCCGAAGACGAGGACAAGGAGGAGGCAGCGCTGACTGAGTGGGACGCAAGGTTAGGGAGGTAGGTCCTGTGGGCAGCCGCCAGTGGGTGGGTGATGTCGCCCGAGGTAATCTTCACCATCATCTCCGGCGTGCGGCACGAAAGGTGGGACTTCGCGCGCGAAGAGGTCGTGGTGGTAGTGGTGGTTGAGCTGTTGATGCTGTCGCTACTGCCGCCGAGGGTACTGGGGCTTCGGGGCGAACTCAACGGGGGCATGGAGGGTGAGGTGGAGGTGGTGGAGGGGGAGGAGGAGGTGGTGGAGGGAGAGGAAGATACGAAGAGGAGAAGGTCACGTGGCCGCTCCTTGTGTGGGGCCCCCACTGTTGAAAAAGAGAGACACAATGACACCATGAATTATGCAAACATTTATTAAAAGAATACAATAACAAGAAATACATGAAAATGGTGACGATCTAAAAAATTTAAACTGATAACTGCGAAGAAAATTAGTCAACAGATATAGGAGACTTGTAAAAATAGCGATATCTGATATTGAATATCAGGATATTTTTACATAGATAATTCAAGGCAGTAGCAATGATAATCATGGGATCTGTCATGCTGACAAATAAGTATAAATAAATACCATAACTCTCACTAAAAAGTACAATTTTGATAAATAAATAAACGAATAAGAAAAAAAAATTAAATAGATGATTGCGTTCGTCTCCTATCCGCATATATAAAAATATAAAAGAGGGGAATGACGGGATCTTCTTTCCCCTCACAATAAAGAAGGAAACTGAAAACAATCACGAGAGATAACCCCAAATATGAAATTAATAATAATGAATACTACTATTACTATTACAAATCATATTAATAATAAATCTATGGCTTCCTTCAGGCGATTTTATTTAGCTGAAGTTCATCACAACCGCTTCCCCCCTTGGGGCGTTCAAGTCGAAATCATGCTCGTGCGGAAGACAAGGGAAGAACAAGATTAAATAAATATACGGAAACAAATAAATAGACACCTAAATAAACAAAACGAACGCAATAAAAGTAACAGAGGGAGATACTACCACTGTGTAAATATATATAAATATATATATATATATATATATATATATATATATATATATATATATATGTATATATTATATATATATATATGTATATATATATATATATATATATATATATATATATATATATATATTTATATATATGTTGTCGACGTAATTATGAGCTTTCGGCACGGAAACAAAACATAAACGTTCATGATGGTAAAAAGGAACGACGGAAAATACCTGGGATTAAATAAAGAATATACTAACGCCACAACTTAGGAAATATACAAGATATATAAGCTGAAACAAATACATTAATCGACTATATAGGGATCAAAATGTGAAGAAATATTTCATAAGTTGCGATACAAATTCACTGAAAAAGCGTAAATACAAAATACGGACAGACATTTCTATTTCAAGGGTGTGCACCATCTACTAAAGAAATTGTGATTTTTTTTTCTTATTTTTTTTTTTTTTTTTTTGCTAATATAAAACTGAATAATGATATCATGGGACATTTAATTTATAATAATTTCCGACCAAATTTGTCAAAAACGTGTCCATTTTATAAGTGGCATTGAAAAAATACTACTACTACAATACGGAATCAGTTCATGCGCTAAACATTACCAGAAAATAGTTTATGAAAAACTGCAGCCAAACAACTAGAAAAAAAAACATAGTTAAATCACCAGCCTACGCCTACAGGCAAACAGTAAAGCATAAAAGAATTTTCCAATTAAAATCATTTCCAACAAAACCTTCTTCGGCAACCTCTAATGACAGGTTACTGCATGTTGCTAGAATATTATATATATATATATATATATATATATATATATATATATATATATATATATATATACATATATGTGTATATATATATATATATATATATATAATAAAAATTAGAAGAAACCCAAACAATAACAATCCCAACATAAATTTCGCCCATGTAAACGCCATTTTTTAGTTTGTTTATTTTCGTGTGTATCTTATTCGAGAAAAAAAAACACACTCCTGTGCATTGTGTTCATTCTGAGTAATTCACTCCAATGTTCATCCTCTCAGTCGCCCCCCCCCCCGGGGGTTGCCATGCAACTCGATAAAATCACGCCGATTACATACCTTAGTTTGATCTATTTTCATCCTATTGATCTTATCTTTATCTACTTCTATTATATTTAAATAAATTAAATAAATAAGTATATACATTAAATATGAATTAAATAGAAAAAAGTAATAAAAAAGTGAAATAAGATTAATAGAATAAAAGTAAATATATTTATTATTTTTGGTGAGTACTCTGTTCACTTTTGGGGGCGTCAGGGGGGGGGGTCGAGGAGTTGCAAGAAACGACCCTCACTGAAGATTCCTATTATGAAAGGCGGCAGGCAACAACCCCCTCCCTTCATGCGGGGATTGGGGAGGGGTGCCGTCATAATGTGGTCCATGCACAGACTCTCATGACAATTTACATGACGAAAAGATAGAAGGAGAATGAGAGAGAGAGAGAGAGAGAGAGAGAGAGAGAGAGAGAGAGAGAGAGAGAGAGAGAGAGAGAGAGAGAGAGGGGGGGGGAGAGATGAGAGAGAGAGAGAGGGGGAGAGATGAGAGAGAGAGAGGGGGAGAGAGATGAGAGAGGGGTGAGAGAGAGAGAGAGAGAGGGGGAGGGGGAAGTGAGAGAGGGGGAGAGAAGGGGAGGTAGGGAGGGAGGGAGCTGCCATTTGCAATAACAGAGACAGTGAAGTGTAATACAGTTCGAAGTTTTAAGATTCATTTAGAATTTTAGATAAAAACCTACGCAATATGCTGTGATGTCTACCATTTATGTATTTTTATTCTTTATTCGTTATTATTCATTTATTCATTATGTATGTTTTCTTATTATTTATTTGTAATTACTTGTAAATTATTAATATTTGTCTGTTTATTATTTATCATTATCTATTTATTAATTTTGTTTATATACTTATTTTATTCCATATATACATACATATATATATATATATATATATATATATATATATATATATATATATATATATATATATATATATATATATATGAGGCCCATCGTGGAGAAGTGTCCCATGCGCAAATTTTTAACATGCCAGAAATCGCTTCCAAAGTTTTGGAAACGTAAAACATTAATAACTTTGTTGTCATTAAAGCTACGAGCATAATGAAAACATAGTTTTAATGTATTTTTCAAGACAAAACCACTGATGTGAGTTAGAGAGATCAAAACAAAAACAAACAACATGTAGACAAACAAACAACAAAACCAGATGACCTAGATGCTAGGCCATGTTAGGAACCGGCACGCTATCGTACTCCATGTTTATGTTATCTGGGTCATCAGCATCGTATTCGCTGTCGGAGGACACCAGAGCACCTTGGTTGCGGAGGTCCTGCTGCCGAAGCAACAGGTCCCGCCACCACTGACGATTATCGGCCTGGGCGATGAACTCGTCAGTCAGGTACTGTAGGTCAGTGATCTTCTCCCTCGTGAGCAACCTGTCATATTGGTACTTCACGGGGAGGTTGACTGTGGACAGGTCAAAGAAGTCAGGACTGTAGACTCTTCTGGATGGCATGAGTTTGACTTTGACAACACCGCGGCCGGGTGCTTGCCACACTACTCCACGCCAAGTCTCGACTTGCTGCGCCGGCCGAGCGAGCGTGAGGTTTTACCACTTTGTTTTAGGAGCATTTCGACCATATTGCAGGTCACGTTTTGTCCTTTCCGACATGCTCGGATTGAAGTAGAAGGGCTAAAATAGTGTTATATGTACGTAACTCAAAACCGGCCATTGTGTCGCATGGGACACTTCTTCATGCGGGGCTTCATATATTTCATAAATTTATTTTTCCGCATACGGCCTAATTATGGACCAAAAGGTCTTCTGTCGGCATGCTCTTCCTTTGTAATTCTTTGTAAAAAGAGAGAGGGAGAGAGAGAGAGAGAGAGAGAGAGAGAGAGAGAGAGAGAGAGAGAGAGAGAGAGAGAGAGAGAGAGAGAGAGAGAGAGAGAGAGAGAGAGAGAGAGAGACAGAGAGATTAATAAATAAATAAATAAATAGACCACGACATCAAACATGCTTAGCTCCATCGACGCAGTGATGTACTTTCTGTTTTTGTTTATGAAATTTATCTAATTCATAATAAATTTCTTAATTGACATCGCTCGAAATTTCGAGACTCCTTTGCTTCATCTGATTAAAATCCCCTGGCGACCTCGATTAGAGCCGAGTAGGTCAGTGCGCGTGGTTCCAACAGATCAAAGGTGTGACGTCACATTTACTTTCGAAACGTGAAACGAGTGTTAGTTCGTGCAGCACGTCGTCGACGAACCGTCGTCAAGTTCGAGGGTTCGACACGAACCAGCAGGCCCCGGGAGTAGGAAGAAGAGGAAGAAGAAAAGGAGGAAGAAGAGGAGGAAGAAGGGGAGAAGGCCATTGAGGGGTGGTTAGAGTGGTAATGGTGGTGGTAATGGTGGTAGAGGTGGTTGTGACGGTGCTGGAAGGAGCTGTGGTGGTGAGTAGTCAGAGGCATAGAGCGAAGTGTCGGTGGCTCTGAAAGGTCGGTTACGATTCAAATTTAACGACAACTACTAACGGTTCCCTTTCCAAAAAATCATCTTGTACATATTTTTTGTACATATAATGATTATATAACCTATTACAATATTTCAATGTTATAGCTTAAAAATAATAAAACGAATTTACCACTAATTTGAAATGGTCAGTATCATTTCAACTTTAATTCAAAAATGTATTTCGATCGTCGACAACGTGTCCAATTCGAGTGACTGTACAATCTGACCTAAAAGCTTTATTTACACAATCCAGTCAAACGTAATTCCATGCAATTTAATGAAATGACATTAGTGTAAATATTATCACAATTGCATAAATAAATTATTTGTACCTGCTCAACAGTACACATGTAGCGACCTCGTTCAAGTAACGTAGTAATACCAATAATAATAGTAGTAATGATAATATTGAAAATAATAATAACAATAATAATGACTATTAATAATGATAAAAATAATATATAATAATAATGATATTGATAATGATAACAATGAAGGTGGGAGTGTTGACACATACTGAAGATGGAAGGTAGGGCGACGACACTCTCAGACGTCCACCTTGCTGGGACACCACCACCACTAATAGATACTCGTGGGGTCAGCGTCACGTCCGTCAGCACTACGATTTTTTTTTTTTTTTTCAAAATGGTGACTGGACCCTTGGTAACTCTCCGTACAGACATTTCCTTCCTCTCCCTTAGCGATAACAACAATCTCATTCTTTGAATATCACCCTCCGCATGCACAGCGTGTGTGTGTGTGTGTGTGTGTGTGTGTGTGTGTGTGTGTGTGTGTGTGTGTGTGTGTGTGTTTATCCATTTACTTTTATCTATATAAAGTTACAGGAATTACACTTGTATACACACACAGGAAGGCATTAAGGTATGTTGTCTACAAACAATGACTTCAGTTTTCTGTGAAATCCTTCTGGTCTTAGAATCCTGTTTTCTGGAATACAAAGGCTGAAACCATATTCTTTTTTTTTTTTTTTTTTTTTTTTTTTTTTAGAACCTTCCTTTGGATCGACCATTCCGAATCCCATACTGAGCACAGGCTTCTCCCAACTTCCACACGTCGCATGACTGAACCAACCTCTGCGACGTCACTCCTGCAAACTTCTCTATCTCGCCTTCTGTCTCATAGAGCAACCGCTCCAGCCCATCAGTTGGGAATATTGCCATATGGATGTTTCTAACTTTTCCTAAAGTATATAATTCTCTTTCTTAACCTTCTAGAAAAGTTTAAGGCTTGATAAAGCCGTTCAATGTTCGAAAAATAATACTAGTTTACTAGTTTCAGGTCTAGATCATTTCTTTGAAAGTTCTGTGGTTTCTTAGGGCTTATCTAGGCCATTTACTAGAACGAACTCGTAGATTCCTGCCGGAACTACTTGATCGATCTCCAAAGTCTGATCCTGGTAGGACTAATCGATCTCCAAGTAAGCTGTATCCTGGCGGGACTAACCGATATCCAGGTCATCCGTATCCTGGCGGAGCTAACCGATCTTCACGTTAGCCGCTTTAGTTTAGAGGCATACATGCTCCTCCTAGGTTATTCAAACCTATTTTAAACTTGTTCTAGATTAAATATTGACTACCTAGGCACGAATCCACACCATGGTTGTTTACCTTTCAAAGACTCCACCACCACCACCATCATCATCTTTATCAATTCCTTGAACATTGAGGGTTAACAAGCCTATTTCACAAGACTTACCATGCCTGCAAGTCAAGTCAAGCAAAGCTGGTTTTAATTGGTAAGAAGTTGTAACAGGGAAAAGTAATTTGATGACTCGCACAGGTGTAGTTTTTTTTTTCTTTTTTTTTTCTAAAGTTAATGTTAGATGTTTTTAGCTTCAGAGTGTACTGATTTTTTAAGATATATATATTTTTTCTGTTTAACAAGAGTAAACCTTATAAAAATAATATAAAATGTTTTCTCATGTAATGTGCAATAGTCAATTATGATACATATTTCTAAGATATGGTACTTAGTTTTAATTAACTCGTTGTTAATGTTGCTTGTATACACAATTTCTGAAGAAAAAATGGATATATTTTTTTAATAACAATCTATCATCGTTTGTAAAAATCTTTAAATATTTAAGCGATCTTATTATGCAAATATAGCTTTTATTGCAGATAATTTAATATATTTTTTTGCACACACACACACGTCAAAGACCATCTCTAACTTGCAAATAGGAATGCAACCCACCACCTTCACAAACATATAAAACCTTACTGAACCTGCCCTCTCTCATCACAAAATCTCTACCGACTCATGCCACGCAACTTAGGTCACAGGCAGTGCCGCGAGACACAGCTCTTCCGCAGCAGGGCCCGATCTGGTTTACCCCCTTCGATTCATCGCAACAAGTATTCATCTTATAAAACTAGTTTTCTTGTACAAAAGGAAGTTATACTCGTACAAAAATACAAAAATACAGCATATGTGTGTTAATATGCATATACTGAGCACCCTTGTCACGAAAACTGACGACTAGTTAAAGAACTCACTTGTTGTATGGCGGGCGCCTTCCCCCATGGTTCTACTGCTGGCGGGTGGGTGCTCTGTAAACACTGGGAAGAAACTCTGAGGGTCCTTCTTCAGGTCATTCCTCGTCCCGCCGCCCCTTCGTAGCTCCAGAAGTTCCCCAGGGTCGCGATTTATCTGCAGAAGACGGAGGAAGAATATGAAGAACGAGAAGGTCAGGTTGAGTCTCCAGATCGATATTATGACGTCATTTCATTTAATGCGCGAACATAGAAGAAAACGAAGGAGACGAAGAGGAAACTCACCTCAAGTTGAGAGAAGTAAGATCCCGTCACGCCCGGAAGGGACGCTGGGCGGGGCGTCCGGGGCGGCGCTGGGGACGACGCCTCCCCTGGGAACACGTCGGAGAAGACAGCTTCGAAGGGCCCCTGCGTTTCTTCACTTAAACCTGAGTGTGCGTCGTCGTGAAAGAAGTCTGTGTCTGAGATCTCAGATCCTAAACCACTGGTGGAGACGCTGTCGCTGCGAGCCAGCTCCCAAGGGCGCAGCGTAGTCGGGTGGAGCGGGTCGCGTCGGGGGTCGGTCTTCTCCCGCGCAGTGATGAGCGAAGTGCCGTGGTGGTGAGGCGGCTGCTGCCACCCTCGACCCACCTCGTCGGAGCTGGAGCACTTCCTGGCGGCGTACTCCGGCCCGTGGCGGTACTCCAGGAGACGTCTATTGTTCAGGTGGGTCTCGCTCGAAGAGTAGCACCTCGGCAGGCGGTGGGGACTCGGCGGGGGCTCGGCGGCTTCGTGGGGAACGTTGCCTTCAGGAGCTGCCTCGCTCACCAGGATCCCTGAGTCGCACTGCTGGACGCCCTGAAGGGGACCCGGTATTTCTCTCGGGGGAGTGGCGCCTTCGCGGGGGCTCGAGGGGCGCACGTGGACGGGCCGGGGCTGGACGTGAATGGGCACGCTCAGTTCGAGGACGCAGGGGCGGCCTGCCGTTCCTCCTGACGAAGACGAGGTCACGGACGCCACGTCGCTGCGACCTGGACTGGCGGCGCGGAGAGCGGGAGGGTCCAGCCCGACCACGCCTCCTGTGTCCGCCGCCGCCACGCCCTCGACCTGCACCTCGAGCGTGGAGCGCACCTCCTCGTTCGACTGACCGCGCTCGCAGGGCGTGGCATAGACCGCTGTCTCTCGGATGATCATGGGTTCGTTCTCTTTGCTCCTGACGAAGGAGACGGGCGACGGGTCGCGGTCGTGCTTGACGTCGATGACGCAGACGGAGACCTGACGACCCTCGGGCTCCCGCGGCCGGCTCGGCGGCGGCCGATGGTGACTCGCCTGGCGGAGGAACCGCGCCGTGGACGAGACTTCCGAGGTGGAGTAAAACGAACTGAAGGAAGAGGACGAGGTGGCGTTTTTACTGAAGCTGAAGACTGGAGAAGTGGCGGAGTCCCGCTCCCGGGCCGTAGGTGGCGTCGCCGATGGAGGCAGTCCAGGTGTAGGGCTCCCGCCGGATGCCAGGAAGTGGGAGGAGTGCGCGAAGAGCGGCGTGGAGGGCGAGGACCCTCCGGGACACCTCGATGGCGACGCGGGCAGCCCGTCGTCGTGTAGGTCGTCCAAGGCGGAGGCGAAGCTGAGGCGTGCCAAGGCAGCGGAGGGGGACGCGTCTGGGGGCGTCTGGGGCGTCGACCCCGGCGAGGCCGGAACGGCCTCAAGCTGAGACTTGAGCCCGAGGCTGAGGGATCTTGGGAGGGCGGTCCTCGCGGCTTTGGCGGCCATCGTGTTGCATCGCTCCTTGACTGCGCCCCCAGGACTGCAGGCGAGGGACCCCACCAGGAAAGTAGAGTCCTGATCGTTTCCCCGGAGGATCACGGGTGCGCTGACGGGGTCAGTCCTGGACCGGACCTGACCCGCCTGACGCAGCTGACGGTCGAGCTCGGCCAGTTGGCCCACGAAGTTGATGTTCGGGGAGATGGTCGGCCGGCGGTTCTTGACGTACCTGAAGGAGACATGGACGAACTATGAGATAGGTTCCTACAGGGAAGTCACCTACGTCACCCTACCTCCTCTATCCCAAACAATTATGTATAATGCCTTAGTTCTATTCAGCCTCTTTAATATTTGGAATGAATACCGTGAAACCGTTTCTGGTATTCGGAGTCTTCCGAATTTCAGAATATTAAATTCCAAATATTAGAAATTTCGAAAATTGAGGCTCAGAATAGAGGGAGACTTGTGCATTATTTATATAAACATTCATTTGCGCTGAACCCGTAGGAGCTATGGATACCCCTATGGTCAGGACAGGAGCGGATGTTGTGTGTGTGTGTGTGTGTGTGTGTGTGTGTGTGTGTGTGTGTGTGTGTGTGTGTGTGTGTGTGTGTGTGTGTGTGCGTGTTTACCTAGTTGTATTTACCTATTTGTATCTTACGGGAAGGGGAGCTACACTTGTGGTGTCCAGCCTTTGTATCTCGCAGTGTCTAGTTTGCTCTTAAATTCATGTATGGTTTTTGCACACACTACTGTTCCGTCCAGGTTCTATAACTATCCTTTTTGAGTTTTTTCTGTATCCTTTTGTGTTTCTCTTGTCCCAATTAGTAAGTCCTTTTGATCAAGTATTTCCGTGCCTTTCATGATTCTATTGATGGTCAGTGGGTCGCCTCTCTCTCTCTCTTCTTTGTTCCAAAGTCGGTAATTTCAATTTAGTCAGTCTCTCTTCATATGACAATTTCGAATGTGCTGAGGCCATTTTCTTGGTTGCTCTCTGGATTCTTTCAATAATCTTTATATTCTTTTTGGTACTGGGTGACCATAATGTCGCAGCATACACCAGTCTAGGCCTTATTAATGTGACTAATGCTTTTTTTAATAATTTCTTCATCCAAATGATCTTAGTAAATTATAGGATTCTCCGACAATTTTCTTTGTTTATCAATCAGAGGACATGTTTGAGATAATTACTCCCAGGTCTTTTTAGGCTCCCACTTTCTTTACCTCCTTGTTCAGGTCTCTCTGTAGTGATTTGCAGTCCGTTTCGGTTTTCAATTTCCTCAACAATTTAGCATCGTCTGCAAAGAAGCTCAGGTAACATTCCACATCATCATTCATGTCATTCACATAAATAGTGAACATTATTGGAGCCAATACAAACCTTGCGGGACTCCACTAATCACCTCCTTCCAATCTGAATACTTTTCTCTGAGTACTACTCTCCTTTTTCTACCATTCAGGAAATCCTCCATCCAGTTTAGTAAGTTGCCTTGTATCCCTCCTATGTTTTCCAATTTTTTTTTTTAATAATTTTTGTGTGGTACTTTGTCGAAGATTTTTTGTAATTCTAGGAAAGCACAATCAGCCCATCCATCCCTTCTTGAGTAAAAACATATTAAATTTGTGGTACACGATCTTTCCTGTCTAAATCCAAATTGTTTTGGGTTCATTATATTGTTTTCTTCCAGGTGTTTTACCCATCTATTCTTGATAATTTTCTCACAAATTTTGGCTACATTTCTTGTTAGAGAGACCGGTCTGTAATTAGTTGGTTCTTCCTTGTTTCCTCCTTTATATATTGGTACAATGTTGGCATTTTTCCAGTCCTTTGTTTATGTTTCCTTCTTTGAGCGATCATCCTATGTTGTATATTTTGTTCATTAGTTCTTTGCATATTTTTAATATCCAGTTTGCAATTCTGTCTGGGCCGTGCAATTTCTTAACGTCAAGGTTCGTTAATTGCTCCATTATTTATTTTTGTGTTATTATTTCCCTCATGGGGGGAGGTCGCACTTTGCTTCCTTCGTCCCAATGTTGTACTTTTTCTCTAGTAAAAACAGACTTCAACTGATTGTTCATGACTTCGGCCATTTCTAAATCTTCTGTGTATTCTGTCGTTTCATCATTTCCTGTTTATTTTTAAGTTTACCATTCACATATCTATAGAAAAGTTTGGGTTGATCCTTACATTTTTCTATTATGTCTCTTTCATAGGTTCTTTTTTCCTCTCTGCACACTTTTACATATTCATTTCTATAGTTTATGTATATATATATATATATATATACATATATATACATATGTATATATACATATATATATATACATATATATATATATATATATATATATATATATATACATATTGCTATAGTTGGGCAGCAGATCCTCTTTTAGGCAAATGTCATTAAAATTTGCAGCAGCTTCTGCGTTCACGAGTTTTTTGCTGATATTCTCGACCTTTCTTATGCTGGCGCGCTGTGTCGTGCTAAATTCTCTAATGACCTGGCCAAATAGCATTGGAGGTATAGGTAAAGGCATGGGAATTATCTTCTTAATATTTATGCAGAGCTTTCGCCTAACAGTTAGGTATCTTCAGTGCTAATGAGTACAGTGTGTGGGAAATGATTATAAATACACAATACACAGATTACAAACACTTCAGTGCTGATCCGGTTGACCAATCAGGAAGCAGGACGTGAAGCGCCGCCCTCGGGCCTAGCGGCTGTGAGCCGTAAGCCGACCTCCATGTCTTTTGATGTGTCCTGCAGAAAAGGGAATTGTGAAGCCCTCAATGAAACATACATAGGGATGACTACGACGAAGCTCACGAGGCACCTCACCCTTCACCTCTCCAATGGCGCTATCAAGCGACACCACGAAGACGTACATCAGACCCCACTGACAAGAAAGAATTTGGAGAAGGGCATCACTATTTTACAGGCAGAATCAAACCACACACACCTTCATATCCTAGAAGCCTTATACATAAAAGATAAAAACCCTACCATGAACAGACAGACTCCGGACCCATTCACTATCCCCACATCAAAAGACATCGAGGTCTGCTTACGGCTCACAGCCGCTAGGCCCGAGGGCGGCGCTTCGCGTCCTCTTCCTGATTGGTCAACCGGATCAGCACTGAAGTGTTTGTGATCTGTGTATTGTGTATTCATAATCATTTCCCACACACTGTACTCATTAGCACTGAAGATGCCTAACTGTTTGGCGAAAGCTCTGCATAAATATTAAGAAGATAATTCCCATGCCTTTACCTATACCTCCAATGCTATTTGGCCAGGTCATTAGAGAACTTAGTACGACACAGCGCGCCAGCATAAGCAAAGTCGAGAATATCAGCAAAAAACTCGTGAACGCAGAAGCTGCTGCAAATTTTAATTATATATATATATATATATATATATATATATATATATACATACTTTTTCTAAAGAGAAATGTAGTAGCACATTTGTAAATGACACACAGGAACCCACAGTTTATTTTCTCCGACTGTGGGTTCCTGTGTGTCATATATACATATATATATATATATATATATACATATATACATATATACATACATATATATATACATACATATATATATACATATATATATACATATATATATATATATATACATACATATATCAAGGCTTTTTCCCCCTTACAAGGGGGGTAGCCAAAAAGGAAAAGGCATAAAATCATTCCCACCCATTCCATCCCTGAATACACTCCACACCCCCTCCACCCTCCCTCTTATCTTAGCACCTCCTGGATGACGGGTCATCCCTGCACCTTGTCCACTGCCCTGGGTCAGAAGCAGTGTCGCAAGACACAGTATATCCACAGCAAGGCCGCTTCATTAAATCGGCGACCCCCCCTCTCCGTACCCCCATTGTATAAAAGGAGAAGATGGGGAGAAATCCCTTCGGGCTGCGTCAAATTTTGCTCACACATACTACCTCACCCCCCATCCCCCCGCCCATTCCACCTCATGCATCACAACATCATCCATATACAACCATTCTCCATTCACCTCTGTCTTCTGTCCTCTCCCGTCCTTCCTCAACAGACATTCCCCTCTTCCCCAAAGCCCCCTTCACCCCATCCATCCATCTCATCCTAGGACGTCGACTCATGTTCACTCCCTCCACATCTGCCTTCCATACCTCTTTTACCAGTCTTTCTTCACTCATTCTTTCCATGTGTCCAAACCATCCCAATACTCTTTCATCAACCCTATCTCCCAGCTCCCTTTCCACCCCTAATCTTCTCCTCACCTCCTCATTTCTCACTCTATCTAGCCTAGTAACCCTCATCATACTTCTCAGACACCTCATCTCAAACACATTCAAACTCCTTATCTCTTCCTCTCTTATGTTCCATGTTTCTGCCCCATACAGTGCTGTTGGCACAATCACTCCTTCATACAGTCTCCTCATAGCATCCATTCCCAAATGTCTATTCCTCATTACACTCTTTAATCCACCAAGGCATTTACTCGCTTCTCTCAATCTACATTCTACCTCCACCTTCACTCCACCTTTTCCTGCCACATTTGTACCCAAGTATCTAAAACTATCCACTTCCTCCAGTCGCTCTCCCTTAATGCTCACTTCCAGTCTACTGCCACTTTCACCCCTTGTACATCTCATCACCTTACTTTTGCCCACATTTATCTTTAACTTTCTTCTATCACATACTCTCCCAAACTCTGTCACCAACTTTCTCAATCCCTCCTCCGATCCTGCCACAGTGTCGTCCGCAAACAACAGCTGGCTCACCTCCCAACTTTTCTCCATTTTCTTTAACCATCTCCAATCCCTGACCCACTACCCTCTCATTTACCTCTCATACTACCCCATCCATGTATAAGTTGAACAGCCAGGGCGACATAACGCATCCTTGGCGAAGTCCCACATTTACCTCGAACCACTCACTCTCTCCATTTCTAATCCTGACACAAACTCTACTACTCTCATAAAAATTCTTGACAGCTCCCAGTAGCTTTCTTCCTATCCCGTATATCTGTATAACCTCCCACAGTGCCTTTCTGTCTATCCTATCGTAAGCCTTTTCCAGATCCATACAAGCCCAAAAAACATCCTTCCCCTTTCCTATAGCTTTCTCACATATCTGTCTTACCACAAAGATCTGATCTACACCTCTACCCGTCCTAAATCCACACTGTTCCTCACCAATTACTCCCTCTGTTCCTCTCCTAATCCTCTCAGTCAAGATCCTCCCATAAGCCTTCCCAACTACACTTAACAAGCTAGTCCCTCTGAAACTACTACATTCACACTTGTCCCCTTTTCCCTTGTAAAGAGGAACTATACAGGCACTCCTCCAGTCCTCCGGCACTCTACCCTCTCTCCAGCAAAATTTTAAATAACCTCACCATCCAGTCCACCATCACTGTACCTCCTATTATTAATTAAGAGAGGAAGAGGAGGCGAATCAAATAGAGAAGAAAATGTGCAGATGGAGAGATGATAATGGAAGAGAAGGCAGTGAGGGGAAAATGGGCAGAATATTCTAGGGAGTTGCTAAATGTGAAGGAGGATAGGGGGGGAAAGATAGCTGCAGTGGGAAATGCTAAGAAAATGAGAGTGATGAGTGAGGATAATGGAGGAGAAATAAGGAAGGATGAAGTGAAAGCAGTTGTTAAGATGATTTGAGCAGGTAAGGCACCTGGTCTGGATGGATGCCATGCAGAATGTCTAAAAAAAGGAGGTATATATACATACATACATATATATATATATATATATATATATATATTATATATATATATATATTATATTATATATATACATATATACATACATATATATATACATATATATATAATATATATATATATATATTTTATGTATATATATATATATATATTTTTTTTTTTTTGCCATTTTCCTTTTTTTTTTTTTTTATCATTCTCCAAGCTTTGTCTCTTCTGTCTTTTGCCTCACTGCATCATTTGTTGAACCAGTATTTAACATACACTCTCTTGTTTTTGTCTTGGTACGTACCTATTTACTCCATTATAGATTTCCATCAAGATTGCCCATTTGTCTTCCACTTTTGTCTCTTCATTGTAGAATTTTTCCCAATTTACATTTTGAAAGAATTTCTTTAGTTTTCCAAAGTCCATTTTTGTTGCACATCGCTCTTCCTTTTCTGTACTTTTCACTTCTCTCGACATATATTTCTTCCTTTAGTTCAGCCTCTATTAGTATATGGTCACTTTTTCCAAATGGTGTCTTCTATTCAGTTTTATCTACAATTTCAGGTTCTGTTGTAAATATTAAATCCAGTCTCGACGGTTTTTCATTACTTCTGTATCTGGTATTTCCACTGACCCATTGTGTCATTGTGTGTTCCATGGTCATATCCAGTAATACATTTCCCCACAGGTCCTCTCCGCCCTTCACTGTCATTTCCCTACATATTTCTTTGCAGTTAAAATCCCCATATGTACCAGGTTACCTCCATCCTCTAGTATCTCGTTTCATGAATGTCTTGTATCTTCTAACATTTTTTAATGCTCGTTCTCTTTCCAAGAACCCGTTTTTGGGGGTACAAAGTCACCACAAACTTTCTAATTTTATCATGATCATTTCTACATTGTTTTTACCCTCAGTAACCTTCGTCACATTTAATTTTTTCTTGGCCAAGAACATGAATGATTCCCTCCTCCCTGTTTCTCATTTCTGTTTTTAATCCAATAATTGTATAACCCGTGTCCAACACTATTAGGTGGAATTGGACCTCTTAATTTCGTCTCAACAATTTCCATTATGTCTGGTTTTTCATCTGACAGGTAATCATTTAATTCATTCAATCCTGAGATTAATCCGTCTTTTTTCCCCTTCTCTATCTTGTTTTCTGGTTTTGTTTCGCCCATTATGATGTACCATTTTCTCAGACCCTCCAATAGAACTCCTTGCTTTCGGTCTGCGTTCTCTTCGCGTTTTTTTTTTTTTTTTCTTAGTTTCACCTTTCAGTATTTTCTCTTTTTCTATTTGCTCAACACTCATCTCTCTTTTTATTCATATCTTGTTGTAGTGTTCGGTCCTTACTAGCTTACTTGTTTTTTTTTTAATGTCTTCTACCACCATTTGCGATCTTAGTTTTATCTTTAGTAGTTGATTTCTTTCCTTAGAATATTGTCTCATTCTATACATTTCTATATCTTGTATTTCTTTTAGTATTGATATTACTGTTTCTTTTTCTGCCTTTTCTCTCATGTACCTCACCAGACCATGTTTTTCCCTTAGTCCATATACCACAATACATTTTTTCTATCCCCTCTAACCCAATTTGCCTTTTCTTTAATTAATTGAATGATTGTATCTTTTGCATTTTCCTGCATCTGTTGTTTTGCTATTTCTTTAAAGGTAAATTCTTCATTTTCTCTGTTTTCATTCCATTTCTTAATCTTTTGCATACTTTCCTCACCTAAGTTTTCTTCAATTCTTTCAGTCGTTTCTTTTATTTTGTTATTTACTTCCTTTTTTAAGTTCTCACTATTGGTAGTATCATTAATCTTATTTTTTTTTTCATTTTCACATTTAACTTCTATTATATAATCTATTATTATCTTGTTCATTCCTAAGTTCAGAGTTTGATTTCTTCACATCGGATATTTCGTTGTTAAACATTCCATTAATTCAACAATCTCCTTCCTTAATTCAGTAAATTCGTTCTCCCACTATTTTCTATTATTATTCATTTCCCTTTCCATGTCTATGATTCGACTCAGATTTCTTTTTTCGTACTTACCAAAACCGGAAAAGGAGTCTTCGTTACACATTTTAAATCTTGCTGGTATCTCCATGCCTCTGTTTACATTAAACTTTGGCGTGGCGCCCCTAGGTGGCTCTGCTTTCGAGTCGACATTCGTCTCGAAATCATCGTTCATATTTTCTTGCATTTTCTCTTGTTAAATCACTAACACTGCTGAGAAATAATTTTGGGTAACCACAATTGTTCCCCCTCCCATTCAATACAAACCAGACCTCCTGTTTTCCTTGTGTGTGTGTGTGTGTGTGTGTGTGTGTGTGTGTGTGTGTGTGTGTGTGTGTGTGTGTGTGTGTGTGTGTGTGTGTGTGTGTGTGTGTGTGTGTGTGTGTGTGTGTGTGTGTGTGTGTGTGTGTGTGTGTGTGTGTGTGTGTGTGTGTGTGTGTGTGTGTGTGTGTGTGTGTGTGTGTGTGTGTGTGTGTGTGTGTGTGTGTGTGTGTGTGTGTGTGTGTGTGTGTGTGTGTGTGTGTACTCACATGTAGGCCTCTTCGAAGGGGAGCTTGAGGTGCTTCATAACGTAGGCGATGGCCACCGTGGCTGACCGGGAGATTCCGGCGAGGCAGTGCACCAGGACGCAGCCCCCGGCCTCCCGGACCTTGTCTGCAATCCGGGTAAACACAAAAAGGGTCATAGTCATGGTATTTCTAGAGTAATGCTATGGTTCGTCGGCACCCAAAGCATCCATGATTTCGTGTTTATGCATATTCGCCAGTTTTGTGTAAATAGCACTGATGGATATTAATTATTATTATGATTATTATCGTACAGACACACAGGCATAGTATCTCATAGTAAAATTTTATGGCTGTTTAAGTCTTTGGTTATTTTCAAATCTGAAATCACACAAATGTACATAATTTGAACTATATGTATATTTTACGAATTAACTTTTCTTGAAGTAATCTTTTCACAGTTGGTATACATGTGAAAGCAGAGAGAGAGAGAGAGAGAGAGAGAGAGAGAGAGAGAGAGAGAGATAGGGGAGGGGGCAAGCAACAGAGCAAGACAAAGAGAGAAAGAACAAGAGATCAAGAAAGTGGGAGATGGAGATGGAGAGGGACACGTTCTTCCTCACCGATAAAGTTGAAGGCCTGGCCGAAGTAGGGCAAGAGCTTCTCGCTGAAATTGTCGTTGACCGGAATCCGGAGGAAGTGAGACTCCTGGATAAAGTCTGGCTTGGGGCACGTGTTGCTCACGTTCAACTCGTAGAGGATGTTGTGGTCCTACGAAGTCAAACAAAAAGAAAGATGGTAAACAATGACGCCACACCATAACGAAATTCAATGACGTAACCAATGACGCCACTCCTTAACGGAGATCAATGACGTCACTCCATAACTAAGAACAATTGAAGAACACTTGAAGAACTTTGGTATCACGTCACGAAGAGTTACAATGACATTTAACATTAATTACATTGCTCCTGTTTGTGAGAATAATACGGGGTACCTAAAAGATGGTCATCAGAGAAGATGACGACTTCCTTGCCTGTTCTTACTCTACAGGTGTAGGTGTAGCCCCGCGGGGCAGACATAGGGTCTCTCTCGCTTTATCTGATTCAACTGCATTCACTATACTTTCCACCCAAGGAGAGCTGACAACCGGCGACTGCTCCCAAACTCCTATTACTACAAGCCGGTGGCATAGAAACAGTCAACGATTTAAAAACAGTACATAGAAACAGTACAACGATTCTTCCCAAAGAGGTCTATGGAAGAAACCAAGGAGTGTTGCCATTCAATTTGGGGCTGGGGGTTTCTAGTCACAAAACTCAATGTGTCATTATCAATATAATTTCTATAAACCCACAATAATAATGATGATAATATTTATAACATTAATATCTATATTAACAAAAACAAAAACAATAATAATAACAATGATAGAGTATCAATAAATGCAATGGTGACGATGATGATGATAATAATAAAAATAATTATAATAAATAATAATAACAATAATAAACAATAACTATAGTAATAATACACCCTTACCATCATTATCATCACCCCACCACCCCTACCGCCACCGCTACCACACCCAAATATAGGAAGCGGACGTTGGGCGCCCGCGTGTACACGAGTATATGGAGAGCAAGTGGGCGGAGATGGGCGCCCTGCCAGGAGACGTGGGCGGACTGGGACGGGACATCAACAGAAGGAACACCACGGAGATGATGAGTAGGCGTGGTGGTGTTAGCTGGGTGGTGGTTGGGTGGTGATTGGTAGCTGTGGTTGGTGGTGATGGTAGAGATGGTGGAAAGGTAGATGAAAAGTAGTGGGAGGGGCAGGAGGAGGAGGAAGAAAGGGGGAAGAGAGAGGAAAGGAGGAGGAGGAGGAAGAAGAAAGGGGGAAGAGAGAGGAAAGGAAAAGGAGGAGGAGGAGGAGGAAGAGAAAGGATGATAGTGATGTTGAGAATGATGACGGTGATAATGATAATGATGATGAAGATGATGGTGATGATGGTGGTGGTGGTGGTGAAGATTAAGAAAATACGATGACGAAGAGGACAAGGAGGAAGAAGAGGAATGAGTGGGTGGGGTGGTCAGTGAGAAGAGGGGGGGGGTGAGGAGGAAGAGAATGAGAAGGGTGGGGGTCTGTGGGGGGGGGAGCGAGCAGGCCGTCTCGTCCTCTTCCTTCTCCTCCACCTGTGTGCCTGCAAAACTACTGCGACGTGAACAGTTAGCGTGACTTTCCACTTCTTCCTCCCACCATTTTCATCGAACTCTCAATCTATTTCCAATTCTCTCTCTCTCTCTCTCTCTCTCTCTCTCTCCTCCACCCATTTTCTCTCTGGTTTATGCCACTGGATACTTGCCCGTTTTCGTTGTTTTGATTTCCTCCTAGATCTTTATTCCACTTTGCCCCTCTCGACTTTTCATCACTGAGGCTCAAGACGCATCCACCAGTTTTCGCAACATCTCCGATTTTCCCATTTAGAAATATCTATTTTTTTTTTTTTTTTTTTTTTTTTTTTGTCTACTATCTTCTCGTCTTCTGAAAGGCCGACACCATTCTACAGCGCTCTGCCAAAGCCGACATCATCTGGTACCGTTTTCTATTTCAAAATTTCGACATTCACTGTCCTACAAAACTAAAAAATTCTCGTCCCCCAATTCTAGACATGTTGACCTTCTGTGCATTCCCCAATTTATTACTTCTCCCCTAACACTTTTAAGTTTATTCAATTTCGTTTGTAAATTTCATTTTAAGATAAATACCAATCTTGTCGCTACAGTGCCGAAGTCCAACTAAATTCTATCTTTGAACTGCTCTCGGACTATTTTCGCATTCCGTTGGCGTAAGCTTGCCAAGACATCTCCCCGAATTTCTTATTTGCCCATAAACTTTTTACCTCCACGGTTTTATGAGATCTTGAAGAAGACGTTTAAGCACATTATGAGTGTACATACATCCACAGGTGTTAGAGTGTATGGGTACGCGAGCGTGTAAATCATGACCCCACGCACTCTTTTCCAAAAATCCCAAACTCCAACGGATGTCTCCGACTCAGGGATATAAATATGGCGCCCATATTTGCTAGCCTTTCTCAAGGAAGTCTCAAATCCTTAAACATATTCAGACACAATCAACAAATGAATCAGAGGAAGATGAACGTGTTGTTTCTACAACTTATTATTGGAAGTTTTGTTTACTTATCTGGTCTGGTATGTAAGTAAACAATGCAAAGCTGTTACCTGGCAGAGGGTCTCTCTCTCTCTCTCTCTCTCTCTCTCTCTCTCTCTCTCTCTCTCTCTCTCTCTCTCTCTCTCTCTCTCTCTCTCTCTCTCTTTCTTAGTTTACTTTTTATTATCGCATCTGACTCGACGGATTTACACCGGAAAGCCTATTTATGGTCCGCAGCACAATTAAGTTCAATGAGCTATAAAAAGACCGAGATTGAGAATGTGTGTGAGAGAGGGAGAAAGAGGAAGAGAGTGAGTGAGAGAGAGAGAAAGTGTGTGTGTGTGTGTGTGTGTGTGTGTGTGTGTGTGTGTGTGTGTGTGTGTGTGTGTGTGTGTGTGTGTGTGTGTGTGTGTGTGTGTGTGTGCTATGCATGCGTGTGAGACCTATAATAAGAGTAAAAAAAGAAAGTATACGAAAAGGGCATAGAAAATAGGGAAAAAGAGAGAAAAAGAGAGAAAAAGAGAAAGACTTGCAGGAAATCCACAAAAAACACGTCGCTGACTGGCCATCTAAAGATACCACGAAGCCCACGCACGCATACACGCAAGCAAGCAACCCAACAATAAACAATGGAGGAGGAGGAGAAGAAGAAGAAGAAGAAGAAGAAGAAGAAGAAGAAGAAGAAGAAGAAGAAGAAGAAGAAGAAGAAGAAGAAGAAGAAGAAGAAGAAGAAGAAGAAGAAGAAGAAGAAGAAGAAGAAGAAGAGAAGAAGAAGAAGAAGAAGAAGAAGAAGAAGAAGAAGAAGAAGAAGAAGAAGAAGAAGAAGAAGAAGAAGAAGAAGAAGAAGAAGAAGAAGAAGAAGAAGAAGAAGAAGAAGAAGAAGAAGAAGAAGAAGAAGAAGAAGAAGAAGAAGAAGAAGAAGAAGAAGAAGAAGAAGAAGAAGAAGAAGAAGAAGGATCATCATACACTTCCCGACCCGCGACGCCTTTGGCACTATAGCCTTGGATACAGAGCAACTTTGTCAATCTATCTTTAAGATTACTTTCTTTCCCTCGCCCAGGCAAGCGGCGGCCCCGGTCTCCTTTGACTGTACCCTCTACACACCTTCATTCGCTTCTCGTGGCACTGCCACAGTAGCGAAAGGGGTTAGTGCCATCCCCGTGAATCCTTTCTCGTGGTGGGTCCCACGCTCATTCATCTCTGTGGCACCTCACCCCACCCCCAACTCCGCTACCGACCTCATTAACCGTCTCCGCTAGGATGATAAACTATAGAGGTTTTGTTCTAGCGACATTATTCAGCTGGAGGTAGGATCCAGCGCTGGGGAGAGGTGGAGGGAACAGGGGGAGGGGGAAGGTAAAAGGAGAGGGCGAGAGGGAAGGGGAAGGCCCATTCCAATAACTTCGTCATGCTAACAACTTAGCCACTGTCATCAATTAAATATATATTGTTCTGGGTATCGCCGTGACTTTATTCAGCAGAGGGTATGACCCTATGCTGGGGAGATGGGGGGGGGGGTTTCCCACAGCTGAATATAATCATCTGACGGCAGATAGGAGTGTTTTAGTCGTAAAACGAAACGAAAAGGGTAAATACTCGTATGTCCAAAAAGGTTCTTAAACTATAACTGAAGATTGAGGAGGAGGAGGAGCTCGAAAGAGTCATCCCTCTTGCGCAAAATTCTCATAAACTCCGCCCCCTTCGTCACCAAGCAGATGCGGTTGCCAGCTGCTGCTGCCGCTTCGGGAGACAAAAGTGGGCACTCATAATTGACTATAAAGTGTCAGGCGTGGACGGCGCGCGCGCACGCATGTACACACACACACACACACACACACACACACACACACACACACACACCTCGTGGCGCTGTGGTTAGAGTTCTCGCCTGCCACTACGGCGGTCCGGGTTCGACTCCAGCCAGGGCTGAAATAATTTTAGTATCGCTTCGCTGCGGGGTGTTACTCCAACTCTCGTGGGCGTGGAGTTGGGTGGGTGTGCGTGTGTAAGGTCACAGTATTACCCAAAGATCGGTCATACGAGCTCTGAGCTCTCATCTGAGAGGTTAATAGCTGTCGATCACAAGTCCAACACGTGATCCAAGACCATGGTGAATCACACATCCTCTGTCGACCGTGGGGATATATATATATTTTTTTTCAACCAAACTCATGAGTTTTGAGGCAAATAAATGTACTAAATAGTGCACGAATGTACTCGTGTATCGGCGCATGTATGTATGTATGTATGTATGTATATATATATATATATATATATATATATATATATATATATATATATATATATATATTTGACAAGAGAAAATGTATGGCAAGAGTGGTATAGGTAAAGTCCAGGAAGGAGCAGAAGTATTTTATTCTCTAACGTTTCGACAGAGTCTTCTTCAGAGAGATAATGATACAGGCAAATTGAAATACATTGTCTATATAATAAGCGGGTCATCTCACAGATCACCTTGGGATAGAGTTCGCCATTTGTGCCCCCTCGATGATTAATCTTGCTGTTGCGTGTGCTAAATTTACAAACCCTTCTCTATGATTGGTTGATTTAAAAGTATTGATATATGCAGCTTCGATAGTTTTTCTTATCGTCTTTTTCATACCGGTGTGTAGGATTTTGGTGTTGTTCCAATTAGGCATATGTCCGTGTTGTGTAGCGTGTACTACTAACGAATTAGATGTCCTGTGGTGTCGCATGTCGTTCTTGTGCTCGTATAATCTTTTTGTGATTCCTCTTGAAGTTTCTCCAAAATAAGCTGCATCACATCCACCACATGGAATCTTGTAAACCACGCTCTTTTCATTTTTCTCTCCCGTGTGTTGGTTACTGGATAAAATATCCCTTGTTTTCTGTCCTGAGGAGTGTACGACTTCTATCCCTATTCTCGCAAAGAATTTGGAAATTAATTCACCTCCTGAGGAGTAAGGAACCACTAAAAGATCTTTTTCTTTCCTCTGTTCTTCTGTAACTGTGTTTTTTCTTTTTCTTCTCCATATTTGTTTGGCTTTATTTTTCAGTTTTTGTATGAGACCCGGTGGATATTTTAGGCAGCTGAACGTCTCTGTATTGTGTTTACATTCGTCATGTAAAAATTCTTCGCTACAAATTCTAAATGCTCTAAGAAAAAAGCCAATTATTATGCCAGATTTCGTTCTTGTGTCGTGTCGTGATAAGTAATGAATAAAATCTTCTTTGTTTGTTGGTTTCCTATATACTGAAAATTTTGCACTTCCGTCAATACGATGAATTATCGTGTCTAAAAATGGCAGTTTCTTGTCTATCTCCTTTTCCACTGTGAATTCTATGTACTTATTTACACTATTGAAACTACGAAGTTTGTTATCTAAATCAGTATTTTCTGGTACTATAACTAATACGTCGTCTACGTAGCGAAACCAGGATGCTCCTCTTCCCATGATATGTATGTATTTATCTACTTCAAGTGACTCCATGTAAAGGTTTGCCATAATGGCACTGAGGGGTAACAATAACATCATTGTACCATTTAATGAATCTATCAACTCGGTCTCCAAACTTCTACCTAATAACCAAATCAAATTTATTTACAATTATCCAAACAGCATTTTTAGAAAGGTAGTAAATGTACACCGGAGGGATGATGTGGACCAAAACTCCGGGGTATATAAATTGCCTTGTAAAGACTGTGATGATGTCTACTGGGGCCAAACTGGCAGGGATTTGTCCACGAGATTAAAGGAACATAAAAACTCCATAAAATATGGACAAGTTAACTCCGCTGTGTTCCTTCATGCCAGCCAAAAAGACCATAGATTAGATTGGGATAATGCATCAATTATTTTTAAATCACACTGTAGCTATCGAAGGAAAATTGTAGAATCTTCTCTAATAAAACATTATCCTAACTTTAATACTTCAAAAGGTCAGTGGCCCCCCAGATTGTATTACGAAGTTAGCGGTCAATAAAATAATGTCAAGAGCGGTCGGACAAAACACCACTAACTGTCCTTCCTTGACCCAACCATTTCAAGGGCATGTAACCTGAGTCCCCCACTTTCCCCATCCCCTTTTATGTACCCCTCACTTCCTCATATATACTTGTACCTTAACTTCTTGTAAGCATTCTGCTGAAGAGGACTACAGATAGTAGTCGAAATATACAGTTTCCCTGTACTTCCGTCATTTTTTCTCCGATAGTGGGTTAATAGTGAACTTTTACATATGTGTTATAACATACCAATTTCCAATATATATATATATATATATATATATATATATATATATATATATATATATAGATATATATATGTGTGTATGTGTGTGTGTGTGTGTGTGTGTGTGTGTGTGTGTGTGTGTGTGTGTGTGTGTGTGTGTGTGTGTGTGTGTGTGTGTGTGTGTGTGTGTGTGTGCGTGCGTGTCCACAAACACGCATTACCTTTCCATGCACTTGTTCTTCCAAAAAACATATCTTTACTTTAAGATATCCACTAAAAGCTGTTCCCTCATCTATAGTTTCCTAAACTAGTTCAACTCCTTCACGTCTGGCCAAGTTGCAACCTCTCCCCAAACACCTGGTGAGGTGTGGGCGATGCAACCGTTTATAGCAAAACCTCCCACGTGCCCCGACTCCCCCATGTCCCCCCAACCTCCAGCCCCCCTTCTTCCTCCACCCCCATCTCCCAACCTGTTCCTCCACAGCTCCATCCCAATATTCCTCTTATAAGGTCTCCCTCCAACACTGCAACCATACAGAAGTATCTAATAATGGAAAACAACAACACCAATAAGATTCGAGTCTTGAATGAAATGGAAAATACCTGGAAAAGAAAATAGACGACAACGAAATGGTGTTTTGTCGTCATACTTATTGATTCTCGTGCATCGGGCATTCACACTAGGAAGATTCTGCCACACAGTCCGCGGGATCTCCTTGCCCCGTTGCATTCATAAAACCCCACTTCCAACCCCGATCACCACCACCCACATTAGTGCGCATTTTCGCTAGCACTTATGATACAATAGCCGACGATATGCAGAAGGAATTCACATAATATATATATATTAATGTCATTACTGCTAACGACCTGTATATGTAATTCAGACAGGGGAAATGCCCTTCCAAGCAAATGTAATTTTCCCCATTTTCTCCTATCATTCTGATTCACATATGTGTTTGTATTTCCTTCATTGTAGTACACAGAAAAAGAGCAATGCTCTCGGGGCCCTGTCTCTTGGTCTCTAATGTTAAGTGTGTGTGTGTGTGTGTGTGTGTGTGTGTGTGTGTGTGTGTGTGTGTGTGTGTGTGTGTGTGTGTGTGTGTGTGTGTGTGTGTGTGTGTGTGCAAGACGCTTTTGCACAGATATTCGTCGAGCACTGAACGTTCCAAGGTACTGCCTGCATGGCTAGGCAGCTCACACTCCCCCCCCCCCGAACCCTCCCGGAATATCGGGTGGGCGGGGGAGGACTCCCCAGGTCTGGGTGGAGTGCAGAGCCTCTCCCGGACATCTGCAAGGCCCGCCCTTGCCCCTGTCTCGCTCTCATTCATGACCACCACCACTAAACCCACACATAATCAATGATCCAAACAAATCACACCATAGCGCTTTTCAAGTAAATTCATTCAATCCATTCCACCTGGTGACGTGGAGATGAACAGAATAGCCTGGCGACAAGCTGAACAAAGATAAGCAAGTGGCCCAATGTTGAGGTGGGCAACGGCATTGCCCAGACTAGGCCAGGGAGATTTTCTCCCCTCGTGACCCGTAATAGGAGCTTTGGATCTCTCACATAAACTATTCACACCAATTAGTTTAGTTAGGGGTTCTCTTTCACAGTGGGTCTAACACTATCAAATCTAGTTACAATTAGTTATTACCAATAGTAATACTAATATTGATAATAGAAATCATATACAATCTATAAACTAAAGGCTTCCCCTTTATAACAATAACTATAATAATGATAACCACAATAACAATGGTAATAATAATAATGATAATAATAATAATAATAATAATAACAATAATAATAATAATAATAATAACAATAACAACAATAATAATAATAATAATGATAACAATAATAACAGTAACTATACTAATACTTGTTACATTAGATTGAACCCACTGCAAACCCCGCTTGCAGTACCAGGTGGTGGGGATCAGTCGCCAGTTGTCTGCTCTCTGTATACGAAAAGATGAAGGAAATACAAAGTTGACAGAGAGAGCTTGGGCCGTGGGGAGATGATTCTCTCTGACATAAGCTTACCAAGTACCCGCCATTGGTCTCAGTCACTCTTCATTTCTTTATCAATGGCTATGACTTCATCAATGATGTTCAATAAAAATTTGTGCAACTTAAATGACCCCAAGTTAAATTTTGTTACCCCTTCGCCCTAATTCTTGAACATGCTGGCGTAAGCAAAAAAAAAAAAAAAAAGAATGTCAATATATAAATAATGGAAGGAGCTAGAATAGAGAGAAAAAATATATATATGTGTATGTGTACGTATATATATATATATATATATATATATATATATATATATATATAATATATATATATATATATATATATATATATATATATGCGAATAAATAACAAAAACACGTGATTCACAAAATGTGTAGTAAAACCACTTGGAAATTAAAATGAAAGATGACCGAACATTTTCGTCTATTTAAGACATTTTCAAAGACGAAATAGACGGAAACGTTCGGTCATTTTTCATTTTAATTCCCAAGTGGTTTTATTACACACACACACATTATATATATATTCATATATATATATATATATATATATATATAATATAATATATATATATATATATATATATATATATATGCATGCACACACACACACTTGGGACACCCCCCCCCCTTCTCCCCGCTTCCTACAACACCCACTGCAGCTCCCTATGATCGTACTCACCTGCAGGAGCTGCTTGTTGTTGGCGTCCTCCTGGGACCCGAGGTAGAGGAAGGGCAAGATCCGGGTCGACCCGACGTTGGTGACGGGCAGGCAGGGCTGCGACAGGGACGTGAGGGGTGTGCATTTCTTGCTCGAGTCCTCACACAACTCCGGGTAGTGGGCCTGAAACTCGAGGAACCCGCCTGGAATACGAAGAGGAGCCCTTAGCCTCGACGGCTATGGAGGAGTTCGGGAACAGGAGAGGAGGGTGGGGGTGGAGGGTCGAGGGCTGTAGTATGGAGTGGAAAGTGAAGGGACAGGAAGGAACAAAGCAATGGGTGCGGTTGTAGGGCGAGGTTGAAGGGACGAGGCTGGAGGGCGAGATTGCTGGGCGAGTATGAAGAGTGAGGGTGGAGCCCTAAGTGGAATCAAGTTTGGATAAAGAACGGGAGCAGGTTGATGATTTAGATGAAGACGAAGGCGCAGGTGGAGAGGAGAGAGGCCTGATGGCTAGTGAATGGGGAAGTGGGAGAGGGGGAAAAGGGGAGAGAAGAGAGAGAGGAGACGAGACCAAGATTAGAAACGAAGGCAACTCGTATCCCGTTTTCCATGCAGTACAAACTACGGAAAGACCCCAGGGTTGGGACCCCACAGAAAACGGGCAAAGGTTTACTATCTTCGGCGTGTTGAGATCTACATTTCTAGTTCCTGCAATATGGACTCTTCATGGCGACCTTGCGGTGGCATGCATGCAACTGCAAGGCTGACCATGGACATATTCGTGCAACGCTGTTCAGAATGTTTCGCTCATCACGTTCAATTACGGAATGAAAGTTTGTGGTCGTAAGGGTTCATTTCCTTAGCAATATGAGCGATAAATTTTGAACAATGTTGTGTTATTTGTGTATGTTTATCATCCACTAACTAGAATATTAACTAGGATGGAGTCTAGAAACACCATCTCTGCAACGCAATTTACACACGTCGCTGAGAGAAGCGGCAGACAATTTCATTCAGCTGCAGTGGATGAGGGGGTGGTGTGGGGGTGGGGGGCTCACCCTGGAAAGGAAATCAATTCATCAGAACCCCAAACTCGTCCTACTGCTTCCTGTGGGGTTGCATAGTCTAGAGTCTAGACTATGCAACACAAGATACGAATTCCAAGAGGTACAGGAAGGACCTAATGACGCTGGAGGAAGGGTCGAGGGTCTTTACCACTGGGAAGGTAAAAGTGAGGACCTGGTGACGGAGGAAGGGTTGAGGACCCTCACAACTGGGAAGGTAAAAGTAAGGACCTGGTGACGAAGGAGGGAGGTCTGAGGGTCCTTACCATTGAGCAGGTAGACGGATTGAAAGGCACGTCCCAACTTGGTGAGAAGAACATGGAGGAAGGAGTCTGGCGGGACAGCGGAGAGGCTGGGGGCGCTCTGGTCGTACACGATGATGTCCTGGCCCTCCGTCGGGACGGCCATCTGGCACGCTTGCTGCAGGTACTCGTGCACCGATATCTGGTGGAGGTCAGAGCGAAGTGGTTAGCGTCTGGGGCGTGCATACGTCCTCAACTCCCGTGCAAGATGTATGTACAGTACATGCATTTGTTCGAGTATAATTATGTATTTACATGCGTTCGTTCGTGCATGTATATTTGTATAAACGTGAGCTCACGTATCGCTTCTTTGGTTATCTGAACACTGATGAACACTAAAAAAGTCCCCGTCCCCGTCCACTTCTCACCGAGTCCTGCTGGAGTCTTTTTTTCCGAATCTTGGAGGACCACACGTTGACCGAGTCGTGGATATGACTCGTGTTGTACTCACAGAATGTCCGGCTGTCGATGATCAGTGCCTGGCATGGACAAAAAGACAAACAAATGAAAATAAATTATAAAAAAATAAAGAAAATTAAATATCAACAAATCGGTTGATGAAATATTTTGGTTATAGTTATTATATTACTATATGTCCATATTATTAGACACATATATGTATATGGTCAGAGGCCCATACTCAACCGAATTAAATCCTCCAAAAAGGAGAATGAAAGTTAGTTTTTTCTATCCGGATGAACCAAACACTCTAAAGTAGGGAAATTTCAAATATGCGGAATGAAATCATGGTTCGGATATAGAACCGGAACACCAAAAAAAAAAGCCTCTGGTATCTCCATTATTTTCTTAATTACCTCCAACCTGGGCTTTATTTCCTTCATTCTGACGAAGAACCAAAGAACTTGTGTTTTGCTGTCCTCACCTTGTCGCTTCTGCCCCGAACCACATTAGCGAGGCGACTTGGGGTGGCGACTTTGATGGTCTCCATGGTGAACGCCTCCCCTCCTCTTCCTCCTCCTCCTCCCTCTTCTCGCTCGCTCTTCTTCTTCCTCTTCCTGCCCTTGCAACCGTCGTCCTCGTCGTCGTTGTCGTCGTCACTCTTCTCGATGAGGTCCTCGTTGTCGTCTAAGATGGAGGTCAGGTCACTGGGCAGCGCCACCTTCAGTCGACGACTTCCCACCACCTCCTCCTCCACCTGCCCCCTCCTCCTCCTCCTCCTCCTCCACTCCCCCACCTCCACCTCCTCCTCCCCCTCCTCCTCCTCCCCTTTTCTTCTGTCCCCCTGCCCTTTAGTCCGGTGGGTGGTGGGGATGTCAAAGTGACGGCGGGGTGACGTCAGCTCGTGTCCGAGAGCACCGCCATCCTGGGGACCTCCGGCACCTGAAGGAGAGAGGAATAGCGATGCAATTAAAAAAATAAATAAATAGATAAATAAATAAATAAATGAATAAACAAATAAAATAAAATAAAAATAAAATAATGCCTTTTTTTACAAAAAAAAAAAAGTTTTTTTCTGTCTTGAATATCTCGGAAAAAAAAATTACAACTATTTCTAGATTATCAAATAAAACAGTATACCCCTCAAACATAGTTTTTTTTATGATTTTAGGTCATTTCCCATTTTCTGTGTGTTATGTTTTGATGTATTTTATTGATTTTACAATGAACCTGTTGCCTCTTTAACTCTCAAACACATGTGTGTTAATAATATCCCTTTGATGGTCGTGATATATAAGAGTTTCCTGCCAATTTGGTGTAGTTTCTGGAATTTTGTCTCATAAGAGGTATGACACCACTCTGACTGAGATTTGGCAACATTGTAAGTTGTTCGTGTCTGTTATCAGTCCTGTGCTCTGTTGTTGTGTGGGTAGTGCGAGTAAAACCTATAATGCCAGGCAGGAAGAAGACGCCAGTTGCCAAATTATTAAAAGATGCCCCAAGTGATGGGAAAGTGGCAAAAGTGAAATGCTTACTTTGCTCGACAGTACTGTCAAAAAACAGATGTCGGATGGTAAACCATATAGTTCAGTGCAAGAATTGTGGCGAAAAAACAAGAAGTATTTGACACGTGGTAAAGGCCAAAAAACAGTTCTTACTGATGCTGAAACTACTGAGGGAAGATCACAAGGCACAGGCAGTGACTCAGACATAGAACTGTAGTTGCTCTTGCATGATACAAGTGCAACAATTCATCCAATGCAAAGGGCATTAGATGATTCATTTTTCACAAGTCCGATTCCGATTACTCTGCCCAGACCTGACACAGCCACAGGCACAACAAGTAGACCTGGATCATCTGTCTCTGTCAGTTCTAGAATCACCCCAGTGACTTCCACTCCTGCCAAAGCCAAAAAGTTAACACGGCAGAAGATTGCTTCATACACATATGTTGACAAAATGACAGAAACACAAACAGTAAGTATATACTATGTTATAGTTATATATTGCATATACTAATGTGTCTCCAATGTCAACATTCAGTAATCTGTCTATCAGTATCATGATTAATGGAAATCAAATGCATTACAGGAAGAAGCTCAGTTGTAGTTAGCCCAGGCTATCTATGCATGGTGGGTAATAAGTTGTGGGCAAAGTTCTTCAAGACCCTGAGGCCATCTTTCAAGAATCCGAGCCGGGACTCAATCTCAAACAATCTTCTTGAGAGGGTCTACCAGGAGTGTTCTGTGACTGTTAAGGAACTAGTAGCATCTGCTTCTAGTGTTCCAGTAATGTATGATAGTTGGACTAATGTCAGGTAAGAACTGTAGGAATATGTAACATTATTATGTCAGTTATTGCTCCTAATAAGTTTTTATAAATAATTATTGCCCTAATTAATCCTAAAATACTGGATAATTACAGGAACGAGGGGATCATAAACTTCATTGTGACAGTGCCAAGGCCCATATTTTGGAGCAGCATTGCAACAGGTTAATTTCAGTTCAAATAGCATTCAATTACAACTTAATTACAAAATTAACTTAGACAATAAAATAAAGTATTTCACATAAACCTCCTACCTTAAGAAGAGATTAATATTAATTAATAGTCAATTCTCTGAATTCCGGGTTTTGTACTTTTGAAATATGCTGCAATATCCAATTATAACTTCTATTTTATTATTAGATGCAGAAAGCCACACTGGGCATTAAATAGCAGATCTCCTGAAGAAAGTAGTGGGTGACATTGGGCCTAGTGATGCAAAAAAAAAAAAAAAAAAAAAAAAAAAAAAAATTAATAAATAAAGGTCAGATATCAAGACTTCCATAACTTTTTGTATTTACAGTTTAATGTACATAAAAAAACATACTGACAGTATTCTATATAATTCCACCATCTACATCTTATCAAATTTGGCAAAAAACAGTTGTTTGTCTTTATTTCATTGCGTCGTCTGCTATTCGAAACAACCCGCCCGTGCGCTTCGGGAACGTTCGGGGAATTCCGCGTTCGTGACGTCACAGTTGCCAAACAATATTGCTATTCTGAGAGTGCATTGTATCGCTTTTGCATTATGCCATTGTCAGTCGTGTGTCGTCTCTTGAGTGTCTCAATTTAATTTTTTATTTTATTGTCACAAAATTGTGATAATAATGGTGTACTGCGTTGCCGCAGGCTGCAACAATGGTAGTGGAAGTGGGAGGAGTTTCTTTCAATTTCCTACGGAGCCAGGCCGACGATCGGAATGGATAAGAAAGGTGAACAGAGCAGGCAAAAGACTGGGCAAACTGTGGGAGCCTTCGAAGTTTTCAAAACTTTGCTCTGACCACTTCGAAGAGGAATGCTTCGAAATGAATCTAGCGTTATCGATTGAATTTATGGAGAAGACCAGGAGACATCTAAAACCTGATGCCGTGCCCTCAATTTTTGCAGCCACTACAAAGCATTCCACGCCGAAACCAAAATAGAAAAGTAGGAGGTCAGCGTTTGATAAACGCCGGAGGCTTGAGGTACCGTAGGCAGTTTACTTTTTCTGACTCCATGCATCATGTGCATGCGTTAGGCTTAGGCTTATGCCTATGTCAGAGAGGGCCTGTTATAAATTACATGGACATGCAGGATGGCCTATATAGGCCTAGTGAATTAAACTCTGGCCCTGAAGCCATGGACCGGAGTTATAAAATAAGAGTTGAAGCCGCGAGTCGAGAGGATCGAGGGCTACCCACCCCCCTGGCCCGAGGGCTAGGCCTACCTGAAGCCAAGCTATGCATGTGCATCGTGGTCTGGATCGTGGTACTAGCCTATGGCTATGCCAGTGAGTGAGGGCCTATTATCATGATTATGTAGTAATTGTCCTACCAATATCTTTTTTTTCAGACTATATCAGAGTTGATGGACGAACATGATGAAAACCAAGAGGAGGGTACCGGTAGTATGCCAGTTCATAGTGTCTCTGACATTTCCGAGCTTGAAATCTCAACAATTGCAGCTGACACGACAGAGCCTGACCTAACTGAAAGCATATCGACCAGCATCTCTGTGCAAACAGTCTTATAACCAAGCCAGTTGGTTCCCAGACATCATGGGTATGTGTATTTTTTATCTTGAACATGTTGAAAGTGAAAATCATGCTACCACCAAGGTACCGGTACACGGGTACAGGTCACACTGAAAGATCTGATACATGGAGTACCTCCATGGTGCAGGGGATTGGGCTCCATTTTATTGGATCATTTGTGATTTTTTTTCTGTCCTTTTTAGTATCGCAGACATTATGGGGTGCTGTTTGCATGGGTAGGCAGTGTCCGCATGTACACCTGGAAATAAAAAAGTTAATTTATCTACAAATGAAATAAAAGGTTGAGCTGGACTTGGAAGGACCTCGGCGCAGAGGCTGGCCCCAGGCTTATGTCCTCAATCTTCTGAAATTAAAAGTTTGGAAAAAAGAGCAAAAATTTATTGGTAGGCTTATACCATCATGTAGGCCTGGACTACAATCGAAATAGGGGCCTAAATCGTCGACATAAAAACAAAGGACCCCATCCCATGCTTGCAATGATAGCCTAAATAAGGTAGGAATAATGCACTGAATTTCATACCAGTTGGTATTCCCAATCCTATGAGACTGGACAGATCTTTTGGGTTTGCGTTTGCGTCTTGATTCTCGGCACCGTCTAAATCAACGTCGCCGTCGAATTCCGTCTCCTCTCCCGTGGTCTCGGGTTCTGAATCTGACAAATCGCTTTCCCCTTCTTCTTCGCCATTTTGTTCACCACTTTCTTCATCTTCACTTTCACTGTATTCCGACGAAGAAACGGGCTGTCCTATTATCGGTTCGAACTGGTATGGCTTTACAATGCGATGTTCGGCGATATCAAACTCCTCTTCCTCTTCTTCTTCCACCATACATACTATCCTTCCGAATTGGAATGCACAATGGGCCATTTTTGCGAACAAATTTGGATTAAAAACGAACATGAAGATGAATAACTCGATTGGAATGACTGAGCTGAACTACTGCGTGTGTTTCTATGTCCGATTGTTTGAAAACTGTGACGTCACCGACAGTTCACCTAGCGGCGATTACTGATACTAATTACTAATTGACTAGAACATCTAGACTTCGGAAAATTGGTATGCGAGGCGCAATTAAAAGTGAATTTTCTGAATAAATTCTTCTGTAACAGGTAAAAACTTTATTTGTATGCTTTTAAAAAGTACTTTTTCGAGCAATACGATGATTTTTAGCGAATGGTATATATGTTGATATCTGACCTTTAATCGCAAGTTTAAAAAAAATATATGATTTTTTTTTACACGTCCAAATTTGTTCAGATATCAAATATCAGGCATATGAAAACAGGTGTAAGTTCTTGATTCATCCCTCCACATATGCGTATCTACCTTATCCAAAGAGACATCAGACACAGTATAAAAATAAACAAGTACTGTAGTTGACTTTTTTAGTCAGGACTCAGATGCTGCAACAAGTGTATATACTGTATATGGGCCAATATGGCTACCTTACAAAATTTACTCTTAGATTAAATTACTCAAAGATTAAACACTCCAAATTTCCTTGTCATGAATGGTTAAACATACACATAAAATAGGATATACAATAAGGTATGCACAAATTAATCATGGTCTATGGGCCTGGAAAAAGCAAGAAGAGAGTGCAAGGATAGGAGCAAATGGAGCCTTCTGTCATGGCCATCCTCTGGAGGGGGGAAGTTCCTAGGAACAGGCATCAGACTCAGACATTGTAGATATAGTAGGCTCTGAACTTCTGACTCCATCAATCCAAGTCCTGCGGTTCCTGCTGTTCCTCTTCAGGCTCCTCTATATCAGATGGGGGAAATCCGGGGCCGGCCGCCGGGGCTGGACGGTTCATCAATTGCACCCTCATATTATTCCGTTTCTGAATCATCCGACTCAAGCTGGAAAGTAGGGATGCTGCTTGAAGCAGTAGAATCCCTGCTGGTTGATGGCTGTGGTTGTAGTAGTGGTGGATAAGTGACAGGAGCTGCATAAAAAAAAATATAAAAAAAAAAATAATAATAATAATAATAATAATAAAAAAAATCCATGTCAATTTTTTTTTCTTTTTATAAAAACATGTTTTTATATAAAAAATGCACGATTTTTTTTAGTTGCATCTATAATTGGACCATTGAAAGTGTTGGGGTTCTGCACAGAGAATGCCTCTAATATGAAAAAGGCTTGGGAACTGCTTCAGTTGGAGTATCCCCACATAAAACCATATGGTTGCATGGCTCACACTCTGCACTTAATATTCACAGATCTAAAAAAGATCAAGTCTGCAGAAAATATCCAGTCTGACTGCATAAAAGTTTGCAAAGCAGTCAAACAGTCCCAAAAGCTCACTGCTCTGCTCAAACAGCAGTCACCACAGGGGCAACAGCAGACACTAGAACTGCCTGTTAAAACAAGGTAAGAATTATTAGTAAATTACTCATTGCTAAAGATCACAACTTGCAAAATAGTATTTGAAATCTCATTCTTATGCCAGTAAATTTGCTGCGAATTTTACTAATGGTACATTTAATTTAATGTTTCTCATGGCTGAGCTGTTTTGAATTGAGAATTCAAACTGGTACTAATATTGTTGTCCTCCTTTTTTTCAGATGGGGATTCATTATCCAGTGTCTGAAGAGTGTATGCATTAACAAACATGCACCTCAGGCTCTTGCAATCAATGATGATGCCAAGCCATCTTTGGATTTGTCCATGAGGAAGCTCCTACTTTCAGAAGTATTTCGGGATCGGACTGAGAGTATTCTCAAGCTCGCCAGTGGCAGATGCAATCACTACCATAGAAGGAGACAATAAAAACCTCTCTCTGGTAATGAAAGTGTTCAGTGATTTAAAGCTGTCCTTTGAAAAGAATCTCTCCTCATACCAAATCCTCAAAAGTGAAGAAGATGCCTTCAAGGGAATAATTCGTGAAAGGAAGAAATTCCTGGTGAAAAGTATTCACCTTGCAGCCAACTTGATGGATCCTTGTTACTGTGGATGTCACCTTTCGGGTGAAGAGGCGGTAAGTAGTTTTTATTTTTATTTTATAATAATATGTTCTTATTACCCCCCAAAATCCAGTCTTACCCGTATGCCACTGCATATGCCTCCAAGTCTTACTTGACCTGAATTCACCAGACCTAAACTACTAGTAGTATCTCTTTAAAATTATACAATTTGCTGTATCATATACTTATAATAAAAATATTGTTGATTTTCAGGTGGATGTAATGCAGGCCATTTATGAAATTGCTGCACAACTGCCAAATGTCGATGAGACCCAAGTAATAGCTGAGTTGGCAGATTACAGGTCCTAATCAAACTTTTTTTCAAAGCCATTTGTTAGGAGTGCTGTTGATCTAGTTGGTGGAACGGGATCTGTTGCTAAATTCAGCTGTCTCGTGTTGCATCAAACATCCTGCAACTGCCCCCATCCAGTGCATCTATCGAGCAATCCTTTAGCATACATGCGTTGGTACATTCTGCGAGAAGGGCAAAACTTGGCACTGGGCAATATGGACGATGCTCATGAATATCCTCGCCATGCAGCTCATGCCAGTAATCCACCACCACCACAGCCATCAACCAGCAGGGATTCTACTGCTTCAAACAGCATCCCCACTTTCCAGCTTGAGGCGGACGACTCGGACCATTCTGAAGCAGATTCTGAGGACTCAATTGATGATCTACCCACCCCCGGCCCTAGAGTCATGATTTCATCTGATATAGAGGAGCCTGGGGAGGAGCGGCAGGAGCCACATGACATGGAGTGATGTAGTAAGGAAAATTTGTAGTATTCAATCCCTGAAGATTGTGCTAAGACTAGAGTGGATTTTAGAGGAGGAAACCGTTTATAGCAGTCCATCAAACACATGTACAGCACATGGCTATATTGTATAAAGGCACATAGACTGATCAATGCTTGTTTTCAGGTTAATGACATTGCTGGTGTATGCAGACACAATATATTGGCAAATAGCTTCATGCTTATTTAGATTTTGCAAGGTTGTCATATTGGCCATATACAGTATCTACACTTGTTGCAGCAACTGACAAAAAAGTCAATTACTTATGCTTATTTTTAGTGTCAAGATAGGCACTAATGTGTGGAGGGATGAATCAAGTGCTTACACCTGTTTTTATATACTCAATATTAATAACTGAGCAACTTTGGCAGTGTAAAAATTTGTTTGTTTTTTTAATATCAGATTTTTTTTTTTTTTTTTTTTTTTTTTTTTTTTTTTTTTTTTTTTTTTTTTTTTTTTTTTTTTTTTTTTTTTTTTTTTTTTTTTTTTTTTTACATCACTAGAGAGGAAACGTAAGTGGTCGTTATGTGTCGCTTGTCGTCGTCGTCGTCATCCCAGATTTCCAACGGTTCCCAACCCTGTGAGTGCTTCAGGGATCATCACCTTCACTCTTAGCAGCGAAAGACCTAAACTAGACCCATCCTTCACTAGTTGAGGCCCAAGTTCGTGCTATCTCGCCCACACTAGTTCTCTCTCGCTCTCAACCATCGCGAGGTAATTGGCAATTGTAATCAAGAGTGAATCACAAGCCTGGCCGTCGTGGGCATGTCTAACTACAAGATTAGATATCTGGATTCTAGAAATAGCAAAAGACAACTGGAGTTTATAAATTCTGAATATATTCTAGGACTGCTGACAGAATACATAATGCATGTTAATTATCGAGTGTAAATCTAAGTTAATTTAACATTTAATAGTTAATAAAATTCAGAATATCAAGCCTAAAAATAACGATCCTTGTGTTCTTACGCTTACGAAATGATGCTTTATAATTTCAAATAATGAAGAAATTACTAAAATAACGTCATGACGTTTGTATACTGGCATCATAAGATTTCGCTAGAGTATGTAAACAACTAAAAACAAATCATAACTGTCAATAATAAGTATGGCTCAGTTTCAAAAATCTTAAAAAAATCCATGTCCATAAAATTGTATCATGTGCTCAACAAGAAAATATATTTTTGCATAGTTCTGGTGTGTCGTGGATCAGGTTTAACTGTTTGCAACGGTACACTATGACGTAATACTGTCAAGGCGAATTAAAAAAATATTTTCGCTAATAAGCGTTCGAGTTGCAGACCATACAACCAAAACATACAAATAAACAACTAATTAAATAAACCAATAAACTCACCATTTCGATATCCTTCACTAGTTCGACAGCGCACAGTCAGCTCGCTGCTTTCCCTGCAAAGGCAAAAGACACGCCATTAATATCTAAAATAAATTACCTTTCTTGATATACATTTGTTGTCTATCTCTAAAATAAACGAACAAACAAATAAATAGATAAATAACAATGCTGATGTAAAAATAGACTACATATTACCATGCTCTGCGACTTTTTCTTTTATGGACGACAATGCAATGTGTGTGTGTGTGTGTGTGTGTGTGTGTGTGTGTGTGTGTGTGTGTGTGTGTGTGTGTGTGTGTGTGTGTGTGTGTGTGTGTGTGTGTGTGTGTGTGTGTGTGTGTGTGTGTGTGTGTGTGTGTGTGTGTGTGTGTGTGTGTGTGTGTGTGTGTGTGTCTTACCATCCGCCTGGTAGGATTATCTCCTGTCAGCCAGTGGTCCTCGTTTCCTAATTTCTCTCCATCTTTCTCTATCTCTGTAGACTTCATTTTGCAGTATCTCTGTAAGGTCTTCTCCTCGAATCGCCAAAGCTTCCTTAACTCCTTCCATCCATCTTTTTCTAGGCCTGCCCACCGGTCTTCTACCTTCCGGCCGCATATGAATTGCAGCCCTGGGCAGTCTCCCATCCTCCATCCTCTGCACATGTCCATACCATCTCAGGCGATTTTCTTCTATATGTTCTAGTATATTCTTTACATTCAATTATGCTCTTATGTCCATGTTTCTCAATCGGTCCAGTCTAGAGACTCTTTTGATTTCCCTCAGAACTTTCATTTCTGCAGCATCGATTTTACTTTTTGTTTTACTTGTCATTGTCCATGTTTCTGATCCATAAAGCAAAATTGGTCTTAATACTGTTGTATACATCAGCACCTTACATTTTCTAGGGACATTGCGGTCTCTGAACAACACCGAAAGCATACCAAAGTTCTTATTAAATGTATTAATTTTGTTGTTTATTTCGATTTCCTGATTATTCTGTTCATTAACTTTCACCCCAAGATATTCAAATTCGCTTACTTGTTTCAACTGGGCCTCTCCTATTCTTATTTCTATGTTCCTCTCATTCCTCGTGATACTCATGACTTCCGTTTTATTAATGCTAATTTTTATACCATTATCATTCATAACTTTATTCCATTTTCCTGTCATCTCTTGTAGTTCCTCTTCGCTGCTGCATATCACGGCAACATCATCTGCATATGCCAGCGTTATCGTATTGTTGCCATGGTTTATTTCTTTCATATATCTATGAACAGCAGTGGGGAAATCACTCCTCCTTGTCTTACCCCTGTCCTGACCTGGAACCATGGTGTATCCCCATCCCTTAGCTTCACTTTATTTTCACATTTCCTATATATACTCTTAATTGCCCTTTTCAGGTTTGCTGGAACATCGTATTCTTGATGCTCCAGTGTTCTCCAGATTTCTTCCCTAGGTACCTTTTCAAATGCTTTCTCCATATCTATGAAGATAGCAAACTTGTCGATGTTCCACTCCCTGTTCTTTTCCAAAACCATTTTCAATGTAAAGATCATATCCACTGTGCTTCTTTGTGGTCTAAAACCATGCTGCCATTCCCCAAATCTTTCCTCTACAGCCATTCTCAGTCTTCTCTCTATGACTCTCTCATATACTTTGCCCACATGCGATAGCAACGATATGCCTCTGCAATTATTGCAATTTGTGCCGTCATCTTTTTTGAAAATTGGGCATACGACCGCTTCACTCCAGTCATCTGGTATTTCAGCATTTTTCCACGCGACATTCATAATTCTGGTCAACCAGTTCGCACCCAACGCTTTAACCCATTGCTTTAATGAATTCTATATGTATCTCATCCTCACCACATGCTTTTCCATTTTTCATTCTTTGGATAGCCGCCTGAACCTCCGCAACTGTAATTTCATCATTTTCACCTTCTAAGAACTCCATCTGATTTTCTTCCTACATTTCCATATTTTCTTGTCCAGCATTGAGTAGGTTCTCAAAATAATTTTTCCATCTTTCTGTAATTTGATTTGTTTCCACCAACATCACTCCATTTTCATCCTTTACTGCATAGGCACCTTCGTTTTTCTCTTTTCTATAGTTTCTTGCCATATTGTAGAGCAGCTTTCTTGTTCCTTCCATATCCTCTCTCAAATCATTACCAATTTTCTGCCAGACTTCTGCTTTTGATTCCTTTTTAACCCAATTACACTTATTCCGTGCTTCTACATAGTTTTCTCTGTTTTCAGCTGTTCTGTACTTCATCCATTTTCTGAATTTTTTCATTTTTTCTTTAAATGCATCCGCCATCTCCTCTGTCCACCAGGGCGTTCTTTTTTTTCTTTGTTTTTCCCACATACTTCATTTCAACCGCCTCCTCTGCCACTTCCTTAACTACTGTTTTCATCTGCTCCCATTCCTCATTTATATTTTCTCCTGTTTGCAGGTTTGTCACCTTTCCTCTGATTTTTTCTTTAAAACTTTCTTTTCAAGATTTTTTAAGTCCTCCACCTTGAATCTCCTCCTTATTTTCCCTGGCACAACTCTCCACTTTCTTGCGTTTATTTTTGCAACCACCAGTCTATGATCTGAGTCTAGTGACACTGATGGTATAGCTTTAACATCACGAAAGATCTTTTTATTATTTGTAATGACAAGGTCAATTTGGGATTTGTCATTATAGTTTTGTAGGTTGTCGTTCCATCGATACCAAGTCCATTGGTGACTTGGTCTATGTTTATAGAAAGTGTTCATAATTGACAGATTATTCATAGTACAAAAGTCAATTACTCTCACCCTCACGATTTCGATTCCCTATTCCATGCGCTCCTATTATATTTTCCACACCTCCACGATCACTTCCAACATGACCATTCACATCTCCAATGACTACCATGTTTTCTGCATTACCTATTTGATCGTATACTTCTTGTAGTTTCACATAGAATTCTTCCTTTTCTTCTGCTGTTCTTCCCTGCTGAGGAGCATAAACTTGTACAAATGTTATTCTAATGTCTTTTAATTTCACAGTCACTTTAATTATTCTTTCATTTACATAAACAACATCCTCAACATAGTCCGCACTCCTTGGTGTCATCATTATCGCCACTCCGTGCATTCTTTCATTTGGTATTCCGCTCCATATCAGTTGATAGTTGTCATGTATTGTTTTTCTGCCATTTTCCTCTCTCCTTGTTTCACACATTCCTAAAATATCTATTTTCCTATCGTTCATGATGGCAATAATCTCTTCTTCTTTATCTTTCAAAGTGCAGATGTTTATTGTTCCAATTCCAAGTTTCTTATCCTTTTTTGATCGCCGGGCCGTCAACTGCTTAATCCATAGGGTCCGAGGCTCACTTTGCGTGTCTTGAGCAGTTAAATGAGTCTTAGTGGGTTGCTAGCCCTATCCCAAGTCTTTCGGGATCACTAATTAGTGTGTGTGTTTACCTAATATCTTACGGGAAGGGGAGCTATGCTCTGTTATCTCGCAGTGTTGCTCTTAAATTCATGTATGGTTTTTGCACACACTATTGTTTCGTCAAGTTTACTCCATATATCCACCAATTTGTAGGGAAAACTGTTCCTTTTCAGGTCTCTTCTATAACTGTCTTTTATGAGTTTCGTTTCATGTCCCCTTGTATTTCTCTTAGCCCAATTTAGTAAGTCTTCTCTATCAAGAACTTCCATACCTCTCATGATTCTGTAGATAGTCAACAAGTCACCTCTTTCTCTTCTTTGTTCCAGAGCCGGTAATTCTAGTTTTGACAATCTCTCGTCATATGACAGTTTTGACAGTGCTGGGGCCATCTTCGTAGTTGCTCTCTGGATTCTCTCAATTTTCCTTATATTCTTTTTGGTACTAGGTGACCATAGTGTCGCGGCGTACTCCAGTCTTGGCCTTAGCAGTGTGACTAGTATCTTCTTCACCATTTCTTCGTCCAAATAAGTAAAAGCCATTTTTCTTGATCTTAACAAGTTATAGGTTTCTCCAACAATTTTGTTTATCCGTTTATCAGGGGACGTATCCTTTATGATGATTACTCTTAGGTCTCTTTCAGATTCCACTTTACTTCCTTTACACCAATTTTATATTGTCCTGATATCCTTTTTTTGCTTTTCCAAATTCCATTATGCCACATTTCTTAATGTCAAAGTCCACTTTTCACTTTTGACTCCATTCCCAAACCCTGTTCAGATCTCTCTGCAGCGACTCACAATGTTTCAGTACTCACTTTCTTCAATAATTTTGCGTCATCTGCAAAGAAGCTCACGTAACATTCCACGCCCTCATCCATGTCATTCACATAAAGAGCAAGCATTATTGGAGCCAGTACTGATCCCTGTGGAACTCTGCTAATCACTTTTTCCCAAGTAGAACTCTCATCTCCGAGCGCTATCATTTTTCTTCCATGCAAGAAATCCTCCATCCATTTCAATAGTTTACCTTGTATCTCTCCGATGGTTTCCATTTCTTAATAATTTTTTGTGTGGTACTTTGTCGAAAGCTTTTTGTATGGCTAAAAAAACACAATCAGCCCATCCGTCCCTTTCTTGTATCATATCTAGTAGTCTTGATTAGAAACAGATCAAATTTGTGGCACATGATCTTCTCTGTCTAAATCCAATTTGTCTCGGATTTAGTATATTGTTCTCCTCCATATGTTTTTATTCAACTATTTTTGATAACTTTTTCACAAATTTTGGCTACCGTGCTTGTAAAGGAAACCGGTCTGTAATTTGTTGGTTCTTCCTTGTTTCCTCCTTTATATATTGGTAGGATATCGGCATTTTTCCAGTCTGGTATTTTTTCTCCTTTGAGTGAGCAACTTATTATATTATATATTTTGTCTATTAGTTTTTTACATTTTTTTTAGTATCCAGTTTGAGATTCCATCCGGGCCGTGCGATTTTCTGATATCAAGGTTCGTTATTTGGTCCATTATTTCTTTTCGTGTTACTATTATTTCCCTCATAGGTGAGGGGGGAAGGGGGGAAGGGGGGTATTTCACTTCTCGCCCTTCATCCCGATGTTGTACATTTTCTCTAGTGAAAACTGACTTGAAGAGTTTGTTCACGACTTCAGCCATTTCTGTTGCATCTTCTGTGCGCGCGCGCGCGCGCGCGCGCGCGTGTGTGTGTGTGTGTGTGTGTGTGTGTGTGTGTGTGTGTGTGTGTGTGTGTGTGTGTGTGCCCGCGCGAGCACAAGCACATCGGATATATTTACAAAAATATCCAAGTTTTTAAAAGGAAAATACATAGAGTATATTGAATATAATTACACTAAGATTCACCGCAATGGCTGGAAAAAAATCCGAAGTTGCAGTCCATCAAAAAACACAAGACAAAAAACGATATCTCTGAAGAGCTTCGAAGTCACGTGACATTGATGACGTCAGCACGCGAGAGGAAAGATGGTTTCCCCATAGGTGGGATGTACTTATGCGGAGTGAGTGAATAGTTAACACAGGTGGGAGCATAGTGGAGCTTGTTAAAAAGAAGAGGAAATTTGTCTTGGCTATTAATGGGACGCTTAGACTGGCTGATTGAGTTGGCAGATGCTGAATATATGCTAAGAAGGTAGTTAGGTGAAGGACTAGGTGTGGTGAGGTGGTGAGGCAAGTGTATTCAGATGGTTATAAGGTGAACGGAGGGAGTAAGTCTAACGAGTTGGTGAGGTTAGATACAGGTGGAGCTAGTTAGGTGAACAGGTGGGGGCTGCTCATCAGGTGAACATGTGAACTACTGTGCTCAGGTGAATGAACAAGCGGGCAACCCGCGCGCCGTTCAGGTGATGGGCGTGCGCGGACTGCCAAGGTCTCAGCAGACAGATTTAAATGGACGTAACCAAACGGTGTGGGGATAGAAGCGCCGGTCAACAACAATCCATAACAACAAACTAGGTGACGACCTTGACTGAAGCTAGGCGACTCCTGGCCTGAGACACTCGGCTCACCCTTCATTTGTAAACTGTTCTTGTATGTTTTTATTCAGGTTGTCGACAAGTGATTTATATAGAGAACTTTCCTCCAACCTCCCTGGGGAGGGGGGGGGGGCTAGACAGCGGGATTCGTCTTATATTCTTCTCCCGGATTTTATTCGGCTGAGGGAATCCCCCCACCCCAACCCTCAACAACGTGGATCAGATTTATCTACAAACAGAAATATTCCTTCCAACAGATGAATGAAGTGGAGAAGTGCTGCCACGATAAAGAGATGGGTGGAGTGGACAGGTGAAACGGACAGAGGGATCGATGTCCGGGAATTAAACTTGGTTCACAAGAGTGTTTGAGATGAAGAACCAGGTTAGGTTATCATATGGAAGACACCGACAGTTACATAACGGAGCAAGTCTTTCGAATTATGAAAAAAGTAAATCACAGACACACTTCCTTACTCGAAAAATTATGTAAGAGAACGGAAAAAAGAAGAAAAAAGTCTCATGTCACATGCCCCCCCAAAAATAAAAATAAAACTGGGGGGGGGGTCCCCTTAACCCTCCTCCCCCTCCCCCGAACAGTGGAATGACGGCAAAAGTGCCTTCCCACGAACGGGAGCAATGATGGTGGTGGTGGTGATAATGACGATGATGGTGATAATGATGCTCATCATCATTATGTTGGTGGTGGTGATGATGATGATGATGGTGATAATGATGATGATCATCATTATGATGGTGGTGGTGATGATGATGATGATGATGGTTATGATGATAACGATGATGATGATGATGATAACGATGATGATAATGATGATGATGATAACGATGATGATGATGATGATAACAATGATGATGATGATGATAACGATGATTATGATGATGATGATGATGATGATGATGATGATGATGATGATGACGATGATGATGATGATGACGATGATGATGACGATGATGATAATGATGGTGACGGCCCGCGGGGAACGTGCAATGGAATGAGTGGGCAGGAATTGGAATGCGGACCGACCGCGGATGGGCAGGGCTATTTAAGGCCGTGACATCATGGCGGCGGCGGCGGCGGCGGCGGCGACGGCGGCAGCAGGGGAAGGACCGCAACTGCGCGTGCTCGACACAAACATACAAACACCCGCAAACATACACACTCACGCACGCACACAAACATACAAGTACACACATACGCACGCACACAAACATACAAGTACACACATACGCACGCACACAAACATACAAACACACACAAACACGTACGCACGAACACATACATACTCATGCACACATACAAACACACACACATAAACAGTAAATGCCAGAACTATACACGATTTTAAGAACAAACTGGACGTGGAGAGATACGAAAACGGGTCACAACGAGCATAGCTCTCGTCCCGTAAAATACAACTAGGTAAAAAAAAATACATACTCGTAAAAACATATGTACACTATGCATTCATGTATTTAGTACCTTGATGGCAATAATCGGCACTTCTCTCCTTGGGGACAACATCGCACTGAAGAGGTGCAGTCAGAGGAGTAAAAACCAAAGGTGATATAATTTTTTTAAGGTGCCTCGTGTGTATGTGTGTGTGTGTGTGTGTGTGTGTGTGTGTGTGTGTGTGTGTGTGTGTGTGTGTGTGTGTGTGTGTGTGTGTGTGTGTGCGTGTGCGTGTTTGTGTAATCAAAATAATAATAATCGGTTTAGTGAGTTAACAGTGATACAGTGATACATTAACAATATACAATTTGAGTGTGCGCGCGCTTATAGTGTAATAAATATATCAATAAATACGTAACTATAAGTACATAAAACAATAAACAAATAAATAAATATGTGAATAAATCTAATGACTCCACACTCTAGGTAGGAAAAGTCAAATGCATACCCTAGGAGGGGAACAAGGATAAAATGTCAGGTGACTCGGACGGACTCGGATAAATGGCCGGATAGTGCGGGATCCACGCCCGGGCGGGTCGGGGCGGGGCTGGATGTGGCTACGAACGAGGATGAGTGTGAGGTGGAGGGGGAGGAGGAAAGGGCAGACAAAGGTATGAGAAGAGGAGAGGTAGTAAGGAGAGGAAAGTAGAAGAAAGGACAGAAGTAAAGCGAGAAATTGTATTAGTATTTTATCGATCCAACGCTTCTATCTTTGAGAACAATACCGCAAGAGAGAGAGAGCAAGAGAGAGAGAGAGAGAGAGAGAGAGAGAGAGAGAGAGAGAGAGAGAGAGAGAGAGAGAGAGAGAGAGAGAGAGAGAGAGAGAGAGAGAGAGAGAGAGAGAGAGAGAGAGAGGGGTGGGTGGATGGGGAGGGAGGAATTGGGTATACCTTATACCAGGATATGAGAAGGCAAACCCCACATAATCCCTACTAAGTATGGGAGCCGTGGGAGTGTTAGTGTTAGTGAGAGCACAGGATTACAAAGGGAGCAGGAGAAGGGAGAAAGAAGAAGAAAAATGAATACAAAACTGAATAAATAAATATATACATAAGTACATCAATGAAATAAGAAGGGATAAGGAAAGTAAAAATTATCCCAGAAGGTAATGGTAACCGTATCAACTGATGCCAAAGCAGTCAACCTTTGCTTCGTTTGTGTATTAACGATATTGATCAAACAAAATTTCCCTACTCGATTGTATCTTTGACTAATCTGTCACTTTTTTTTTTTGTAGATGAAACAAAGAGGTGGTGGAGATATAGGATAAGGTAGAGGAGGAGGAGGAGGAGGAGGAGCAGGAGGAGGAGGAAGAGGAAATCGTGAAAGAGGAGGAATAGCAGCAGAACAACGAAAACGAGGACGAGAAGAGGGGAAGGGGAAAGGAGGGGGAGACGAAAAAGGGACGGGGTAGCGGGAAAGGGAAGGGCGAGGGGATGGAGGTGGGGAAAGGGGGAAGGGGCGAACATGAGAGGAGGGAGGAGGTATGCCAGAAAGAATAGAGAAAGGAAGAGGGGGAGAGAGGAGGGGGAGAGAGGAGGAGGAGATAGGAGGAAGAGGAGGAGAAGAAGGAGGAGAAGGAGGAGGAGAAGGAGGAGGAGGAGGAGGAGGAGGAGGAGGAGGAGGAGGAGGAGGAGGAGGAGGAGGAGGAGGAGGGGAGAAACGCTGAGGGGAAAACCAATGATGAAATGTTTATGTTTCACTGACTCAACGAAGGTGGCCGCTGCGGCACCAACATGCAGTCCCGCCCCGGTCCATCCTGCCCCTGCTGGGCAAGTGAATAAAATCAGGTGTAATAACTATGCGAAAACACGACCCCTACCCCCCAAGCTCTAGAAAAAGGTCAAGGGTTCTAGAATAACTGGGTTCTAAGGACACTAGGGGCCATCCACCTTGACTATGGTTTCCTAGTGAGTGCTTCTGATAAAATCTAGTCAGCGGATAATGAATCTCTAGGAACTTAGGAAACAAAACTTCATACATCAAAGTCCTGAAAAAAAATGGTTGAACTGCTGCTGACAAAAATGAAAAAATAAAAAATAAATAATCAAGAACATGATTCAAACCATTAACCCCGTGATGGGTGGTGGTCAACTTTATAGATTCTATCATAAATATCATTAAGATTCCCTTGTCAATGAATTACAAATTACAAATATTGTCTAGTTTTTTTAGTTATATTGTTATTTTTACTGACTGTAGTTTACTAGCGCTTCTACTATTCTAGTCAAATTGTTGGTGCAGGCAATAGGCGCCTATTTCACTCAAAAGTAAAAGTATAAATTGTTTAAACTGTCTTCCAAGGTGCCTAAGTCTGCCCTTCATAATTCATTGTACTGTTCCGCGATTGCAACATGTTTTTTTTTTTTCATACAAGCCGCGGGCTTCGCCCTCCCAGACTTCGCCGGGGGCTTGCTGCGCAGTGGCCTTCGGCCGCAGCGCTCCGCGCTCTAATCCCACGATAGGGATCCCGTGCTGGGGATCCCGTGTTGGGGTTCCGCCCCGAGGCCGAGGCCGAACCCAAGGGACATTTTTTCCTGGTCAGTCCAAGGGAACATGGCGACCACTGAGGACTTGCGACCACTAAGGACTTGCGACCACTGAGGATTTGCAACCACTGAAGACTTGCGACCACTAAGGACTTGCGACTTTTGAGGACTTGTTACCTTGGAGGACTTGTTACCTTGGAGGACTTGTTACCTTGGAGGATTTATTACCTTGGAGGATTGACAACCTCGTAGGACTTGCAACTTCAGAGGACTTGCACCCTCGTAGGACTTACGACCTCGGAGGACTTGCAGCCTCGAAGGGCTTACAACTTCGGAGGACTTGCACCCTCGGAGGACTTGCACCCTCGGAGGACTGGCACCCTCGGAGGACTTGCACCCTCGGAGGACTTCCACCCTCGGAGGACTTGCACCCTCGGAGGATTTGCACCCTGGGAGGACTTCCACCCTCGGAGGACTTGCACCCTCGGAGAACTTGCACCCTCGGAGAACTTACAGCCTCGAAAGGCTTACTGCCTCGGAGAACTTACGACCTTGGAGGACTTACAGACCCCCCTCTCCAAGACATGTAACATTTTTAAAATGTGTCACCTTTGAAATGGTTTAATTTAATTTATTATCAGTAACGATGATCGCCCATGGCTCAACGATGATCGTCCACTGCTCAACGATGATCGTCCATGGCTCAACGATGATCGTTCTTGACTCAACGATGATCGTCCATGGCTCAACGATGATCGTCCATTGCTCAACGATGATCGTCCACGGTTCAACGATGATGGTCCATGGCCTAACGATGATCATCCACGGCTCAACGATGATCGTCCACGGCTCAACTATGATTGTCCACGGCTCAACGATGATCATTCTTGACTCAACAACGCCCATGGCTCAACGATGATCGTTCTTGACTCAACGATGATCATCCACGGCTCAACGATGATCGTCCATTGCTCAACGATGATCGTTCACGGCTCAACGATCATCATCCACGGCTCAATGATGATCATCCATGGCCCAACGATGATCGTCTACGGCTCAACGATGATCGCCCACGGCTCAACGATGATAGTCCATAGCTCAACGACGATCGTTCTTGACTCAAGGATGATCGTCCACGGCTCAACGATGATCGTCCACGGCTCAACGATGATCGTCCATGGCTCAACGATAATCGTCCATGGCTCAACGATGATCGTCCATGGCTCAACGATGATCGTCCACGGCTCAACTATGATCGTCCACGGCTCAACGATGATCATTCTTGACTCAACGATGATCGTCCACGGCTCAACGATGATCGTTCTTGACCTTGACTGAACCATGATCATCCACGGCTCAACGATGATCGTCCACGACTCAACGATGATCGTCCACGGCTCAACGATGATCGTACATGGCTCAACGATGATCGTCCATGGCATGTAACATTTTTAAAATGTGTCACTTTTGAAATTGCTTAATTTTGTATATATATATATATATATATATATATATATATATATATATATATACATATATATATGTATATATGTATATACATGTATTTATATATACATATATGTATATATATGTATATATATGTGTATATATATATACATATATATGCTTATATATATACATATATATACATATATATATGCTTATATATATACATATATATATACATATAGAAAATGTCCCAAGGCACAGGCTACGCTGTGGGTACCTTGGCCTTCTTTAATTCTTGAGTCATTTCTTCTTTCTCCTTCTTTAATTCTTCTATTTCTTGCAAAGTCCTTTCCCAAACCTTAAGGGGGACCGACACATCTGATTCCGATTCGTCGACGACATAGTCGTAATCAGGCAGGATCATTGCCGTTGCGGCTTCTTCACTAATATTGTAAGCTGAAGCAGCGTTGACCCCAATTCAGGTTCCTCTTCTGCAATTACCTGCTCGCTGTCGATACCTTTCACTAAAGACTCTCCCTCCCTAATGGATGGCATGTCCGAAAAAAATTCTTTATATACCACGTTTGTCGGATATTTTACCACACATTCACCATTAACCTTATGGTAACCTCGGAAGATAATTAATGAGTCCCAATTTGTAACCCATGAACATGCCACATAGGGCTGTCCATGGGCAAAACAATCGGACGAATCCAATAATAACACACATTTGTCAAAATTTTGCCCTTGCCACTTATTAATTGTCATAGCAAAACTTAATTTGACGGGGAATTGTCTCATTTTCCAAGTGCAAGTCGAGCGAAGTAATCGGTGGGAAGCTCCTATGGCTTGGGAACTTGAAGATCTTCCAAGAGTACACGTAATTTTGGTTATTTCGTAACATATTGTTGAACCCCAATATTTTCCTATGGAATCTCTTAATTGTGGCTGTTACTGAGTTTTTTTTTTTTTTTTTTTTTTTTAGTGTGGCGTAAAGTTGTTAAAAAACTGTTTTTCTTTGAGTTTGCGGTTTTTGATATAATCATTGTATTTCTGATCGATGTAATACTTTTGGTATTCCTCGTGACAGCTTTTACCAACACTCTTAGTAAAATTCTTGTATCCAGTAAAATCTTGTTTCATAAACTTTTCCGATTCTTCCTCTTTAATTTCTTCGTCATAACCACCACTCTTAGTAAAATTCTTGTATCCTGCAAAATAATGTTTCATAAACTTTTCCGATTCTTCCTCTTAAATTTCTTCGTCGAAATCTATTATGAGATCGTACTCATGAATATTGTTGAACCCCATTATTTTCCTATGGAATCTCTTAATTGTGGATGTTACTGAGGTTTTTTGAGTGAGGCTCAAAGTTGGGGAAACTTATTCTTGTGCTTCCTGCCCTTCGCTCGCGGACAATCAATCGTCTCGGTTGCCGTGACGTCAGTGTTCTCGTCCAATCAGTCGTCTCCATTGCCGTGACGTCACCACTATCGACCAATCAGTTATCTCCGTTGCCATGACGTCACCAGTCTCTCAGCCAATCAGAATCCTTGCACAATGGGACATTTTTGCCGGATTTTGGAAGGTGGTCATAAAAACGCCAGGAAATTTTCAAAACTGAAAAACTTTATTTTTTTATGTATATAGACAAGCCGCGGGCTTCGCCCTCCCCGACTTCGCCGGGGGCTTGCTGCGCAAACAGCGGCCTTCGGCCGCAGCGCTCCGCGCTCTAATCCCACGATAGGGATCCCGTGCTGGGGATCCCGTGTTGGGGTTCCGCCCCGAGGCCGAGGCCGAACCCAAGGGACATTTTTTCCTGGTCAGTCCAAGGGAACATGGCGACCACTGAGGACTTGCGACCACTAAGGACTTGCGACCACTGAGGATTTGCAACCACTGAGGATTTGCAACCACTGAGGACTTACGACCACTAAGGACTTGCGACCTTTGAGGACTTATTACCTTGGAGGACTTGTTACCTTGGAGGACTTGTTACCTTGGAGGACTTGTTACCTTGGAGGATTTATTACCTTGGAGGATTGACAACCTCGTAGGACTTGCAACTTCAGAGGACTTGCACCCTCGTAGGACTTACGACCTCGGAGGACTTGCAGCCTCGAAGGGCTTACAACTTCGGAGGACTTGCATCCTCGGAGGACTTGCACCCTCGGAGGACTTGCACCCTCGGAGGACTGGCACCCTCGGAGGACTTGCACCCTCGGAGGACTTGCACCCTCGGAGGACTTGCACCCTCGGAGGACTGGCACCCTCGGAGGACTTGCACCCTCGGAGGACTTGCACCCTCGGAGAACTTGCACCCTCGGAAATCTTACAGCTTCGAAAGGCTTACTGCCTCGGAGAACTTACGACCTCGGAGGACTTACAGACCCCCCTCTCCAAGACATGTAACATTTTTCAAATGTGTCACCTTTGAAATGGTTTAATTTAATTTATTATTAGTAACGATGATCGCCCATGGCTCAACGATGATCATCCACTGCTCAACGATGATCGTCCATGGCTCAACGATGATCGTTCTTGACTCAACGATGATCGTCCATGGCTCAACGATGATCGTCCATTGCTCAACGATGATCGTTCACGGCTCAACGATCATCATCCACGGCTCAACGATGATCGTCCACGGCCCAACGATGATCGTCCACGGCTCAACGATGATCGTCCATGGCTCAACGATAATCGTTCTTGACTCAACGATGATCGTTCTTGACTCAACGATGATCGTCCACGGCTCAACGATGATCGTCCACGGTTCAACGATGATGGTCCATGGCCTAACGATGATCATCCACGGCTCAACGATGATCGTCCACGGCTCAACGATGATCATTCTTGACTCAACAACGCCCATGGCTCAACGATGATCGTTCTTGACTCAACAACGCCCATGGCTCAACGATGATCATTCTTGACTCAACAACGCCCATGGCTCAACGATGATCGTTCTTGACTCAACAACGCCCATGGCTCAACGATGATCGTTCTTGACTCAACGATGATCATCCACGGCTCAACGATAATCATCCACGGCTCAATGATGATCATCCACGGCCCAACGATGATCGTCCACGGCTCAACGATGATCGCCCACGGCTCAACGATGATAGTCCATAGCACAACGACGATCGTTCTTGACTCAAGGATGATCGTCCACGGCTCAACGATGATCGTCCACGGCTCAACGATGATCGTCCATGGCTCAACGATGATCGTCCATGGCTCAACGATGATCGTCCACGGCTCAACTATGATCGTCCACGGCTCAACGATGATCATTCTTGACTCAACGATGATCGTCCACGGCTCAACAATGATCGTTCTTGACCTTGACTGAACTATGATCATCCACGGCTCAACGATGATCGTCCACGGCTCAACGATGATCGTCCACGGCTCAACGATGATTGTACACGGCTCAACGATGATCGTCCATGGCATGTAACATTTTTAAAATGTGTCACTTTTGAAATTGCTTAATTTTGTATATATATATATATATATATATAGACATGGACATAGACATAGAAAATGTCCCAAGGCACAGGCTACGCCGTGGGTGCCTTGGCCTTCTTTAATTCTTGAGTTATTTCTTCTTTCTCCTTCTTCAATTCTTCTTTTTCTTGGAAAGTCCTTTCCCAAACCTTAAGGGGGACTGACACATCTGATTCCGATTCGTCGACGACATAGTCGTAATCAGGCAGGATTATTGCCGTTGCGGCTTCTTCACTAATATTGTAAGCTGAAGCAGGAATCTCAACGGATCACAATTCAGGTTCCTCTTCTGGAATTACCTGCTCGCTGTCGATACCTTTCACTAAAGACTCTCCCTCCCTAATGGATGGCATGTCCGAAAAAAAATTCTTTATATACCACGTTTGTCGGATTTTTCACCACACATTCACCATTGACCTTATGGTAACCTCGGAAGATAATTAATGAGTCCCAATTTGTAACCCTTGAACATGCCACATAGGGCTGTCCATGGGCAAAACAATCGGACGAATCCAATAATAACACACATTTGTCAAAAGTTTGCCCTTGCCACTTATTAATTGTCACAGCAAAACTTAATTTGAAGGGAAATTGTCTCATTTTCCAAGTGCAAGTCGAGCGAAGTAATCCTTGGGAAGCTCCTATGGCTTGGGAACTTGAAGATCTTCCAAGAGTACACATAATTTTTGTTATTTCGTAACATATTGTTGAACCCCAATATTTTCCTATGGAATCTCTTAATTGTGGCTGTTACTGAGTTTTTTTTTTTTTTTTTTTTGAGTGAGGCGTAAAGTTGTTAAAAAACTGTTTTTCCTTGAGTTTGCGGTTTTTGATATAATCATTGTATTTCTGATCGATGTAATACTTTTGGTATTCCTCGTGACAGCTTTTACCAACACTCTTAGTAAAATTCTTGTATCCAGTAAAATCTTGTTTCATAAACTTTTCTGATTCTTCCTCTTTAATTTCTTCGTCGAAATCTATTACGAGATCGTACTCATGAATATTGTTGAACCCCATTATTTTCCTATGGAATCTCTTAATTGTGGATGTTACTGAGGTTTTTTGAGTGAGGCTCAAAGTTGGGGAAACTTATTCTTGTGCTTCCTGCCCTTCGCTCGCGGCCAATCAATCGTCTCCGTTGCCGTGACGTCAGTATTCTCGTCCAATCAGTCGTCTCCATTGCCGTGACGTCACCACTCTCGACCAATCAGTTATCTCCGTTGCCATGACGTCACCAGTCTCTCAGCCAATCAGAATCCTTACACAATGGGACATTTTTGCCGGATTTTGGAAGGTGGTCATAAAAACGCCAGGAAATTTTCAAAACTGAAAAACTTTATTTTTTTATGTATATAGATATTATTATTTTACTTTTTCTATTTTCTTTTTATAAACTGGTACTCATAGAGAAGAAAATCAAGAAGAAATTGAAAAGGATGAGGAAGAGGACGATTATGAAGGAAAAATAGTAAACGAATTAAATTAAATAAAAATCCTGGAGAAAACACCTAGCAGATCCCAATAGATCTGACTGGCCGTCAATTCCTGAGAATGAGCTTTAGGCTAAAAAAAAAAAAAAAAAAAAAAAAAAAAAATTCACCTTTGTGAGTGTGAACCATCCAAGGGTTCTCAGCCCTCGTCCATGTACCCCATGCTATGTATTTCGTTTCTCTATCCTGCTGGAGACCAATACTAAATAAAATCAATAGTTTTTGGTTTGTGGCTCCGATTGCAATTCTGTTGTCTCATAGGGTTGAGAAAGACTGCATTAATCGAATCCTTACACAGTTACACACACACACACACACACACTCACAGATTTATATTACACTGAAAAGAATCAAGACAATGTTATTAACTTTCAGGGATGTTGTCTTAAGGTACGAGATATTAAAGTTATGATGTGGCAGGAGGATGGTAAGCCAAGCTTGACTAAGACAAAAGACAAAAGAAAGTCACGCGTCAGAAATAATCCCTTACCCTCTCAATTCGGTGATGCAACCGAGGGATTTCGTTCTGTCTAAACTTTGAAGGTACGTTTAGCTCGGTGCTATTAATTATAATTATCAGCCTACACACCGACGGGCAACGTGCGTAAACGCGTTAGTACGTTCTGTTAAGTGATCGGCCTCGTACTTTGCAGCTCGATGCTAAACTTCCCCATTCAAAACAAAACAAAAAATAGTGTTCTAGACAATCGTTTGACAATCATCATTGAGCCATGAACGATCATCGTTGAGCGATAATAGCACCAAGAAAAAATGTATCTGTTCCTCAGAGGGGGAGAGGTGGGGGGGGGGACTCAGGACTGAATGGGACCCCGACAGACCCCTCCTCTTCTTGACTGTATATCCTTCTCGGCTGGATAAAATCGGTTGATCTTGGTTGAAATAAAACTGTTACCATATTGAAGAGTTTAACTAGAATTGTGTGGTTACTACGGAATGATGAAGTCTTTATGTAAAATATAATAAGATCCTCAGATGAGGGGTAAAAGGTAAGAGTGAGTTGGGGGTTGGGGGAGGTCACTGAGGTACTGGGGGATGCCTGAGGATGAGGGTGAGCTGGGCAATAGAAGGGTGAAGAAATGGGTGTGGAAGTTTTAGATTGGGAAGGGTGAAGTGGGGTGGGGTGTCAGGGACGTTGGGGGAGAATCAGAGGATGTGGTGAGAAAGGAATGTTTGAGAGAGAATGTGAAGGGGGGGGGCAGACTTTGAATAGAGAGGGCCTAGGAGGAAAGGGGTAAACACAGAACAGGAAATCGAAAGAAAGGAGAAGGGAGGGAAGCGAAGGAGGAATACGGAAGGGGATAGGGAGGGAGGGAGGGAGGGAAGGGTGAACAGGATGCGAGAGGGTAGAGATGGGGATGCAGGGTGGGAAAAAGTGGAGAGAGAGAGAGAGAGAGAGAGAGAGAGAGAGAGAGAGAGAGAGAGAGAGAGAGAGAGAGAGAGAGAGAGAGAGAGAGAGAGAGAGAGAGAGAGAGAGAGAGAGAGAGAGAGAGAGAGAGAGAGAGAGAGAGAGAGAGAGAGAGAGAGAGAGAGAGAGAGAGAGAGAGAGAGAGAGAGAGAGAGAGAGAGAGAGAGAGAGAGCACATCAACAGGACAACTCGGAAGAAATAACAAAGGAGGAAAATTGAGAGGACAAGGACGAGGATGAAGAGGAGGCGGATGGAGAAGAGGTGGATGGAGAGGAGGATGGAGAGGAGGAGGAGGAAGAGGTGGGGGAGACCTGCTATGCTTGCTAAAGCAACCCATCATTGGCAACATAGGACGTGGAATTATTTAAACTGAAGAAGATTGTCGTCCGATTGAGTTTTGTTGGAGGTGGAGGGGAAGGAAACAAGTTAAGGCAAAGGTGAAGGAGGACGAGGGAGAAGAGGAGGAGGAAAACGAAGAAAAACCATGATGAAATGTTACTAATAATGGTACTTTTTATGATGAAGATACGTAAGTACATACGGAAAAAGGCATGACGCCATGATGTCTAATAAGACTTGCAACACTGAATGCACCAATGACAGCCGACTTTACTAGGTACTTCCTGTCGACAACTGAACTTTGTTGATGGTTACAAAATATTGACAAAATCCTTCCTATAGCTGATGGGGGGAGAGGATGAAGAGATCAAGGCAAATGCAGCTTCAAAAAGTGAAAAGAATCTCTAGGTGAAAAAAAAATAAAAAAAACGTGGCCACCCCAATATGGCCGTGCTGGTGATATCATACTTATGAGTCAACATTCTCCATCCCCCACCCGTCCCCTCCATGCGTCCCAACTCACCACTTTGGCCAAGGCTTCCGACTCGCGTAAACGACGTTGACCGAAACATCAATGCTCTGGGACACTAAACCTTATCCTTCCACGACCACAAAACTCAGTTATGACACAGATAGGTACTACTTCCCTGTTTAAGGCTTGGGTTCGATTCCTTTACCTGTGCAACTTGAGAGTCTCAGCGAGGCCAACCATATAGGGGAATATACGGACCTGGCGGGCGGTTAGAGGGAGCCCGTCCATGCAGGATATGGCGGCCCGCCGGACCCTACGCGTCGCTGTGGACTGTACGTGGGCATGATGTGAAGGGTATCGCCCTGAGGCGCGTACACACATACACTCGCACACAACGCGTTGGACATGGAGGTAATGTTTCTTGAGAAGTAAATGCAACATGTGTACATGCACACATGCGCGCGCGTGCACACACAGGTTATAAATGCATACGTTTAAGCAACACAATTCTGCATATATTAACATAACTCCCCTTTTATTGCAACAGTCGGCTTAATGCAAAGCAAGATTTACTTGAAGACGTGATTCACGTGAAGACGCACTTCACGTCTGTCGTGACATCCCAAACGAATTGCACAACATAACGATGTTTCGTTCAAAACCAGTCTTGCGTTCTGTGGCATGCAGTAGGTCAATAGAACGTGTAACTGATGTCTTTGGCTAATAAACAATAGGTATGAAACTGTGAGTACAGGTACTTACATATGCCTTAATTAATGTCTTACCACCAGGGTCGATCAGTAAGCGGTAATCATGTCTTTGTACACGGCCAGGTACAACAATACAAGTCATTATACACCCCACATGCCACTACTATTCGTCAATCTATATGTAAATAAATAGCAATTTTTCTGTATAAATGAACGACTCCTAAATTATATATATATATATATATATATATATATATATATATATATATATATATATATATATATAATATATACAGTATACACATGGTGCTACTATAGCGTGAGGTCTACCACCAGGTGCAGCCTGAGGTCTACCGCGTGATCCGCGTTCCTCCGGGACGCTCCCCTCACCTGTCCATCAAACATGTGTCCTGCCCAAATATATAAAAAAAAAAACGTGAACTCTCCACGTGACCGGACCCGACCTAACCTGACCTAATATATCTCAGAAAATGCTCAGTCATTCACATGACCTTGCACATCATGGACAGTTCCGTCATTACTTCTTTGCTGCTCATAAAAGAAAAAAAAAATCACAGAACATATACAAAAACGAGAAAAAGGTTTATAACTCAGACATCCACATCACCAAATCACAAGACGCCACGTGGCAAAATATCATTGGTTTTCTACAAGCCATCCAATCAGAATGCTTGTTGGCCCCTGCACCCTGGGAACTTATGTAACCAAATAACTATTTCTAGAATATCATATTACATTACTCAGAATTAGTCTTCAATGAATACGAGAAATTAAGGGCGTATGAACATGATAAACAGAAAAAAAAAAGTCAAAGGAAGGATATGACAAGGCCTTCCAATAGGACATTGCTGTGAATACGCAATGCATATAAATAGCCCAGACAAAGAAATGGGATTAAATCCCATAAACAAACCATATAAGCATCACGACGAACTTGACACGGAGGGTCATGTATTGCATAAAGGGAATCCAATAGTATTCAATTCTGGGAATAAGGCAATGTTTATAAATAGGAAGCGCGCACCACGAGGCCACCTCGCAGGAAATTATGTCAACAGGTGGAAGTGGTGTGAATCACTTAGTGCTTCACACCACCGATCTTCACCATTCAATCGACGTGTCCTTGTCCTCGATAGACGAGTCATGGAGGTTCTTCTAGAATCCGGGGGAAGTATGTCCTGTCGGAAACGCAAACTCAGGGTGCAGGTATACGCGCCCACACGCACACACTCACGCCTACACACATACTTGCGCGCTCACCCACAATAATACAACACACACATATGAATATATATATATATATATATATATATATATATATATGTATATATACACGAGTGCGTGTGTGTGTCACCATCGAGTGTTGATCGATCATGGGTCTGTGCCGTCACAAATCCTCAACGCTAACGACTATACAAACATTCTGTGTGTGTTCAATATACAGCACAATCGCCTATGTGTTAAAATGAGATTAAAAGAAAAGGTCCTTTGGAGCGTTAGGCAAGACCTAGATTCTAATAATGTCCATCTCTTCTATTCAGCTGAGGAACGCCCCTCCTCAACGACCGCCTGAGGTGCGATGTCCACACTATA
>NC_134781.1:43211145-43213645 GCF_046742065.1 Oratosquilla oratoria | reverse complement strand
TTAGCTTTACGTAAAACTATTCATTATAAACTTCTTTTCCTATAATTACATTAGTTGAAAATTGTGGAAAGCGTCAATATACTCTGTTATAATCTTACACAACACAATACATACACAACACAAACGCGCGCGCGCGCGCACGTGCATTATGGTGGCTTGCTAGTGTAGCCGTACCGCACTTGCCTGCTAACTCAGCGGTCTGAGTTCGAACCCGCCAAGGGCAGCATCACATCACTGCAAGCCAGCACTGCAGCTCTGCTGGGCAAGGAGTTGTGTGTGTGTGTGTGTGTGTGTGTGTGTGTGTGTGTGTGTGTGTGTGTGTGTGTGTGTGTGTGTGTGTGTGTGTGTGTGTGTGTGTGTGTGTGTGTCCAAGGTCACAACGCTACCCAAATATCGGAACATGTATGACCTCTGCGCTCTTATCCGGGAGTGTAACAGCTATCAATCACACGTCCAACATGTGATCCAAGACCGTGGTGGTGAATCGCAATCTTTAGTTACAGTTCCTTTTCTGTTTGCACACACATTCGTGTCCCCCACTGTGACACGGGTACATGCGTGCATACACATACATACAAACGTACATACAACACTCACTCTCTTCCTGCAAATTTCCTTTGCCAAGAGAATTGTCACCCAAGCAAGCTCACAGAACAAAAATAGACCCACGTCAACATCACGAGTTATCCATCGTCTTCTCATTACACTTTCCCATCGTTATGCTCAACACGGGACTTCACGGCAGTAGAGCAAGACAAAGACACACTCGAACGCATAAGCAATCATATGTGCGTCACAATATGTATATATATAACACACAGGAACCCACAGTCGGAGAAAGAATAAACTTTGAATAAAGAATAATCCTATATTTCGGCTATCAACTGTAGCCCTCTTCAGGAAAGTGGACTTTCCTGAAGAGGGCTACAGTTGATAGCCGAAATGTAGGATTATTCTTTATTCAAAGATTATTCTTTCTCCGACTGTGGGTTCCTGTGTGTTATTTACAAATGTGCTACTACATTTCTATCTAGAAAATGTATATATATATATATAAATATATATATATATATATATATATAATTATATATACATATATAATTATATATATACACATACACACACATATATACATATACACATACATACACACACACATACACACACACATATATACATATATATATATATATATATATATATATATATATATATATATACTGTATTTATATCAGGCACGTGCCGTCAGTAATTACTCTGGGTAGGCAGTGAGTGACCTTTATGTAGTAAACTATCATCAAAAGATTTGCCAGTATATAAAAGGATAGAAATATTTTTAAAAAAATCTTCTTACTAATTTTATTAGCCTATTTGTACAATAAATCCACTATTATTTCTTTGTAGCAAAAATATCTGTCACTTTTCCATAAACACTGAAAGTAGGGTCTTGCTCCATTTTAAGTCTTTCCTTTTCAATGGATATTAAAGCAAGTGAGGAAAGTCTTTGCTTTGTTCTTCTGTTCCTAGTCTAGCTCTTAATTCTTTTCAAAACAGAAATCGATTCCTCCACAGGAATTGTCAAAATTAATTGCAGCAACTTCACAGCTTCAGGGAACGTTTGGGTCAGTTCATTTTCAAATATAAAATCAAGCAAAGTTTTAACTGATTTATCTCGAAACACTTGTGCATTGTAAATTCCAGCTAAATCCGCTTTCAGTCTTATGATGTCGAAAAAGTTTCCATAGTTCTTTTCTAAACTTTCAAATGCATCCTTATCAACTTGGCAAGCAAGATTTTGAAATTTATTTCCATGAACTAATGAAATGAACTTTAAGTTTTTGAAATCAGCAAATCTTGCTTTCATGTTCTTCAGTATGTCATCCAAAATTACACCAAATATTCTCATTCTTTCTTCTTTAACTGAATCTTTTGTACGTTATCTTGATTCAGTAAAGTTATTTTCTCTCCAACATTCTTCAAATATTTCGTACAAATCCTCGAAATTTTTGTGCAGATCCTTAAATAAACTTATTGTTTCAGTAATCCTCTCAATGCAGTATGGAATATCTATCATTTAGGTTTGTAAGACACTGAAAAGTGTGTCAGTTTTAATGGAAATTTCATTATAAACCATCAGAAAAAAAGTATGTTGAATCTTTTGTTAGCCACTCATTAAACCCATTGCATATCACTAAAGTATCTGGATCCCACAATATAGGATTATTGTTCATACTGTTGAGGAGCTTGCAAAGATCACCATGTGGTGGCTGTCCGTTAGGATATTATGGAGAGACGGGAAGATCAGTGGAGCTACGAACATATGAACACAAAAATGACGTCAGAGCTCACAGAACCTCCAACTCGCTAGTAGTTCATTTAGACCAGTGTGGTCATCTTCCAGACTGGAACAAGATAGAGGTGCTTCACAGAGGTCTAGAGAAAAAGAAAAGAAAAATAGTGGAGGCAGCCTACATTACTTCCCAGCCCTGCATCAACCATA
>NC_134781.1:43196145-43208645 GCF_046742065.1 Oratosquilla oratoria | reverse complement strand
CTGCCTTTACCTTCCGTCCGACGTGCTCAGCATGGGACACGTTCTAAGGTCGCCTATCACCATAAACAAACTTGAACCCCTAGTTGTGCTGAGGCGCTCTTGCTAGAGCACCGCTGCCCACAGATTTTCCGCTCGGCGTCTGCAACATCCCAGTCGCTCACTCCCAAAACGATCGATATTCTGACGTCAATGAAACCTGTTTCACTGTTTACCAGTTGCTCCTAGAGGGACCTGGCAGGGTTCAAAACGGGCAGCCTCGAATAACCCGTTGAGCCCTAAAGATATATTTCTAGTGGGTAAGACTACTACGCCAGAAGGTTCGTAGCTGCGGCCGAATCCGTCAACCTTTGCTCTCTGTGTTCTTTGTACTGTTGAGGCAGGTAACACTCGCTACTGGGAATCGGAGAGGAGTGCGGGATTCGAAGCCATAAGCAATCGAATAGAACAGTAGCACGCTTACGATGACGTCACCACCAGTCCGGTGATGAATTTCAGTGCTGAAGGGGCTTCCCGTGGTGGGCAGAGAACAGAAAAACATAAAGCATAGGTAATTTGATCAAGCACATTGAGAAACCCTACTCTTACGCAGTATGACTAACCGCGTAGGAATAGCCTGGGACGCTTTACAGAAGCTACCATTCAGTTTTGTGGGACGCTCCCACAGCGGAATTGCGAGAAACTGACAACCCTCCTTTGACGAATCCTTGGGAGGGGACGGGGGGAGGAGGAGGAAGAGGAGGGGGTCTCAAGGTACAGCTAAAGAATGACGAACAGAGTCTGAAATCTGGAGAGTAATCTGGTAGGAATGGGGGGACCTCAAAAGGTAAGCAAGACCCGGCGCGGCCGTGGTGACTCACATAAAGAACGACGAGGAGGAACACGAGCGCCGTAAAAGAGGGCCAGACGTTCTATACGAGAAGAATGGCGTAAAAGAACCCTTTCTATAACAGAACAAAAACCCTGAGAGAGGTCATTTTTATGCAGGGAGGAAGAGAGGGGAAAAGGAGGAGCAAGGATGGGGGGAATGGAGGAAGGGAAGAAATGAAGGGAGAATAACAAAAACTCTTAGGATGGAGGCACGGATGAACGGAAGGAAGGGTTTATATATATATATATATATATATATACATATATATATATATATATATATATATATATATATATATATTATATATATATATATAAAGAGAGAGAGAGAGAGAGAGAGAGAGAGAGAGAGAGAGAGAGAGAGAGAGAGAGATTGAGAGGGGGAAAGGGAAGTGAGGGAGGGTATAAACATCGCTTTGGTAAATGTTCAAAATAAATTTGTTACAGAGTAGCTTCTTGCGCACCCATCTGGTGTAACAAGCATTCTAGGGATGATTCAAAGATTTAAAATCTCTTCTCCAGTTATCTTCGGCCGGAATTGGAGGAGGAGGAGGGGGAGGAAGAAGGCCTGAGTCTTTTCTTCCCATGTATTATTCCTCTGGCAGAATTATCCTTCTCTTCATCAAGAACTCAACTGTGATTCATGACGTCACATCCTGGCGCTGTGCGAGGCTCCCACCCCCTTCCCCCGTACCCCATCTCCCAACAAGTGGCACCGGGTAAGAAAATAGTGCCAAGCCCAGATTTCCACGGGGCGATGACCAGAAAAGACTGACGACCCGTGGGCGGGGCTTTTCAGACAATAAATGACCAGGGCAAAGTATCACAAGCGACCTACATATCTTATCTCCTTTTCTTCTTTAGAAAATACTTTCATTTGCCTCCACCCTTCCTTTCTTTCTTCCTTCCTTCTTCCCTTTGCAACTAAAAACTTGCACGTTTAATGCGGATGCCGCCAATTTGTTTTGAAGAACACTGCTTGTATGAGCCAGAGCACTTTGCTATAAATAAAAATAGATAAACACACAACGCACGTGTGTGCAACCGCGTGCTGGCACCCATGTACACACACACACACACACACACACACACACACACACACACACACACACACACACACACACACACACGCACACGCACACACACACACACTGTCAAGGATTTACTAATGGTCTTTCACTAACCTGACAAAGGGCCCTTCAGCCATCCACCAAGGCTTACTAAGCGGGTCACTACGAGCATAGCTCTCTTCCCGTAAAATACAACTATGTAAATACACACACACACACACACACACACACACACACACACACACACACACACACGCACACATACATACACACACAAACACACACACACACACGCACACACCACTACGGCGGTCCGGGTTCGAATTCCGACCAGGGCTGAAATAATTTCAGTATCGCTGCGCTGCGAATCGTTACTCCAACAATTGTGGGCGGGAGTTGGGTGTGTGTGTGTGCGTGTAAGGTCACAGCATTACCAACAGATCGGTCATATATGAGGTCCGAGCTTTCCAGGAGGGAAATAGCTGTCGATCACGAGTCCAACACGTGATCCAAGACCATGGTGAATCACACAAGCACACACATTACATACATATCGCCATGTCGGTCAATGGTGATAAGAGACGACAAGCGAAGGAGAACAACAACTACGCAGTAAAGCTAAAACCTGATTCCCACGTGGGGGGAAGGAAAATTACGCGCGTAGCACAATCATCCGTCAACAAATACAAACACATAATATACGTGAAGTAAGACAGGATTCACAGGACAAATCTGACCAAAGACAAAGAACATAACCGAACTGACTGAATGACTGACTGCCACTTGCCCCAGAAGTCAGAGGAAACAGGACAAAAACTGGCAATTTCGGCCACAGATAAGTGACTCCAGGCGTGAATTCTCGTCATCAACTCCAGAGAGTTTCATCATTCCAGATAAAAAAAAAAAATGTAAACAAACAAATGAAAATAAATTAATATTTAAAAAGATAAAATCAAAAGTAACATGATGTTTCCAGTTTTCCAGGATCTAGATTATTCCATTACCTTTTCCCCTTTCCCCTTCCTCGCTCCTTCCGCCCCATCCACTCCCCTCACCTCCCCCCCCCACCTTCTCTCGACAACTGACTTCACCGGTCAAAAATCCTTCAATACAATAATAGCTCTAGATAAGACACACTATCACCACACAACACGAGATTACAGGCTAATATAGAGATAAGGTCGTGACGTCAGTGTTCTGAAAACTTTCATTTTATCATCATTACATCATTACTATTATATTTATTTATTACTATCATTATTATTATTATTACCATTATTACTATGATTTTTTAAGACCTTGCAAGCTCCACGCGGTGGCTAGGCATGACAGTCCTTTGCCCGATCTCAGGGGATATATGTCCTTACTGTCAAGGATTTACTAAGGGTCTTTCACTAACCTGACAAGGCCTTACAAAGGGCCCTTCAGCCATCCACCAAGGCCTTACTATGGCCCCATGAGTCATCTACAAAGGCCTAACTAAAGTCCCTTCCCAACCCATAAATAAAGACTAACTTAGTAAGGGCCATTCAGCCGGCCACCAAGGTCCCAGCATGACAGAGCACTGCCTGACTAATAATGCACCAAAGCTGATGAATCTCATTCGTTCATTTCATCATGTTCATGGGAAATGAATATATCACATCCACACATGCACGCACACACAACTATATATATTTTTATCAGATAACATATAATACATCAATGTCATATTTCAATAGACTAATCAGTCATTGATGACGCTGGACACCACTGGTACAATGACGCACTTTAACTATTTTATTCTTGTTAGCGCCAGAAGATTTTATTCAGCTGACGGAGTTGGAGGGGCGTGTCAGCATATGTAAAGTGACATTTCAGCCCATTTTTCAATTGAATATGTTTTGCCTGAACAATATTCAAGGTGATTTTTGTGCACATTGTTCACAAACAAAATGTTATCAATATTCACAGTAACCTATTTTTCTTTATTTGTTTTTATTTGTTTTACGTCAACTTATTTATTCTTATTTATTCGCTTATTTCTTAATAAATCTACTTTTACAATTCATATTTATTTACTATATAATTTGGGGGGAGGGGCATTTTCTTCTTTTTCTTTTTTTATCCATTCTATTATTTATCTTTTCATTTTTCCCAGTGCGAAGATAAGCTTATCTGGCCCTGGAGACAAGCCATTTGGATCTTGGAAATGCCATCACAAAAACACATCAATCCCCTTTGTTATTTCTGTTATTGTTATTAGCAGTCATTATTATCAATATTATAAATTATCTATTATTTCTATTATTATTATTATCATTATTATTATTATTATTATTATTATTATTATTATTATTATTATTATTATTATTATTATTATTATTATTATCATCATCATCATAAATTATATTTATTAGTGAAATTATATGATCAATGTTATTAATACATAATTCAATTATCATGATTATTCTATCATCACTATTATTACCTTTCTATTACTACTAGTGTCATCATTATTTATGATTAGTGCTTTAAGTAATATCAGGCATGGGTAGGGTGAGGAGCAGGAACGTAGATGGAGGGGAGAAGGAAGAAGAGGACCTAGAGGAGTAGGCGCAGAGGAGTTGGAAAAAGAAGACAGGCAGGCAGGCAGGCAGGCAGGCAGGCAGACAGGCACCAGACTATTCTATTCCAGTTTCTGTCATCCACCCTCTGCCCTTGCTAGCAAACGGATAGCTTTCATCCCCTGTAGGGGGAGTAGGAGGGGGAGAGGGGGAGGAGAGGGGAGAGGGGGAGAGGAGAGGGGAGAGGGGGAAAGGGTAAGGGAAGGGGGCGAAGGGGAAGAGAAAGGGGAGCAAAAAGAAGGGGGAGAGGACAGGGGAGGGGATGGAGAAAGGAGAGGGGAGGCGAGTGGAGAGGGGAGAGGGGAGGGGACGGGGAGAGAGGAGGTGAGGGGAAGAGGAAAAATGAGGGAAGGTGAGGTGAGGAGGAGGGATATGGAAATCCAATCTTTCGGCCAAGACTTGAAACGGTGCACGTGAGGACGTGAGCCGGGGACGTTAACTACCGGACCGACCACAACTATCCCCCCACCCCCGATGTCACTGTCATCATGCACACGACTGCCCCCCCTCCCCCCCATGCGCATGGGCGTCATGCACACTGCAGCTCTCTTCGCTTACCCCTTACAGGATCGTGCTATATCCTTGGCCTATCACGCCTGGGCGATCATTAAGTTACTCTAGCTGACGTCAGGCGATTTTATCATCATGAATCCCCCAACCCCAATTCCTCTCTCTCAGGGTAAGGGCTAAAGATTCTAGGAATTAAGCGAAACACTTTAAAGCCTTTTATCTGGCTAAACCCCCCAAAATATATATACAGTATTCTTTTCATCTTTGGCAACTCCCCCTCTAACTGAACGTTAGAGGGGGAGTTGCCAAAGATGAAAAGCAACTGTATATATATTTTGGGGGGGTTTAGCCAGATAAAAGGCTTTAAAGTGTTTCGCTTAATTCCTAGAATCTTTAGCCCTTACCCTGAGAGAGAGGAATTGGGGTGGACCCTGACCTCGTGAAAGTCTTCCCACGGTTTACATTAGCAGAACACGTTAAAATAAATACAAATATGATACCTTAATAGCACAGCTCTCACGTCAAGCATGTTCTTCAATTAGCCATTTTTTTCTTGTTGTAATATTTTGTTTGGTCAAGCAATATGTTCTTCATTATCTCCCCCACCCCACAAGCACCGCCATCTTGGCTCCCTTTCCCGCCATTTGGAGGGTATTTAATCTCAAATGTGATCCTTCAAGTAAGAACGTCTTAAGCGGTGGGAAGAGGATCTGAACGCATTAATTACGTCAATGCGAGCGAGTCCAAGGATGCTCTTTTGTTTTTTCTATAAGCTATAGGGTGGACAGTGCGCGTGGGAGTGGGAATGAAAAAACAATACGGCGACTAGTTCTTAACTAGATGTCAACTGTGCTAGTTATGATTCATCATTCTTAACCTAAAGTTGGCGGCACACTAGGCATTTCTCGCTAGCATACTACTTCCTTTTGCTAATTTGTTTGAACAGAAATGACTTCGGCTACGATCTTTATTTTTTCAAATTTCCAAATGTCAAATTACTCTTGCGTCATATAGTGAGAAACTGAATGACGAACTAAGTTAAACATAAGCTAATTTTAGACACATTGTTGAGATGTCCTTGCGGAAGTCTAGAATATTGTAACTGAAGTCGTTTCTACTCAAACGAATTAGCAAAAGCAAGTAGCATGACAGCCTAGTGTGTCACCACCTTAACATGCGCACCCATGTCCCTCTCGATTGACCCTGTTATCTCTGGTTAAAAGTTACTTATAAAAACGACGTCCCCCCCCCCCCCCCAGAATAATGAGCTCGCGGGTGGTGGGTGCCGCCGCCACCGACATAGGGCGTCATTCTAAAGTGTTTTCTTTCAATTTTGGCTTCAAAAAGACCCAGTCACTTTTTTAATAGAACAAAGTCGCTTTCTGGTCATCGATCACTAACTTTCTCATGCAGGTCACCTTAAAAGATTTCCCGTCTCGCTGATCAAACAACTCTCATCACTCAGCTTGAACATTACAGAACGTAGTTTCCGTTATGACCGTTGGTGACGCCACAACGGTCGTAACGGTCAGTGTTTACGAGTCGAGACGTTTCGACACACGCGGTCTTCGCTGGTACCATAGGGTTCTGAGGGAGGAGATAAAGAGGTCTGGGTCTTTCTCCTCTTCCTCCGGGAGAAATGTAATTCCCCACGTTGAGGGAGATCCGTCAAGGTTGACTTCAACCTCAAGGCCGGCCGAGCAACAGGAAACCCCCGCCAGGTAGGTATACCTCGTACTGTAGGTGTGAAAGTGATGTACTCTTACCCAAGGTGAATGTGATTCGATTACGACAGATTACGATGATAAGGCAATCAGACAGGAGACTTTTCGGCCTATACATACATTACATACATACATACATACAAGTACGTAGATCAGGCCATAAATGAACTGAGCTCTCATCCAAAAGGGTAATAGCTGTCAATTACGAGCGCAACACGAGATACAAGACCGCAGTGTACTTGTATATCATTTGTAAGGAAAATATTTCATAGATGTAACACAACTGATATACATTGAGCGCTGTTACGAGGGCCAGCGGTTAAGGCGGATTATTGGTCCCGTACTTCTATTTCATTTTAGAACTTTGTAAACAACACACACACACAATCACACCACTCTAAAAGACACAACATCAACACCGTGGGCTGACTGCTACAAGAACAGCGCCTTTCCATCGATAGTGTACATCATTACCACAATCGAATTTAGGCCTAAAATTACCACTATTTACTAAATTAACTAACGGTTACTATTTTATTATTACATGCACACGGTCATAATCATTACAACAGTTACACAATAATATTAGTCCCTCGGGTCATACTATTACTTGTGACTCGATTGATTTTTACAAAGACCCCGAGAGTCAGGTTTCCCTGAGTCATTCCTCGATGACTCACTCACTCAACTGAGTCACGGTTCCGCTCTTTGCTTTGCCACGACCTCCAACAATGACAAAGAAAAACAAATAAATAAATAAATAAATAAATAAATAAATAAGAAAAATAAGATTAAAGGAACGAATAGATAAACAAGTTAATTGATGAATGAATAACTAAAGATAAATATAGGAATGAATTATCAAGTAGATTATAAGTGAATGAATTAGAAAACAATGTGAATGAATTAGAAAACAATGTGAATGAATTAAAAATAAATACAAGAATAAAAATAATAAACAAAAATAAATACAAAGAAAGAAAATGCATGAACAAAATCCACCATATATATATATATATATATATATATATATATATATATATATATATATATATTATATATGTATATATATTCATTTATATACAGTATATATACCTGTATATATATATATATATATATATATATATATATATATATATATATATATATATATATATATATATATATGATGTAAGCGGAATAGGAAACACAGGAGTCTTGGTCTTGAGTTTATTCCTGACTAGTTTCGCAGGTATGCTTTTTCAAAGCATACCTGCGAAACTAGTCACTAATAAACTCAACACCAAGACTCCTGTGTTTCCTATTCCGCTTACATCAACCTGTCAGAATGTCTCAAAATATATATATATATATATATATATATATATATATATATATATATATATATATATATATATACATATACAAACGGGTCAACGAGACATCAGTTCTAAATACGTGGTGTATCGTCCTCTACCGCGTTTGTCGGCAGACTCTCTCAACACACAAAAGTTGACAAGTTTAGCAGTGTTGCAGCGTTGTTTGACCACATTCTCTGATTATCGGCAGGTGATTTTATTTACTATCCAATGTGTTAAATTACTATATCGACTAGTACACACTACACACAGAAATAATGAAGGCGAGAGGGAGTTAGCCGAGGAAAACCCACCCGGCGGCCAATAGGGTAAAAATGTTCCTGAACCCCACATCAAACCAGCACCCAACCCCATCGTCTGCGGATCACAATGATTTACGCGCATCAAAGTCTTTCTCCTGGCCAAGGCCAGAAGATCAAGACATTATTTTCAAGTCACGATGCTACAGTCCCGACCCTTCAGCTGAAAATATCATATATATATATATATATATATATATATACACACGCATTGTTAAGAGTAGGTCCTCCCTCCGGTCGTCACTCACTAGTCCTCACCTCGTCACTCCCGTCCTCAACTCTTCTCTGTCCACATTCGACCTCCGAGGCCTCCCAAGGGAATCCCTCGTGGGGCCCTAGGATGACTAACCAGCGCTAGGGTCTGCCGCATGACCATCACACAAAGCCCTCTTCAGGAAAAACACGTGCACCTCACCAGCCTCAGCGATGACTACCTCGGCCATGTGACACGGTAACTGGACCTATTGAGGAACGCCTACCCTCTGTCTTCGTGAGTCACCGACGTCAGAACGTTTTGCCTCCAATATCCCACGAAGCACACGTGACTTCACGCAAATTAGGAGCACAGGTCATGATTTCCCCATGTATATAAAGGATGGACCAACGCCCGAATATTCAGATAGCCTCGGAGAAGCATACATGAGTCTGGCTCGCTGCTTCTTGCTTTCTCACCACATTCCCCCCCACTCTCTGCTCCCTCGCAAGCAGATCGCCGGAGACACGAATTTAAACAGTCGTCACCTCCCCTCGCCGTCTCGTTCCTCCCTCCAACTGGTGCCCAACATTTCATTGTTAAATAAAATCAACTCTATCTCTACCAGAGTTTACCTTCAACCAGCCTAACTGGCTGCCCAACGTGAGACAGCCTACCAGCCTAACATTTGACGGCCCAACGTGGGATATAGATCACCGGCCTAACATTTGGCGCCCAAGAGGGGTATAGACCACCGGCCTAACATTTGGCGCCCAAGAGGGACATAGACCACCGGCCTAACATTTGGCGCCCAACGTGGGGCAGACTACCAGCCTAACATTTGACGGCCCAACGTGTGACATAGACCACCGGCTTAACATTCGGCTGCCCAACGTTTGGGCCCCCCGATCCCCAGCTTTGCTACCGCTGTCTGCAGCTATTGTCACTGTTTCCCAGATTATCTGCCGTCTGCCACTCAACTGCTGCCAGCCGCCACCTGATCTGCCAGATCGCCTGCCACCACTGTCTGCCGCTCCATTGCTGCCAACCGCCCTTTTATCTGCCAGATCGTCTGCCTACGCTGTCTCCCGACTGCCAGTCGACTGCCTACACTCTTATCTACCACAGGTATTTGCCGCCACGGTATTTAATGCCAGCCGCCACTCGATTTGCCAGATCGTCAGCCACCGCTGTCTGCCGCTCGACTGCTGCCAGCCGCCACTCGATCTGCCAGATTGTCAGCCACCGCTGTCTGCCGCTCGACTGCTACCAGCCGCCACTTTGCCAAACCACCTGTTCACCAGCTAACCTGCCGTCGCTGCCTGCCAACTTGACTCCCCACACTCTCGCCTACCTCAGGAATCTGCGTTACTTGTCTGCCGGATTGTCTGCCACCGTGACTGCTAGTTCGCCTATCAGGTCTGCTGTCTGCCAGCTCGCCTGCCGTCGCTGACTGCCAGGTCGTCTGCTGACTGCCAGTTTGACTCCCTACATTCTCGCCTACCACAGTTATCTGCCGTCATTGTCTGTCAGATCGTCTGCAGCCATTTGTCTGCCAGCTCGCCTGCCACCGTGACTGCCAGTTCGCCTACCAGATCTGCCGTCTGCCAGTTCGCCTGCCCACCAGCTCGATTGCCGTCGCTGCCTGCCAGGTCTGCCGACTGCCAGGTCGTCTGCCTACATTCTCGCCTACCACAGGCATCTGCCGCCATTTGTCTACCAGGTCACCTGCCACCGTGATTGCCAGTTCGCCTACCAGTCTGCCCTCTGCCAGCTCGCCTGCCCACAAGCTCGACTGCCTTCACTGACTGCCAGGTCGTTTGCCTTCATTCTCGTCTATCACAGGTATAACTTCACGTGTCTGCTATCTGCCATCGCTGACTTCCAGGTCAGCCGACGGCCTAACGTCCCATCAACCACGATCATTCTCAAGTGTCTATCTTTTCAGGGAGATGTAACCACGTTCCAATGCCACCGTACAACAATGATCCCAGGACGCGTTCAAGGAATGAGATCCCCTGAGCAGTCTCCTGAGATGTACCAACCTCTTCGACGTCATCCCTATGGCAAACGGACTGCCACCTGCTGCTATTGCAGTCTGAGGGACAGCACTGACTCCGCCTTCAAGTTCCGGCCCAGTCGTGAGGACAGGTCGTCCTTTGATGACTTCTTGTCGAGGCTCCACACGACTTCACTTCCAGCCGCGACTTCCGTGAGGGTGTGTTAGGAGTAGCCCTCACGACCGGTCCTCAACTCGTCACTCCCGTCCTCACCTCCGAGGCTTCTCAAGGGAATTACCAGCGCTAGGGTCTCCCGCATGACCATTACAAAGCCTCTTTGAAGGACCTCGCGTGCAGCTCACAAACCTAGACGGACCCTGTGAGCCCCCCCCCCGATGATGACTATGCAGTGCTAGGATCTGCCACGTGAGACACCACAAGGCCCCTTTGAAGTAACGCGTGCGATACCCGCCTCATACCCTCCATCTACGTGAGTCAGCGGCCTGAGAACGTTTTTGCGTCCGACTTCCCTCGCCTCACACTTGACCTCACGGCAATTAGGAGCACGGGTCATGACCTGCCCGTGTATATAAAGGATGGACCAACGCCCGAAGATGCAGATAGCCTCGGACAGCATACGTGACCCTAGCTCGCTGCTTCTTGCTTTCTCGTCTCTACCCCACCCCGCCTTCTCCTCCCTCGCAAGCAGATCACCGGAGACACGACTTGAAACACAGTCACCTCCCTCGCCGTCTCGTTCCTCCTCCACCCCCCCAACTGGCGCCCAACAATTCATTGTTAAAATCAACTACACCAGTTTGCCTTAAACCAGTCTAACTGGCTGCCCAACGTGGGACATAGATCACCGGCCTAACACACACACACACATACATATATATATTATATATATATACACCTGTATATATATATGTGTATATATATTATATATAATATATATACATAATATACACACACATATATATATATATATATATATATATATATATATATATATATATTCATAGAGAAATGACGACACTTTTATTATACTGCGTCTGTCTCTCCGTTATGCTGTCCCCCAACCCCTTGTCACTGTCCTATACCATTTCTCTGAATAGTCATTTCCTTTTTTCGCCCACCCTGTGGTGGGGGAAAACAATGCCACCAAGTAGTCTTCCCACTTCAGTCGTAGGCGGAAAAAAAAACGGGACGGGGATAGGATTAGCAATCCTGCTACCTGTACCCCTATAAGGAACATTCCTTAAAAAAAGTATAGGCATAAGAGGGTCTAGGAGTTTTCCAACAAGTACCCTTAAGTTTGGGTCTTTTAATGTGCGTAGATGTGGTACAGATCAGAGTAAAAGGGAAGAGGTAGGCAGTATATTTGTAAGAAGAAAGATGGATATGATGCCATTGAATAAAATTAAATTGAAAGGGAGGGGCGAGTGTGCGTTTAGGAGTGTAGTTGGAAGGTTCTCATGGGTGAAGAGAGGACGAGGGAGAGAAGGGGTGGCTATACTAGTAAGTGAAGAGATAGGTAAGCGTATAGTTGAGTAGAAGGTTTCTTCAAGGTTGATGTGGATGAAGGTGAAGCTGGGAAGGGAGATGTGGGTTTTGTAAGTGCGTATGGGCCTGGTTGTGAGAAGAATGTAGAGGAAAGGGAGGCTTTTTGGATAGATTTAAATGAGTGCATAGAGGGATTAAGGAGAAATTTCAATGTAGTAGTATTGGGAGACCTTGATGCTAGGGTAGGAGTGATTGGGAAGTGTGGAGTGTCAAGAAAAAATCGTAGTAGAGAGTTGATGGTGGAGATGTGTCTCGAGAGTTGATGATAGTAAATACAGTGTTTAGGAAGAAAGTCAAGCATAAGTAT
>NC_134781.1:43186145-43191145 GCF_046742065.1 Oratosquilla oratoria | reverse complement strand
AACTTCCTGCAGAGGCAGTGCAATGTAGTTTAGTTCAAAGCTTTAAGATTCGTTTAGATAAACACATAAACAAGATGCTGTAATGCCTGCCATTTATTTTATATTATTTATTTGTTTGTTATTATTTGTGTGTATATTGTTATTTGTTTTATTTTAATTTATTATTAGTTATCTGTCAGTTTATTATTATTTACTATTTACCTGTTTGTTTATTATTTAACTATACCTATTATTTATTTTATCTGTTATTATTTACATTATAATTTTTATTTGTTTATTTATCATTATAATTTTATTTTTTTCGCATCCGACCTTGATATGGACAAAAAGGTCTCCTGTCGGCATGCTCCGCCTTTGTAATCCTTTATAATCTATTCATTTATTTACTGTTTGTGGAAACCTTGCGTAAATAAAACTTATTATCAACAATACTATTGTTATTGTCGTTATCATCTTATTCGGAAATGTAAATGCCCGACCTCGCTGCCCGGTTTTTCGGGAGAGGATACAGAGGTCCGGAGATAATCGATGGTCAATTCCAGAACCATAACTCGCAAGATGGCAGCATCATAGGGGAGAGAGAGACAGAGAGAGAGACAGAAGTTACCAATTGCTATATTATATATGCAGAACTTGCTTCACTTATATATACTACAGGGTTTTCATCTGTGTTGCAACAGCTGTATGTCTCTGAGCGTATTTACGATGTGATCAAGTCTGCGATGTTGTAACAAATACCGGTCGTAAACTCAAGGTCTAAACATCTATGCCTCCCATAGATCCATCGAAGATATCAGCCATTATGGTGCTTGGAAGTAGGGGCGACTGCACACATATCAGACCCATGTAAAAATGATTTATTGATACATGTTGTCGGCCATTTTTTTGCAACGAGAGACATTATTGGTGGAAGACAGTTCACGCCATAACGAAGCTTGTGACATGATGAAAATATAAATTAATCAATAACAGAGTAAGTCAATAAACAAAACAATAAAAAAGCAAATCAATAAATCAGGAAGTCGGTCACGAGTGAAGACTTGCGAGACGACGATGAGAACATCTGATAAAGAATATAATGCAAAAAAATATTAAAGTGTTAAAAGCAACGAACTGGGAATGAAGATGAATAATGAAATAAGGAGAAAGAGAAAACGAGAGAAAAGAGAGATAGAAAAACGGAAATAATTCGACCACGAAAAGAGAAGAGCAATCCCACCATTAAGAAACCATTAAAAACCGTTGGAAGCGTTTACCTAGAATGAACCACATGGAACATCAGATAGGACCATTCTCTTGTGGGGAGAAAGATAAAGAGAGAAAAAAATCCGATGGGAAGGAAAACAACAACACCGGAAAAAACAAGAGACGTAGAAACAAATTCGCAAATAAATGAATGAATGAATAAACGTATAATAAATTATTTAATAAATGTATAATAAATGATGAAACGAATAAACAGATAATTAAGAAAACAAGTACATAAACAGACATAAAATAGATGCATGGCTAATAGAAATAATAAATAAATAAAATTATAAGTAGATCAATAAACATGTAAATCACTTGATAATAGATAAATAATCATATAAACAAGTACAAAGAGGATTGGAAGAGACAAAAAAAACTGAGTTTGAAAGGAGATAATGATAATAATAACAAATGGAGGACATTTGGTAGAAAACAAGAGAAAATGAAAATAAGAAAACGGGGAATGGGACAAAGTCTGAGAACGAGGAAGTGTTGACGAATTTGAACTTTTTGAATTGAACAAGTGAACAAAGTCTCCTAAATACGAAATACGCGGAAGAGAAATAACGAGAAGCAGTGGAAATCAGGGAGAGAGAGACAGGGAGTGAGTGGGAGAGGGAGAGGGAAAAGGGGGGGGGGTCATCCGTTTAGACCCTGCGACCACCACCGTCATGGGGAAGATATCATCGGAGGAGGAGGAGGAGGAGGAAGTACAGAAAAGCTGGGGATGAAGACAAGGTCGCCCGGGTGACTCTGGGAGGGAGTTGGGAGGAAAGAGGAGAAAGAGTAAAAAGAGGATGAAAAGGAGAAGGGATAGAAGGGTTAGAGAAAGAATAGGAGTAAGAGGTGGAAGAGGAAGGCGAGGAGGAGGAGGAGGATAAAAAAAGGGCGGAGGGAGGAAGAGAGCATGGGGAGAGGAGAAAGTTAGATGTTTTCAGTGTATGGCTGTTTTTAGTTTCTATTTTCTTTAACCCATTCAACTCCGATGACAAGATGTCTTGTCATTTGGTCAAATAAAACAAAAAATCATAATAAAACAACAAAATGTTTGATGATCAAACAGCACCAGAAAAATATGACGTCATCAGTCCTCCTCCTCGAGGAGGACTGATGACGTCATATTTTTCTGGTGCTGTTTGATCATCAAACATTTTGTTGTTTTATTATGATTTTTTGTTTTATTTGACCAAATGACAAGACATCTTGTCATCGGAGTTGAATGGGTTAAGAGCGAAGGCGCAGCTGTTCCTGTGAAGGGTGCACCTGCTTGCCCGCAAATCCATCTTTCACTTATTGCCAGATAGTTTTGCCCACAGACAGATGTAACATTACGAGAACGTTACTTGGACTTTGGTGACGAGGGAGTGAATGAAGTTCGAGTGGGTTGCTGGATTTTATTCTGGTTAGTGCGAGTGTCGACCTAGGCTGGGTCGAGCGGCCAGGCTCCGAGGCTGCCCGAACCGCAAAGATGACCGTGGGCCTTGGGTCGCGCACTGCTGATTACAAGTCCTGTAGAGACTGCCTATGGAGACCACAGCCTGTCTCCTTATATACCACCCTACGTACAGAAAGGTAGCGAAGGACCCAGCCTCGCGGGAACATAGCTCGGCAGGGCAAGGTTGTGTTTTCATGAGGATACAAATGCCTGTAGTACAGGCGTAATATGGACTTAACCTACACAATAGTAATACAAGGCCGAAAGCCAGCTATTTCTACACAACATGTAAATTCCTTGTCCATCCCATTTCTGTAGCGGCGATACTATAAGCCAAAATATCGCGTAGAAGCACATGTGGGGGACTCTGTTCACCACACAGACTCCTTCGGTGAAGAAGGAAATGGGTTTTGCACGAACTTGCGAGAACCTGGTTCGTCTCAGTCGTGAAAAAAGTGTAAAAAAGTTGTCAAAAATGATATATTGTCCAAAATAAATTAGTTAAAAAATTCAATCCACAAGCCCTCAAGGACCAACTCCACTACTCTGACGACTGGACCACCAGACCCTCCACACAAAGAATTCTATAGTTACATTAGAGATAAAAAGGTTGTTAGGAATCACATTGGTCCACTAATATCTGCTGACGGTCAACTTGAATATTCAAATGAAGGAATGTGTAATCTCTTAAACAATTATTTTAGCTCGGTATTCATAAACGAAACACCTCAAAGTGAATTCCAAACTGAAACCTGTGAAAAGTCTGGGGTAAACTTACTCACTACGGTAAATATAACAAAAGAAAAAATTAAAAGGTGTATAGACAAACTCAAAGTTAATAAAACACCAGGGCCTGACGGTTGGCATCCAAGAATCTTAAAGGAAATAAAAAATGAGATTGTTGTTCCATTAGAAATTATTTTCAAGAAATCCATCATATCCGGAGATGTCCCAAGAGAATGGAAGCTAGCTAACGTTACTCCCATATTCAAAAAAGGTGACAAAAAGAAACCAAATAACTATAGGCCTATTAGTTTGACTTCGATCGTAGGAAAAATAATGGAAACTATCATCAGAGATGCTATCGAATATCATTTAGAAAGTAACCGTTTGATAAATGATAGCCAACATGGTTTCAGACGGAAACGTTCTTGCGTGACTAACTTACTCGAATTCTACAACACAGTTGTCTCGAATTTTGACAAAAGAAACAATATAGATTTAATATATCTAGACTTTGCAAAAGCTTTTGATACCGTCCCACACGAAAGACTTCTTACTAAATTAGCTTTGCATGGAATAAGTGGTAGCCTATTAGGTTGGACTAGTAATTGGTTGAAAGGTCGAAAACAGAGAGTTGTTTTAAATGGAAAAACTTCTGGATGGAAAAGTGTTGCAAGTGGAGTTCCTCAGGGTTCCGTTCTTGGGCCACTTCTATTCATAGTATATATAAATGATATAGACCATGGACTAAAATCTACTGTTTCCAAATTTGCTGATGATACAAAACTGTGCGGAGTGGCAAATGATCACTCAAACCAATTAGATATTCAAGAAGATTTAGATCAATTACAGCAATGGTCTGAAAAGTGGCTAATGAAATTTAACACAAGTAAATGCAAGGTAATGCACATAGGTAAAAATAACAGCAAGTACGATTACAAGTTATTTGGAAATTCGTTAACAAAAGTGGATAGTGAAAAAGATCTCGGCGTAATTATCAGTAACGACCTCAAATCATCCAAGCAGTGTATTTCAGCCTCTGAGAAAGCAAATAAGATTCTGGGATTGATTGCGCGATCTTTTGATTTCAAAAGTCCATCACTTATTAACAAGCTATATAAATCGTTAGTTCGTCCACATTTGGAATATGCTGTTTCCGTATGGTCACCGAATCTCATTAAAGACATTGACAGACTGGAAAAAGTACAACGGCGAGCCACAAAACTGATTCCAAATATCAAAAATAAATCATACGAAAATCGACTTAAGCACATGAATCTGTTTTCCCTAAAAAAGCGTAGACTCAGAGGTGACTTGATACAGGTCTTTAAGATTTTAAAGGGAATTGACAACATCAAAAGTGACCAAATTTTCACATTGAATGAGAATCAGACAAGAAACAATGGTCTCAAACTGTCCGGAAATAGATTTAATTTGGAAGTAGGTAGAAACAACTTTGCCAACCGTGTAGTCAATGAATGGAATAAACTTCCTGCACAGGTAGTGCAATGTAGTTCAGTTCGAAGCTTTAAGAATCATTTAGATAAATACCTAAGTAAGATGCTGTAATTATTATAATTTATGTTATATT
>NC_134781.1:43161145-43168645 GCF_046742065.1 Oratosquilla oratoria | reverse complement strand
AGGGTAGGAAATGAATCAATAGATGGAGTGATTGGGAAATATGGAGTTCCAGGTAAAAATCGTAGTGGAGAATTGATGGTGATGTGTCTTGAGAGTTGATGATAGCAAACACATTGTTTAGAAAGAAAGTCAAACATAAGTACACATGGGAGACGGTGGTGGATGGAAGGGTGGTAGATAGAGCGTTAATGGACTATATAGTGGTGACCAGGAGTATGGTAGGAAGAGTTAAGGATGTACATGTTCTAAGGGGAGAGAGTGGGGGAATATCAGATCATTTTTTGTTGGAAGATAAATTGAGAGTGGAGAATAGGCGAAGAAAGAGGAAAAGGGTGGACAGTAGGGAGGTACTTAGAGTGAACTGCTTAAATGAGAAAGAAAAGGAGAAGGACTATAGGAGGAAGCTGAGGTGTGGGAGGGAGTGAAGTATAGAGTAGAACTAGGAATGGATGAGGAATGGGGATGGTTCAAGGAGGGAGTCATAAGGTGTGCAAAGATGGTGTGTGGAACAAGGAGGGTGGGAGGAAATAGAAGGAAGGGTAGTGAATGGTGGGATGAGGAAGCAAAGAAGGGTGTAGAAGAGAAGAAGCAGGCTTTCATAGATTGGCTACAAATAAGGACGAGGAAGCGTATGAGAGGTGCAAAGTAAAGAGAAGGGACGTTAAGCATATGATAAAGGAAGCAAAAGGGAGACCAGTTGTGAAATGGGGTAAGAGTATGACAGAAAATTTCGAAATTAATAAAAAGATGTTTTGGAAAGAAATTAAAAGAGGAAGAGAAGGCGAATCAAGTAGAGACGAAAAGGTAAAAGGTGCAGATGGAGAGATGATAATGGAAGAGAAGGCAGTGAGAGGAAGGTGGGCAGAGTATTTTAGGGAGTTGCTAAATGTAAAGGAGGATAGGGAGGGAAAGGTAGTTGCAGTGGGAAACGCTAAGAAAATGACAGTCATGAGTGTGGAAAATGGAGGAAAATTGGGAAAGATGATGAGAGCAGGTAAGGCACCTGGGTTGGATGGATGTTATGCATGTCTGAAGAAAGGAGGTGCAGTTATGGTGGACTGGCTGGTGAGGTTATTTAATGTTTGTTGGGGAGAGGGTAGAGTGCCAGAGGACTAGAGGAGTGTCTGTATAGTTCCACTTTACAAGGGAAAAGGGGATAAGTGTGAGTGTAGTAGTTTCAGAGGGATCAGCTTGTTGAGTGTAGTTGGGAAGGCTTATGGGAGGGTCTTGATTGAGAGGATTAGGAGAGGAACAGAGGGAGTAATTGGTGAGGAACAGTGTGGTTTTAGGACAGGTAGCGGTTGCGTAGATCAGATTTTTGTGGTAAGACATATATGTGAGAAAGCCATAGGAAAAGGTATGGATGTTTTTTTTTTTTTTTGGGGGGGGGCTTTTATGGATTTGGAAAAGGCTTACGACAGGGTAGACAGGAAGGCACTGTGGGAGGTATTGCAGATATATGGGATAGGAGGAAACATAAGAACATAAGAATGAAGAAGACTGCAAGAGACCATAAGGCCTACACTAGGCAGCTCCGTATCCATCACCACCTGTCATCCCCATCCATAAAGTTGTCTAATCGTTTCTTAGAACAACTGATAGTTTCAGCGCTTACTACATGGTTACTAAGTCTATTCCATTCGTCGACCACCCTATTAGTAACCAATTTTAGCCTATTTCCTTCTTAAATCTAAATTTGTCCAGTTTAAATCTATTACTACGAGTCCTGCCCTGTTGTTTTAATATGATGACCTTGTTTGCATCACCCTTTGATCCACTTGAACACCTCTATTAGATCACCCCGCACTCTGCGTCTTTCCAGATAGTGTAATTCAAGGTGCCTAAGCCTCTTTTCGTAAGGCAAATTTCTGAGTTCATGTATCATTTTGGTCATTCTCTGTACTGATTCTAGTGAATTGATGTCCATTCTGAAGGACGGAGACCAAAACTGTACCGCATAGTCAAGGATGGGTCGAACTATCGCTAGAGTTTGATAATTACCTCTGCACTCCTATTCGTTACCGTCCTAGCAATGAAACCTAATGCTCTGTTTGCTTTATTCCTGGCGCTAATGCACTGTTTCCTGGTTTTAAGGTCCGGACTCGCTAGAACTCCCAAGTCCCTCTCGCACTCAGTTTTCTCTAAAAGCGTATTATCTAAGCTGTATCTATTTTCGGGAGTGCGTAGCCCTACGTTTAACACGCTACATTTGGAGATATTGAAGTTCATTTGCCATTTCACCGACCATGCGAACAATTTGTTAAGATCATCCTGCAGAATCTCGGCGTCGTCTTCTGACCTAATTTGGCGTCCTATTTTAGTGTCGTCCGCAAACTTACTAACATCACTATTTATCCCATCGTCTAAGTCGTATATGTACATAATGAACAAGGGACCCAAAACCGAGCCCTGGGGGACCCCACTAGTAACATTGCCCCACCTAGGTTTTACTCCATTTATGGTGACCCGCTGTTTACTGTTACTAATCCAAGCTCTAATCCTTTCTAACAATTTTCCTCCTATGCCATGGGCTTTGGTTTTATTTAGTAGTCTCTGGTGTGGCACCTTGTTGAACGCTTTGCTAAAGTCAAGGTAAAAAACATCGTAATTATCATTGTTATCTGACGCCTTATATACTTAAGTGTAAAAGGATAGATTAGTCACACATGACTTATCCTTGGAGAAGCCATGCTGTGAATCGCGAATTACATTATGTCTTTCGATGTGTTCTCTGAGTCTATTTACTATTACTGGTTCAAGCATTTTTCCTATAACCGATGTCAAACTGATTGGATGTAGTTGCATATAGACGATCTATCTCCCTTCTTAAAAACAGGAACAACGTTTGCCTGCCTCCAAGCAATAGGCACAAAACCAGTGTTTACCAATTTATTAAATATTTCAGTTAACTGGTCGCAGATTTCAAATTTACACTCCTTAAGCCTTCTCGGAAAATTTTCGTCTGGTCCCGGGGATTTTGTAGCTTTAAGTCTTTCAATCTGCTTGACTATTTCTTCTTTACTAATGCTGATATTAGATCGACTACTTTCTTCATCCCCTCTGAAAATCGGATCGCAGTCAGGTACTTTATTTAACCTCTCATTAGTACACACCGATAGAAAATAATTGTTAAACTCCTCACTCATTTTTCCTCCGATTCTATCATGACTTTTTCATCGTTTTTATTTGCTCCTATTCTTTATTTTTTGTTCTATAAAGATGAAAGAAACCCTTTGGGTTGGATCTTGCTTGACTGGCAACCTTAATTTCATAATTACGTTTCGCTGTACGTGTATTCTTTTTCACCAGCTTTGCCATTTCGTTATATCTTGATCTAAGGTGTGTTCCCCGTTTTTTTTTTTTTTTTACGTAAAGTCCTCTTTTCATTCCGATCTCGTGTTTCAATCTGTCCGTCATCCATTTGGGAGTATTACTATTTTTACGTATTGACTTCAGGGGGATGAATGTATTTTGTGCATTAATAATTAGGTCAGTTAGATTGCTATACATTTCATCCAAATCGCTGACCTGTCTGTTGAGCCCCCGCCCCCAAGTGACCTGACCCGAGGTATGCATATTACCCTCCGTGACCCGACCCCTGGTCATGACCTGATCTCTGGTCTTGTACAGAGACCTGACCGCATCGACAATGTTCGAAATGTCCGTATAACATTTCATACTCAACTTCACATAGGTTTTTATATCGGCAAAGTTTGCTCTCCTGAAGTCTGGTACTTGGACGTTATTCGTACTTTTTAATTCTTCCCAAATAATATTAAATCTTATTTCTTGATGATCGCTACAGCCTAGACTATCTCCCACTTTTACGTTACTCATTAGGTGCTCATTATTAGTTAAAAGTAAGTCCAGAGTATTTTCTCCCCTCGTTGGATCGGTAATCACTTGCTTTAGGAAATTATCCTGCACCACATCTAGGAATTTCTTCGTTTCCTGATCTCCTATTCAAGTTTCCCAGTCAATGTTTCTATAATAAAAATCCCCCATGATCATAATGTTTTTGTACTGGAACGCTCTGCGATTTCATGAATCAGGGGATCAGTTTGCTCAATGCTGAGGTTAGGAGGTCTATACAACATGCCAATAATAACTTTCTTATTCTTGCCTATAATCTCTACCCAAATTGATTCCGTATAGTCCTCTTTCTTAATCGAATTGTTGATAATACAGTTTATTGTGTTTTTAACGAAAAGTGCCACAGTCCTCTTCCTTAATCGAATTGTTGATAATACAGTTTGTGTTTTTAGCGAATAGTGCCACACCTACCCCACTCCTACCAACCCTATCCTTGTGAAAAAAAAAATCCTTCTATTTCCATTTCCGGAAGGAAATGTCAAATTAATTTTGTTAATTATGCTTCTGCTATTTGTATAGTAAACTTTAAGTTTATCTTCCCTCCACCTGCTTTGGTGATTCTTTTCACAGTCCCTCTCTAAGTCTTTTTCTATTGCCTAAACAATATTCCGATACTTCCCCCCTTATCCCACGTAATCTACCCGAAAAAAAACTGTAGGATGCCTGCTTCTCGCTCAAGGGATTCAGAAAGAAGCCGAAATCCTCTGGGCGACAAGTGCACCCCGTCCCTTGTATATAGATGATTCCTACCGTAAAAGCTGTCCCAACTGTTGACAAATGCCCATCCATTGGCCTTACAATGTTTTGCCAGCCTGCAATTCATTGCAATAGCCCTGGAATGCCACATACCTCCAACTCTACGCCTCGGCAGGATTCCACATACAACAGGAACACCTCCCTTATTCCTAATCTTGTCTACCACATCCCGGAACCGCGCAAACAAATCCTCACTCCCTAACTTACCTATATCATTGCCCCCGGCACTTAAGCAAACTACAGGGACCTTACCTTCCCCTACTAAACACTCTTCAATCCTATCTCTAACATCTCCTATCCCCGCGCCGGAAACACACCTGCGTCCTATGTTTACTATCTTTATCGCAGAAAGCCCTGTCTAAGTACCTCACTTGACTTTCTCCTACAACCAAAATCTTACCTGTGGGCAGGGATCCAGCGTCTGCCCTTCCCTTCTTCTCTTGAATTTCATTTGTTTCTTCTTCCTGCAGATTCGCTAGTGCTTGAAACGAGTTATTGCAATTGAGGGTTGGTGAGGACTTTTTTTTCCACTTTTCTGCGTCTTATTTTTTGCCGTTTTCCATCCAAGCTCATAGTTAGTTTTGTCTTCCGTATTTTGGGCCTTCGAGCGGAGAATTCTATTCTCCTCTTTAAGGCACTTTACAGCATCCTCCAAGGCTTCAATTCTACTACGTAGAGATTGTACCTCATCGCGCTGAACACGGTAACACAACCACTCACCATATCACTAATTGAAGCAGCTACCCGGTTGACCTGACCTGAGTGACGACTACTGCTCAACTGGAAAGCTGTTAAGAGCAGTCAAGAGTTTTTAAGAGAGTAGTACTGTAGAGCTTGTGTTAGGATTAGAAATGGAGAGAGTGAATGGTTTGAGGTAAAGGTGGGACTTCGTCAGGGATGTGTTAAGTCGCCCTGACTGTTCAATCTATACATGGGTGGGGTGGTGCGAGAGGTGAATGCAAGAGTGGTGGGTCAGGGTTTGGAGATGGTTAAAGAAAATAGAGAAAAGTGGGAAATAAACCAGTTGTTGTTTGCTGATGACACTGCGCTTGTAGCAGGATCAGAGGAGGGATTGAGGAAGTTGGTGACAGAGTTTGAGGTGTGTGAAAGAAGGAAGCTGAAGATAAATATGGGTAAAAGAAAGGTGATGAGATGTACAAGAGGAGAGAGTGACAGCAGGCTGGAAGTGAGCATAAAGGGAGAGAGACTGGAGGAAGTGGGTAGTTTTAGATACTTGGGTGCGAATGTGGCAGGAAAGAGAGGAGTGGAGGTGGAGGTAGAATGTACATTGAGAGAAACGAGTAAATGCCTTGGTGGATTAAAAAGTGTAATGAGGAATAGACATCTGGTAATGGATGAGAAGAGGTTATATGAAGGAGTGATTGTGCCGACAGCACTGCACGGGGCAGAAACATGGAACATAAGAGAGGAAGAGAGGAGTTTGAATGTGTTTGAGATGAAATGTCTGAGAAGTATGAGAGGGGTTACTAGGCTAGATAGAGTGAGGATGAGAACAGGGGTTGCAAGGGAGTTGGGAGACAGGGCTGATGAAAGAGTATTAGGATGGTTTGGACACATGGAAAAAAATGAGTGAAGAAAGTTTAGTAAAAGAGGTGTGGAAGACAAAGGTGGAAGGAGTGAATATGAGGGGGCGTCCTAGGATGAGATGGATGGATGGGGTAAAAGGGGCATTACGAAAGAGAGGAATGTCTGTTGAGGAGGGACGAGAGAGGACAGAAGATAGGGGGTGAATGGAAAAGTGTTGTGTATGGATGATGCTGTGATGCATGAGGTGGAGTGGGTGGGGGGATGGGGGGTGAGGAAGTATGTATGATAAATAATTTGACACAGACCGAAGGGATTTCTCCCCGTCTTCTCCTTTTCTTCATGAAGGGACGGAGAGGGGGCGGTCGCCGAATTAATGAAGCCACCTTGATGTGGATGTGCTATGTCTTGCGACACTGCTTCTGACCCAGGGCAGTGGACAGAATGCAGGGATGACCCGTCATCCAGGAGGTGCCAAGATGAGAGGGAGGGAGGAGGGTGGAGTGGAGTGGAGTATGTAGGGGATGGAATGGGTGGGAGTGGTTTCTATGCCTTTTTCTTTTTGGGTATTCCCGTGTAAGGGGGAAAAAGCCTTTGGTATATATATATATATATATATATATATATATATATATATATATATATATATATATATAGTTTGTGTGTGTGTGTGTGTGTGTGTGTGTGTGTGTGTGTGTGTGTGTGTGTGTGTGTGTGTGTGTGTGTGTGTGTGTGTGTGTGTGTGTGTGCGCGCATGTGCGTGAGTAAACGCCAACTGTAGTAGGGAAGGAAAATTCCAAGATCTAAGAATATAAGGTCTAACCACTTCCGACCGAATTTCGAGGGAGTTGGCGCAGCGAGCCCGTGAACGTCACTTGGCTGTTCAAAGTGGGGTTAGCGGGTCCTATAGCTGTCAGTTGAAGTTGGTCCGTCGTTCGAAAATGACGTCGCCTTCGCTCGCACCGCTCCACTCAATTATTTATATTCTGACAAATATTATATAAAATATATATATATAATATATATAAAATATTATAGTTCCTGTCTATATATATGAATATATAATATATATGATATATAATATATATATATAATATATAAAATATTATAGTTCCTGTCATCCTTGGCGTTTCACAGTTTTCTTCAATGTATCACAAAGAGAAAATGGACGCATCTAAATGACGTCAGAAGCTGCGCAGAACTACTCCAGCGATTAGACCTGTTTACTTAGACCTTGGAAAAATCCACTCTACCATCGCGGAGTCTACCGGTAAAATTGTCACCATGTTTACATCATGACGGCTTTACATCATCTCGACTTTAACG
>NC_134781.1:43131145-43156145 GCF_046742065.1 Oratosquilla oratoria | reverse complement strand
AGGCCTTATCATTGTGACTAATATTTATTTAATCATTTCTTCGTCCAAATATGTAAATGCCACACATGTGCGTGTGCGTGCGTGTATTCACTTGGTCTTTGGATCACGTGTTGGACTCGTGATCGACAGCTATTTCAGCCCCGGGCGAGAGTCGAACCCGGACCTCCGTAGTGGCAGGCCAGAGCTCTAACCACAGCGCCATGTGTGTGTGTGTGTGTGTGTGTGTGTGTGTGTGTGTGTGTGTGTGTGTGTGTGTGTGTGTGTGTGCGCGCATGTGTGTGTGATTCACCAATGTCTAGGATAACGTGTTGGACTCGTGATCGACAGCTATTTCCCTCCTGGAAGAGAGCTCAGAGCTCATATGACCGACCTATTTATAATGCATGACCTAACACGCACACGCACACACACCCAACTCCCCGCCCACGTGAGCTGGAGCAACTGCTCGTGTCGCAGCGATGCTGAAATAATTTCAGGCCTGAGCGGGATTGGAACCCGGACCGCCATAGTGGCGGCCGCAAGCTAACACTGCGCCGTCAAGTCGTAAGTGTGTGCGCGCACGCGTACATACGTCAGTGCTTCCGTGCGCTCATGTTCTCAGATGAACGTTGCTGGGCAAGTGTTGCCGTTTGTTGATCCTTGCAAAGGGCTATGACGTCACGACTCAGTCGTGGCGCCGACGAGGAGGAAGGTGGAGGAAGCAGACGAGGAGTAATGGGAGAATGTGAGGCGGTGGAAGATTTCTTTCGCCGTCGGACGATTTCTTTCTCCCCACCATCTCTCCACCATGAACAGACCACAAAGAAGCTTCTCAGCCAAGCTCGGGCAAGCTCGGGACCGCGAGAGCAGACCTAAGCCCATATATCTGCCAGCAGATTCTAAACAACTCGAAGTCGCCCCAAATACAGGATCAAAGGTCACCGCAACGGTCGTCGTGTAACTGGGTGTCGTTACTGGGCTAGTGACAACCGGGAAGATTGACAGTCGGTTTTAGGTTCTGGGTTTTATTCACGTAATGCTGGTGTACATATACACGCACAACTGGCCCCGAGTAGGCCTAGAAGGAGACTGACCGCGACCTGACCCCGGCAACCCTTAAGTACTCTCCTTGAGTACCGAAAAGTAGCCTACCTCTGGTTGGCACAGGGTTGCCGGGCGTAGGCCTGAAGTGTGTTTCTATGAGGATACAAATACATACAATATGGGAGTACTAAAGACTTATTCTACACACAATTAATATGAGGCCGAAGGCCAACTATTTCTACACAGTCTATCAATTCATGGTTGCTCACACTGCTGGGGTTGCGATGCTATAAGCCGACATAGCACATGTGGGGGCTTGTTCGCGGGTTGCGATGCTATAAGCCGACATAGCACATGTGGGGGCTTGTTCGCCACAGTCGCATCAAACCTTGCACATTGGCAACCTAAGAGTGCCACCCTTCTCATTGGATACTCACTCGTAGGGAACGCCCATTTTTCCACCATGTATAATTTTAGCTAGGAAGATCTGACACCTCCAGAGTTGTCTTCTGAGCGGTCAGACATAAATTGTATCAGAATAGGATCAACGAATAAACTGGAAAAACCCATCCGAGTTTGCACCAAACCCCACACACAACAGTGGTGGCAGAAAGTGGGATCGCGATGCAAGACTAACTCTACAGCCGTGGACATCGAAGCAGCAGTGCAACACACGCCAAGCACCGACGTTCTAGCCCATCGCAAAACAACCCACCCTCGTAGGGAACGCCCATTTTTCCACCATGTATAATTTTAGCTACGAAGATCGGGCACCTCCAGAGTTGTCTTTTGGGTAGCCAGACACAAATTGTATCAGAATAGGATCAACGAATAAACTGGAAAAACCCATTCGAGTTTGCACCAAACCCCATACATAACAAGAATTGTATGCTTTAACGTTTCGACCCGCAGGGTTTTGACCACAAAGCTAACAACTCAAACATAACATGGAATTTTACACATAGATGGGTCATCTCATGGGACGCTTCGGAGAGCTTATTATTTTATTTGCGTATTCTTTTATTATTAATAAGCTTGTGGCTTTTGCTAGACATATAAAGCCTTCTCTATGGTTAATGTTGTTATTAATGTTAATGTATACTGCCTCAATTGTCGTCCTCAGTTTCTTGGATGATCTATTATTTAATATGGTTGTGTTGTTCCAGTCTGGAAGGTGCCCATGCTTATCCACAGGCATTACTATGGAGTTAGAAGATCTATGGGGTTTTACGTCATTTTTATGTTCATTTATCCGTTTATTAAGTCCGCGACCAGATTCACCAAAATATGAAGAGGGACAGCTTTTACACGGGATTTTATAAACAATGCTGTTTTATAAACAAATGTGATATTCCAAAAAGATTTCTCAATGCTTTAATTTGCCTAAAGACAAAAATATTATAATCACAAGTGCAGATAAAGTAGGAGGCATAATAAAATGTTAGATTTACTCGGTGACAGTGAAACTTACGAGAAAAAACATAGTGGATACGGAAAAAATGAAGGCGAAAAAATCACAACAAAAGCGAGAAAAATATTAAAGAAATCAGAGAAAGGGAAAAAAATATTACACCTACTTGAAGAAGCACCTTTACCACAAAGAATGCATTGCCTGCCTAAGATCCACAAATCAGGAATTCCTATGCGCCCCATTACTTCAGGAACCAATAGTGCACCTCGTAAGTTAGCCAAATGTGCGAAACCTCTATCCAATACATTAGGAACTATTAGTGATACACATCTACGAAATTCTTCGGATCTAATTAACAAGAAACAAGAAACTAGCAAGTTACGATGTTACCTCTTTATATATTTGAGTATCAATAAATGGCGCTCTAAAAGCTGTTGAACGAGTAGTAAATAATTTGAAAAATGAAGATCTACCCATCCCCAAAAAAGATTACCTCGAATTAATTTCTCTTTGTGTAGGTTTTGGCGCTTTCACTTTTAATGATATTGAATACAAAAAGCATTCTGGCCTCGCCATGGTAGTCCCCTTTCTGCAGTGTTAGCAAATTTATACATGGAAATACACGAAACAGAAGAATACTGTACATAATAATGGGTAGGAATAGCAAATGGTTTAGGTATGTTGATGACATACTTGTAATTGTGCCTAATGATACAGATATTAACAACAAACTTAGGAGATTAAACAGTGTAAATGAAAATATACAATATACTGCAGAAAATGAAAATAACGGAAAATTACATTTTTTAGACACAATTATCCATTGAATAGATAAAAATGTGAAATTTTTAATATACCGGAAACCCACCAATAAAAAAGACTATATACACTTTTATTCAGGACAAAATGAGAGAACTAAAACAGGTATTATAATAGGTTTCTTCCTCAGAGAATTTCGTATAAGCAGTAAAGAATTTCTAGATCTTGAATTACAACATATCACAGAGACTTTCATCAAACTCAAATATCCAAAAGGTCTCAAATGTACAAGTAGATTGAAAAAGAAAGCCAAAGCAATAATTAACAAAAGTAAAAATAAAAATAAAAATTATAATAAATGTAATTATGAAACCAGATACATTACAGTACCAAACACTAATATCAATTCACACCTAGACACTTTTCTCCTAAAAGCGGGCATTAAAATAGCCAGGACATCAGGTAACAAAGTAGGACATTTGGTCACACGTAGCTACAATAATCCCACTAACGAAAACAGCATTGTTTATAAAATCCCGTGTAAAAGCTGTCCCTCTTCATATTTTGGTGAATCTGGTCGCGGACTTAATAAACGGATAAATGAACATAAAAATGACGTAAAAGCCCATAGATCTTCTAACTCCATAGTAATGCATGTGGATAAGCATGACCACCTTCCAGACTGGAACAACACAACCATATTAAATAAAGGATCATCCAAGAAACTGAGGAAGACAATTGAGGCAGCATACATTAACACTAATAACAGCATTAACCATAGAGAAGACTTTATATGTCTAGCAAAAGCCACAAGCTATAATAAAAGAATACGCAAATAAAATAATAAGCTCTCCGAAGCGTCCCATGAGATGATCCGTCTATGTATAAAATTCCATGTTATGTTTGAGTTGTTAGCTTTGTGATCAAGACCCTGCGGGTCGAAACGTTGAAGCATAGAATTCTCCCATTACTCCTCGCCTGCTTCCTCCACCTTCAGTCTTGTCATAATATAGTCAACATATATATATATATATATATATATATATATATATATATATATATATATATATATATATGCGAATAAATCACAACAACACGTGATTCACAAAATGTGTAATAAAACCACTTGGAAAATAAAATGAAAGGTGACCGAACGTTTTCGTCTATTCAAGGTATTTTCAAAGATACTTTTGAAAATGTCTTAACCCATTTAACTCCGATGACAAGATTCTTGTCATTTGGTCAAATAAAACAAAACAAAAATCATAAAACACCAAAATGTTTGATCAAACACCAGAAAGATATGACGTCAGTCCTCGCTTCGCTAAGCGAGGACTGACGTCATATTTTTCTGGTGTTTGATTAAACATTTTGGTGTTTTATGTTTTTTTTTTTTTTTTTTTTTTTTTTTTTACCAAATGACAAGAATCTTGTCATCGGAGTTTAATGGGTTAAATAGACGAAAACGTTCGGTCACCTTTCATTTTATTTTCCAACTGGTTTTATTACACACACACACACACACACACACACACACACACATATATATATATATATATATATATGTATATATATATGTATATATATGTATAAATATATATATACATATATATATGTATATATATATGTATATATATGTATATACATATATATGTATATATATGCATATATATGTATATATATATGTATATATATACGTATATACATACATATATATATGTATATATACGTATATACATACATATATATATTACATATATATATATATATATATATATATATATATATATATATATATATATATATACAGGGTGTCCCAAAAAATTTGACGTCATTTTGCAGGCCAATAATTTTGGCAATTTTCGTTGAAACCTCAAATTTTCACAGCTTGCATAGAAACAGTTCAAGATTTTATGTTTAATGTTTGACATTTATCTCTTTTCAGGTTGAGAAATGCCGTTCACTTCAAAAGAAAAGTCATTTTGCGTGTTGGAATATGCTCAAACACAGTCACCCAAGACCGTGCAGCGTGCCTTCTTTGCAAAATTTGCCAAAAATGCACCAACTAGTAAACTCAAGCAGAGAATCACTGCCGCACTGGAGAATGTTACCAAAGACATGCTGCAGCGTGTTTGGCACAAGTTTGAGTACCGACTTGACGTGTGCAGTCACAGGCGGCGCTCATATTGAACATTTGTGAAATCGGTCATAGAATCTACAAATCTTTGTTTTTTTCTTTGAAATGTCAACCAATAAAACTTATGATGTTCAACATAAAGTTTGTGCAGTTTCATTGAGATGCACTGAGTAGTTTCCTAGATATTGGCATTTAAAATGACGTCAAATTTTTTGGAACACCCTGTATATATATATATATATATATATATATATATATATATATATATATATATATATATATATATATATATATATATGTTGGAGTGACGCGGCAAAATATTTTCTTTAAGGCATACTGAATTGTATGCAACAGCAAATTGAGCTCTGATGAGTTTCCGATGAAGAGTTTCAAGTCTTCTGAAGATCTCTTTAGCATGCTAGAGAGATCTTTAGATGACTTAAAACTCTTCATCGGAAACTCATCAGAGCTCAATTTGCTGTTGCATACAATTCAATATGCCTTAAGATATATATATATATATATATATATATATACATATATATACATATATATATGATTTATATATACATATATGAAATTTAACACAAGTACGATTACAAGTTATTTGGAAATTCGTTAACAAAAGTGGATAGTCAAAAGGATCTCGGCGTAATTATCAGTAACGATCTCAAATCATCCAAGCAGTGTATTTCAGCCTCTGGGAAAGTAAATAAGATTCTAGGACTGATTGCGCGATCTTTTGATTTCAAAAGTCCATTACTCAATAACAAGCTATATAAATCGTTAGTTCGTCCACATTTCGAATATGCTGCTTCTGTATGGTCACCGAATCTCATTAAAGACATTAACAGATTGGAAAAAGTACAACGGCGAGCCACAAAACTGATTCCAAATATCAAAAATAAATCATACGAAAATCGACTAAAACATATGAATCTGTTTTCCCTAAAAAAGCGTAGACTCAGAGGTGACTTCATACAAATCTTTAAAATTCTAAAGGGAATTGACATCAAAAGTGACAAAATGTTCACATTGAATGAGAATCAGACAAAAAACAATGGTCTCAAACTGTCAGGAAATAGATTCAATTTGGAAGTAGGTAGAAACAACTTTGCCAATCGTGTAGTTAATGAATGGAATAAACTTCCTGCAGAGATAGTGCAATGTAGTTCAGTTCGAAGCTTTAAGAATCATTTAGATAAACACCTAAGCAAGATGCTGTAATGATTCTAATTTATTTAATATTATTTGTTTTTGTTTTATTATCATTTGTCTGTTTGATTTTCATTTATTATTAGTTATATGTCAATTTATCATTATTTACTATTTACCTATTTGTTTATTATTTAACTATACCTATGCATTTATTTATGTATTTCATTTGTTATTTACATTATCATAGTTTTTATTCATTAATTTATTATTATGATTTTTTTCGCATTCGACCTAGATATGGACCAAAAGGTCTCCTGTCGGCATGCTCCGCCTTTGTAATCCTTTGTAATATATACATATATATATATATACAGTATGTATGTATATATATATAATGTATATATATACATATATGTATATATATGTATATATATATATATACATATATATATATATATATATATACATATATATATATATATATATCAGATAATTTTTATGACCGTCGCGCAGAGGATTCGAACCTGCTGCTCAAGGCACCAAGAGGCCCCATGACTGCCGCCTTACACCGCATCAGTGGTCGAGCGGTGTAAAGCGGCAGTCACGGGACCTCTTGGCGCCTTGAGAAGCATGTTCGAATCCTCTACGCGACGGTCATAAAAATTATCTGATTAATGTCTCTGTTCACTAGCGAATTTCTCATATATATATATATATATATATATATATATATACATATATATATATAATATACATACATGTGTGTGTGTGTGTGGGTGTGGGTGTGGGTGTGTATGTATCTATATATATGTATAGATATATATGTACATATTTATTTATATATATATATATATATACATATGTACATATATATACACATATATATATATATATATATATATATATATATATATATGTGTGTGTGTGTGTGTGTGTGTGTGTGTGTATGTACACATATATATATATAAATATATATATATATATATATATACACACATACTATATATATGTATATTTGTGTGTATATATATGTATATATATGTACATATATATATATATATGTATATATATATATATATATATGTGTGTGTGTGTGTGTGTGTGTATGTATATGTGTATATATATATATGTATATACATATATGTATATATATATATGTATATATGTATATATGTATATGTATATATATATATATATATATATATATATATATATATATATATATTCCCTCAAATTTTGTAAGGTGGTTGCGTTGTTTGAGGTGTTGATAGTTTCACACTGAATTAGAAATTGCTGATTTCTGCGGCGTCAGGTTATGACACTGGACTTTTTTTTTTTTTTTTTTTTTTTTTTTTTCCCCGACTGTTGGAGCATATTGTCCGTAGCTTTCGGGAAGGAATCTGGTATGTTGGAGGAAAATAATTTTCCCCCAGCACATAAAAAGACATTTTATAGAAACTGTTGAAAAATATAACAGTTTTCCATATTGAATTTACGATGGAAAAAATCTGGAAGTGGGTGGTACCGCCGATTAATGGGAGGTTGGATGAAAAACAGTCCAGTGTGATAACCCCTTCAGTCGTTGATGGCAACCCACGGAGGAAAAAAATCGGATCGCAAATTCTTGCACTTCATACGAGCCAAAATGTCGAATTAACCTTCGGCGATTTTTTTCTTTAGCTCGTATGAAGACACACGCACGCACACACACACACACACACACACACACAGAGAGAGAGAGAGAGAGAGAGAGAGAGAGAGAGAGAGAGAGAGAGAGAGAGAGAGAGAGAGAGAGAGAGAGAGAGAGAGCATGTGATAATTCCCCCCCAAGGGTCTGGGATCGAGTGACGTCATGTCCGTGGCCTGGCGGTACAAGCAGCTGTTGAGTCTGACTCATTATTACGATAACATGTTCGCCCAGTATGGCAACGCATAATTTAATTCCACCTGCCGCCAGGCGATCTTATTCATCTGATAAACGCATCTGGTATTTACATAACCAAAAAATATAAAACAAATCGAAAAAAGAAATTGAGAAACTATGATTTTTCAAAATAAATTATATAAATATATATCAATGTATGGTGATGATGAAACTACACACACACAAATCTTTTCAATTGTAATAAAAAGGACAACAATAAAAAATGCGGCAACACCATAACATAATCTACAGAAATATAGCTGACGGTGTTCCTAGGAGAACGTAAAATATCTTTAAGGAATGTGATTCACTTAAAAAAAGAAAATACACAGCCCAGCAGCATCACGCCACTGCCTGCACTACGTCATAGCGGGTAATTATTTTGGAATCTGATCGGTTTAAAAATAAAACGAAAGAGGCTCAACGAAAAAAGAAAAATAAATAAAAAATGTAGTAACCGCTGGTTAAGGCAGACGATCAAGAACCTATCACAAGTTTTCAGGAACAACAAACCTCATAAGATTTAGTTTTATTCTCTAAAATAAACATCAAACTCCTCGCAGACAACATCTGGAAACCCAGCAACATGCGCGCGCAGAGGAACTTCGTCTAATTACACATGACGTCGGGTCGCCTGCAACGCTCGCGCCATGCTTGGTAACCACAGGACACTATCGCCCCCCTACCTACCGCTAACATCGCCCCACCTAGTCCCATTTGAGTCCCACGTGAGATGTGGGAGTCTGAAGGGGGACAGGTTAGGAAGGTTAGGGGATGAGAGGTTCGTGGATGTAAAAGATGAAGGGGAAAGGAGCTATGGCGGTGAGTACGAAAAATATAACTAAATTAAATGCTAGGTTGCAAAATAGGAAATATAATGGGGAAAGGAGCTATGGCGGTGAGAACGAAAAAATTAAATAAGATAAATAAATGCTAGGTTGAAAATAGGAAATATGTTGGCCAGTGGGTGAAGTAATGCGGGTGTTTGTGGGTTTATAAAAAGTAAGAACACTTCGGCGCAGATTTGGGTGCTGCAAAAAACGGGGCTTAAATTATTATGGTAGTGGGTGAGTGCAGTTGCCTATTTAGAGATGAATTCACCCAAAAGAATGGAATATTACTTTCCATAAATACAGTGCATCCCTTTCCAGACCATTTAATGCACTTAGGCACTATCTAGGAGTAGTTCTCTGTGTAAGATATTTCAAAATTTGAACGAAAAAAAAGAAGAATGTCCGTTTTCTATGATGACGCGGTAAGCGACCCGAACTCTTTCAGTACACAAACTATAAACAAAACCCATTTCCTTTGGTGCTAGTTGTCAATCTTTCTTGCAATGTTGCGGGCAACTGTCACTATGGATTTTATAAAAATTAACGACTGGTGTTTGATCACAAATTGTTAGCACTATATGAATGGAAAATAATTTGCAGAGGAAAATGATACATGGCATTTTCTTTCACAACACACCTATTTCTTATCGACTAAATTCAGACATAATAATAGCTGTGCTGAATGTACGACTAGCGTCTTAGAAAAAAAAATATAATAAAAACGATCCTCTCCTTTGGAAAAAATAATACACACATTTTTTCAAAATAATTTTGTATTTCTAAGTAAAATCTTTGCTTTTTTGGCAAGAGAGAAATGAAAAGTAATTCTTTTAAGATCGTCGACATGACCACCCCGTAACATTTAATAAAAATAACAAGATACGAAATGTATATTTTCGTCACAGCTGCGTCAGAGTACATCATTCATTTTTGATGAAATTGGAAAGCGAAAACAAGAGCAAGATCAAGGATAAAAAAGTACAAATACGTCACGGCTGACCTAAAACAACAGAGAGTTGTTCATCACAGTTGGCGTCGTATTCCTACGTCGATGATACCAACACACACACACACACACACACACACACACACACACACACACACACACACACACACACACACACACAAACACGGCTTGCTGGTATAGTTGTACCGCGCTCGGTTGTTAATTCAACGATCTGAGTTAAGAATCCCCACCCATGGTTGAAACAGCACCACATCACTAAAAAAAGAGGAGGAGGAGGAGGAGGAGAGGGAAAGGGAAAGAGGAGGAGCAGGACAGGGGAAGAGAAAGAGGAGGAGAGACGAAGGAGAAGAAAGGGAAAGGGGAAGGGAAAGAGGAGGAGAGAGGAAGGGAAAGAGGGGGAGAGGGGAAGGGAAAGAGGAGGAGAGGGGAAGGGAAAGAAGAGAGGGAAGGGAAAGAGGAGGAGAGGGGAAGGGAAAGAGGGAGGAGAGGGGAAGGGAGGAGAGAGGGAAGGGGGAAAAGAGGAGAGGGTAAGGGAAAGAGGAGGGAGGGGAAGGAAAGGGAAGGAGGGAAAGGGAGAGGGGAAGGGAAAGAGGAGAGGGTAAAGAGGGAAAGAGGAGGAAAGAGGGGAAGGGAAAGAGGGGAGAGGGGAAGGGAAAGAGGAGAAGGGGGGGAAAGAGGAAGGGGAAGGAAAGGAGGAAGAGGAGAGGGGAAAGAGGAGAGAGAAGAAAGAGGGGGAGGGGGAAGAGGAAAAAGGAAGGAGGGAAAGAGGAGGAGAGAAGAAGGGAAAGAGGGGGAGAGGGGAAGGGAAAGAGTGGGAGAGGGAAGGGAAAGAGAAGCAGAGGGGAAGGGAAAGAGGAGGAGAGGGGAAGGGAAAGAGGAGAGGGGAAGGGAAAGAGGGGGAGAGGGGAAGGGAAAGAGGAGAGGGGAGGGGAAAGAGGAGGAGGAGGGGGAGAGGGGAAGGGAAAAAGGGAAAGAAGAGAGGGGAAGGGAAAGAGGAGGAGGGGGAATAGGAGAGAGGAAGGGAAAGAGGAGGAGAGGGGAAGGGAAAGAGGAGGAGAAGGGAAGGGAAAGAGGGGGAGAGGGGAAGGGAAAGAGGAGAGGGGAAGGGAAAGAGGAGGAGAGGGGAAGGGAAAGACGGGGAGAGAGGAAGGGAAAGAGGAGGAGAGGGGAAGAGAAAGAGGAGGAGGAGGAGGAGAGGGGAAGGGAAAGAGAAGGAGAGGGAAAGAGGAGGAGGAGGAGGAGGAGGAGGAGGAGAGGGATAGGGAAAGAGGAGGAGAGAGGAAGGGAAAGAGGAGGAGAGGGGAAGGGAAAGAGGAGGATGAGGATGAGAGGGGAAGGGAAAGAGGGGGAGAGGGAGAGGGAGAGGGAAAGAGGAGGAGGAGGAGGAGGAGGAGGAGGAGGAGGTGAGGGGAAGAGAAAGAAGAGGAGAGGGGAAGGGAAAGAGGGGGAGAGGGGAAGGGAAAGAGGAGGAGAAGGTAAGGGAAAAAGGGGGAGAGGGGAAGGGAAAGAGGGGGGAAGGGAAAGAGGAGGAGAGGGGAAGAGAAAGAGGAGGATAGGGGAAGGGAAAGAGGAGAGGGGAAGGGAAAGAGGAGAGGGAGGGGAAGGGAAACAGGGATAGAGGGGAAGGGAAAGAGGAGGAGAGGGGAAGGGAAAGAGGGGGAGAGGGGAAGGGAAAGAGGGGGAGAGGGAAAGGGAAAGAGGAGGAGAGGGGAAGGGAATGAGGAGGAGGAGGAGGAGGTGAGGGGAAGAGAAAGAAGAGGAGAGGGGAAGGGAAAGAGGCGGAGAGGGGAAGGGAAAGAGGAGGAGAAGGTAAGGGAAAAAGGGGGAGAGGGGAAGGGAAAGAGGGGGGAAGGGAAGGGAAAGAGGAGGAGAGGGGAAGAGAAAGAGGAGGATAGGGGAAGGGAAAGAGGGGGAGAGGGGAAGGGAAAGAGGAGGAGAAGGTAAGGGAAAAAGGGGGAGAGGGGAAGGGAAAGAGGGGGGAAGGGAAGGGAAAGAGGAGGAGAGGGGAAGAGAAAGAGGAGGATAGGGGAAGGGAAAGAGGAGAGGGGAAGGGAAAGAGGAGAGGGAGGGGAAGGGAAACAGGGATAGAGGGGAAGGGAAAGAGGAGGAGAGGGGAAGGGAAAGAGGGGGAGAGGGGAAGGGAAAGAGGGGGAGAGGGAAAGGGAAAGAGGAGGAGAGGGGAAGGGAATGAGGAGGAGAGGGGAAGGGAAAGAGGGGGAGAGGGAGAGGGAGAGGGAAAGAGGAGGAGGAGGAGGAGGAGGAGGAGGTGAGGGGAAGAGAAAGAAGAGGAGAGGGGAAGGGAAAGAGGGGGAGAGGGGAAGGGAAAGAGGAGGAGATGGTAAGGGAAAAAGGGGGAGAGGGGAAGGGAAAGAGGGGGGAAGGGAAGGGAAAGAGGAGGAGAGGGGAAGAGAAAGAGGAGGATAGGGGAAGGGAAAGAGGAGAGGGGAAGGGAAAGAGGAGAGGGAGGGGAAGGGAAACAGGGATAGAGGGGAAGGGAAAGAGGAGGAGAGGGGAAGGGAAAGAGGGGGAGAGGGGAAGGGAAAGAGGGGGAGAGGGAAAGGGAAAGAGGAGGAGAGGGGAAGGGAATGAGGAGGAGAGGGGAAGGGAAAGAGGAGAGGGAGGGGAAGGGGGAGAGGGGAAGGGAAAGAGGAGGAGAGGGGAAGGGAAAGAGGAGAGGGAGGGGAAGGGAAAGAGGTATAGAGGGAAAGGGAAAGAGGAGGAGAGGGGAAGGGAAAGCGGGGGAGAGGGGAAGGCAAAGAGGGGGAGAGGGGAAGGGAAAGAGGAGGAGGAGAGAGGAAGGGAAAGAGGAGAGGGGAAGGGAAAGAGGAGAGGGGAAGGGAAAGAGGAGGAGTAGGAGAGGGGAAGGGAAAGAGGAGAGGGGAAGGGAAAGAGGAGAGGGGGAGAGGGGAAGGGAAAGATGAGAGGGGAAGGGAAAGAGGAGGAGGAGAGGGGAAGGGAAAGAGGAGGAGAGGGGAAGGGAAAGAGGAGGAGGAGGAGAGGGGAAGGGAAAGAGGAGAGGGGAAGGGAAAGAGGAGGAGAGGGGAAGGGAAAGAGGGGGAGAAGGGAAGGGAAAGAGGAGGAGAGGGGAAGGGAAAGAGGGGGAGAGGGGAAGGGAAAGACGGGGAGAGGGAAAAGGAAAGAGGGGGAGCGGGGAAGGGAAAGAGGAGAGGGGAAGGGAAAGATGGGGAGAAAGGAAGGGAAAGAGGGGGAGAAGGGAAGGGGGAGAGAGGGAGGGGAAGTGGAGAGAAGGAAGGGGAGAGGAAAGGGAAAGGGGAAAGGGGAAAGAGGGGGAGGGGGGAGATGGGGAGAAGGGAGACATTCTTGTCTTCAAGTGCTGAATACAAGGACCTGGTAAGATTTCACAACAAATTAATGAGACTTAAATTATGAATGAATGAAGGCACTCGACTGGAGCCTCGAGCACAGGTGTGGGTAAAGCACTGGGATTGACTATAATGACGTACCGAAATGAAATCCTAATCCCAATTACAAGATCTACACGTATTTCTTATACATTTCCTATTTATCTATTTATTCATTAATAACACTTACCAAAAATAAACAAAATCTTAATCCTCTATCGAACCCAAACCATTCAATTCCTTTGTTAGTCAACTACATTTCATTGAAGTTGTGGTTAAACTAGTTCTTTCATTTAACGGGTTTCCCCCCATCCCTTACTTCGAAGAGATCAACTCTATCGTCTGTCGGTGGGCTCATCTTTATTTCTGTCCATCTAGTTGTCATCGAAGAAGTCTCCTCTTCCTCCTCCTCCACTTCTTCCTCCACTCGTTCCCAAATTGCCGGGCAAAAGAGTAATCAACCACTTCGGGCTGTGTTTACACCCGTGACGTCATTTCACCTGCGCGCGCACTTGGCCCACCCTTTCCCTCCTCCTTGCCAAGAGGCTATGTACAAAGAGGAGTTCGAACTGAAATGAAAACGAACACTGCTCGACCCTCGGACAAAAGACTTCGAGCTTCCGGAGATGTGTTCGAACGTTGGCGGAAAAAGAAAAGTTCGATTTCGGGAGATGAGAAGTTCGAACTGGGGAGGGGAGAGGAAGGGGGTAAAAACGAATACTTCGATTCAAGAGATGATGCCAAAGGCTCGAGGCAGTGTGTGAAGGTGACAGTTCGGGTATGAGCAACGAACCATGTTCAACTCTAAAAAGAAGTATCACCGATGAGCGTTCGAAAAGGTACGAGATTCCTTCGCCAAAGTGAACTTTATATATATATATATATATATATATATATATATATATATATATATATATATATATATATATATTATACAGTATATATACATATACACACACATATATATATATATACATATATATACATATATATAGATATACATATATATATATACATATATATACATATATATAGATATACATATATAATATACATATATATACATATATATACATATATACATATATATACACACACATATATATATATACATATATATACACATATATATACACATATATATACATATACATATATATATACATATATATATATACATATATATATACATATATATACATACATATACATACATATATACATATATATATTATATATAAACATATATACACATGTGTATATATATATATATATATATATATATATATATATATATATATATATATATATATATATATATATATATATCCTGTCTGCATGCTCCGCCTTTGTAATCATTTGTAATCCTTTGTTACGCATTTGTCTCGTGCGTATCAAGATCTAAGAATATAAGGTCTAACCACTTCCGACCGAATTTCGAGGGAGTTGGCGCAGCGGGCCCGTGAACGTCACCTGGCTGTTCGAAGTGGGGTTCGCGGGCCCTATAGCTGTCAGTTGAAGCTGGCGCGTCGTTCGGGAATGACGTTACCTTCGCTCGCACCGCTCCACGCAATTAGTTATATTCTGACAAATATTATATAAAATATATATATAAATATATATAAAATATTATAGTTCCTGTCTATATATATGAATATATAATATATATGATATATAATATATATATATAAAATATAGTTCCTGTCTTCCTTGGAGTTTCACAGTTTTCTTCAGTGTTTCACAAAGAGAAAACGGACTCAGCCTAATGACGTCAGAAGCTGCGCACAATAATTCAAACGGTCTGACCTGTATATTTAGACCTTGGTGCGTATCAATAGTGACGAAAGATTATTTATCGCACGTCTGACAAACGTACACACCTTTCAAATCTCTAATTTTATATAAACTTCCTGGATCATATACAAATGTATTGTTGAGCATATGTAACTTCATGTCATTTCTCTTCAAAAGAAGTGTTAATGGTATTAGGTTCCCATAAAAATATGTCAAAAGATTTACATACAGGATGTGTCGTGTTGGAACCTTCCAAGAGATGTTCGAGAACTGATACATGACTTCTGTACTGGGGCTTAGAAAATTAAGAACTTTATTTTATACATAGCCGTTCAATATTATTACATGTTTCTAGTTATCTTATTTCTTTATCTTTGTATGCTATTTGTATATTAAATTTTGCTTTTCATTTCTACCCGTTACTATTTTTTTTACGTTAATGGACAACGGCTCGAACAACTCTACTTATAAATTGTTAATTTTCCTTGTAAAGGTTTATAACCATTATTATAAATCTTAACATATATTATGTACATAATTTTGATGTAATTAGATAAGATTATAAAAACCTCGGGTCAGTCCGAGCTTTCCTCAGTCACTGAAACGACTGTTCGGCAGACTTGATTCAGCTAATGAACGATACGGTCTCCTCTAGATATCTAAACTTGATACCTGAGATTCTGGTAGTTCTTTGCACTGAACAATTCTCACTCTTTATAGGTAGCCATCCTGCTATCATATTTCATGTACTCACACCTATACATAGATAACTCTTGTTATTATAGACGAATACATTCCAGGACACTGTTCAACAATCGGCTTGAAACGGTTTTCTGCGGTAATAAGTTAACTACCCAGACTCTGGTCAAACCCTAAAGACTGAACAGCTCCAATCCATGTATTTCTGTAAAACTGTATATTTTTCTCCTTGTAGAATTTATTCAGCGGTCCGAAGCCTAAAGCCCGAACACTTCACTTTTGTACATAGTCCCTTTTATTATCTTTATTAAAATCTGTCCATTTTTCGTCCTGGGTCAATGAATGTTTCTCTCCTAGCCCTCTAATATACCTTCCCATTGTGCATGAGAGTCGAAACTACTTCGTATGTTATCGTGCGTGGCGTGGTTGGAGGGAAAGACGTTTGTGTTTTTCCTCTTTAATTTCTTATCCTAGTCTGGTACAACTGCTGGCACCCCAGAGGAAAACTCTGGAGGTTGCCAGATTTTCCTAGCTAGAAATTACAGAAAGCAAAAGGGGGAGTTCCGCACGACGGGGTGCCCAATGGAAAAATGGTAGAAAGGTGGCACTCTTGAGGGTTGCCAAAAGGGGTTCCGATGTGAAGACCGTTGTCTAACGGCGCAAATCTTTGGCGATGACCTTTGACCCTGTTTGCGTCGCGTCGACTCGAGTTTGTTTAGTCTGTCCTGTGCTGCTCTGATATATGGGTTGCCCGACGGCTGCTCGCCGTCCTGGAGTGCTTGGCTGAGAAGGCCTCTTGTTGTCTCTTCAGTCCAAGATGAAATAAATCGCCAGACGCCTCTCTTAGATGGGGGAACTTCTCCTGGCGTCTCTCACAGGGTATATCACACGTGGCGTCTCTCACAGGGTATATCACATGGCTCGGCCAGTTACCGTCACCGTCCCGGTGATTCTATACTTATAGAATTAAAAGAAAAGAAAAGAAAACACAAAATAAGGTCTTTGTTCAAGGCCTTGGCATGAAGGGTATATACACATAAGTTTGCCATACGGGTGCCATAAGGGAATTATCCAAGAACAGAACATATGAATAACGTAAGGAAACTTAATTGTAAGGGTAAGCGGAAGTAGATATTTCCGTTCACCTAGGCAATAATATACATTTATGAAGGTGTGGCTCTATTTCGAAGACTATAGCGGGGAACTAGCAAAAGGTGGAATTTGCAATGAGGATAGGGGGCTGTCCTCTATGTCCTGCGTAGAGGGAGCTTGAGAAGGCACAGTTTCTGTGTCTAGGCCACGGGGAACTTTTTTTTATATGAACTTTGTGCAACAGGGTCTCTGTCAGATTTGGCAAACTAAGTGCCTTTACCTTATTCTTAGATTCATGACCAATGATGCGATAGGGTCCAGAGAATTTACGTGAGAGCTTGGAGGTGAGTGTATGGTTATGGGTGTTAACAATGTCTCCAATATCAAAGGTATCAGTTCTGGCTGATTTGTTCTGCAAGCGGACCATATCGTCCTTAGTTAGATGGAGGGAATTATGTATTCTTTTGAATAGGTGATTGAAATTAGCTTCTTTAACCTTTACAAAATAATTGAAGTTATAAATGGGCGGTAAGTCTGAAAGGAGATCATATAGGACCTGTTTGTCTGACCCAAAAAGAACAAAAATGGGGTGACTCCGATATTGACTTATTTACAGCAGAATTCAAACACGCTTGAATCTTTGGGACATGTTCATCCCAGGAAGGTTGAAGATTAGATTCAAGATGTCTGATAACATTGAGAATCTTTCTATTCTGGCGTTCAACTAGGCCATTTGAACTAAGATGGTAAGCAGTGTTACATTTCTTGATTTGAAAATAATACATCCCCACCAACCATGCCCTTCGCTCTACATACGAATTCATAGATATCCTTAGAAATACTACCCCTCAAGGAATCTAAGCTTCGTTAGATGTAGAGAGTAAATTCTCTTTCGTGCCTGTGGATGAAACAATTCAAATCATCTTACGAAATGTCTTCCACTATGACACTTTGCCCCCACCTAAGGTACCACGCCCCGTCCTTGACGACATGCCTGCACAAAAGAAGCACCCTTTAGATGCCCTTCAGGTAAAATTTATTTCCAAGTTAATGGTGTCGCAATGGGCAGTCCATTGGGAGTACTTTTTGCCCAAGCTTACATGTGCCATATTGAAAACTCCGTCCTAAGTTCCATCAACCCTTCACCAAAAATGTATTTAAGTTACGTAGACGACATCTTTGTTGACGTAGACGGACACAAACAGCTTCAAAATCTTAAGAGGGCTTTGGAAGAGAACTCCTGCCTACGCTTTACTATTGAAAAGAGTGTAGAGAATAAAATTCCTTTTTTAGACGTGTGGGTAGATGGGTCAGATGGCATTTTCACGACTGATGTTTACAGAAAACCTAGTGACTCAGGAAGATGTATAAACGAAATGAGTGAATGCCACTCTAAGTATAAGAAAAGTGTGGTACGGGCTTACATTACAAGAGCCTTAAAAAATTGTTCAAATTGGTCTCTTCTTCACCAAGAATTAACAGGATAAAACAAATCTTAACTAATAATGGCTTCCCGTTGAAAAACATTGATAAAGAAATAAAAACTAAAATGGATTTAGTCAACACCACCGTTTTAGATGAAAGTAATAAATTCAATAATATTAAACTTTACTACCAGAACACAATGTCTTCAGCTTATAAAAAAGATGAAAAGGTTCTAACAGAAATAATAAAAAGGAATTGTAAACCTACAAAAGAAGGGGATAAGCTTAACTTGATAATTTATTACAGGAACCCCAGAACATCATCTCTAGTCATGAAGAATAATTTGGCAGCACAAAAGGATAAATTAAAACAGAGCAATGTTGTGTATGAATATACTTGTAATTTTAACAAAGACGGTGCGCTTTGTACAGATAAGTATATCGGGTACACAACACAAACACTTTCACAAAGACTCACGTATCACATGCAGAACGGGGCAATAAAATCACACATGACGAATGTGAGGCGGCAGATGATTTCTTTCCCTCCACCATCTCTCCACCATGAAGAGACAACAAGGCCTTTCATTACAACGGGGCCTCTCAGCTAAGATCGAACAACAAGAACCTCAGCTAAGCTCGGAGGTCACGAAGTGACCTTTACTCCCATACATCTGCCAGGACACCCAAACAAACTAGAAGTCTCGCTCAGGTCGGGGTCATAGGCCAACTCGACGACCGACGTTCTACGGGCTGGCATCCCAAGAGTGCCACACTGATGCAGTTTTCCTATTGGGCGCCTTCTCGTAGGGCACGCCCAGTTTTTGTAATTTTTTTCATTTAGCTAGGAAGATCTGGCACCTCCAAAGTTGACTTCGGAGCTGCCAGGCCAAGATTGTATCAGATCAGGCTCACCCCAATAAACCGGAAGAAACCCATCCGCGTTTTCCACCAAAACCCCCTCCAACAAGTGGTGGCAGCTAGTGGACTTGGAACTCTACATACGAAGGCAAGACTAACTCTACAGCCGTGAACATCGAAGCAGCAGGGAAGACTAAGTCAACAAGCAACCAGCGAAAGCACGCTAAGCACCGACGTCTAGCCCATCGCCAATCAACCCACGCGACACCGAAGACAACATTTAACATTCTTCGAGCTTCGCCGTTTCTTCAGGGACGTAACAACAGACATTCTGTCTGTATCAACCAGCTGCACTGACGTGACCGCGGCATGAAGCCCTAGTCTACGCCGATGCCTCCCAGCTGTTTCTCCACCACGCCCTCCAACACAAGCCTAACAACTTCGGCCGTCGCCACCACATCGAGCGACGAGACACCTTCTCCGCCACAAAGCCAGCTGCACAACACGAGCGACGAGACACCTCCGCCGCAACAGCCAGCTGCACGAGACGGATTCTTCATCCCCGAGACAATCTCCACCGACCTTCGCCGCTGCCCAACCAGCTGTGTCGAGCGAAGACACGTACAAGCTCCTACAAGCTCCCCTTTTATTTTTTTGTTTGAAACATCCATACATGTATATTCGTATAGTGTGCTCCCTTCCTCATACCTTCTAAAAAAAAAAAAAACCAACAGAGCACTAACCTTTCCCTACAATTGCAGCAGTGCCCGTGACCGCAAGGTTCGCCCCACAACTCTCCATCACCTTTCCCTCCATCACCCTTCCCTGGTGCTCACGACCGCAACCGCCGACAGCACTCACAACGAGCACGACCCTCTATCACCCTTCCCTCCATACTTACTTGGGTAAGTAGATATATTTCCGTTTATTTATTTATTTTTTCCACCTAGAGCAACAGGATCTCTCTCTCTCTCTCTCTCTTTTTTTTTTTTTTTTTTTTTTTTTTTTTTTTTTTTTTTTTTTTTTTTTTTTTTTTTTAATGAGTAGTACCGAACACCACTCTGATGCGACAGACAGACCCATCACACGAAGCCACTCTGCGCGGATATCTGAGACACAAGACATGGCCGATCAGCAAGCTAGCACTTCGTCACAAGGTACAAATACCGTTACCACCCAAAATTTAATTACGGTAATAAAGGACGAGACGATGGTAGGAACATACCGGTACACAATTTTCTAACAGAGGTAGACGCAGAAATATCACGTAGAGGAGCCACAGATGACAAGACTGAAATCTCCATATTGACATCTAGAATAGACAAGCATGACACCTTGGCGGGAGACATCATTCACTCTGATGTATTCCTAGAACTCGACAACTATTCAGAGTTGTCGACGAATTTAAAAAAGCTTTTGATAGTTTTGAGCCTCTTGGCGCCTTCTCAACTGTTTATTTTGTGGCCAAGGAGTTAAATAACGGACCTTACAAGACTAAGGACAGAGCAGTGAAAATAGCGACCACCGTCAAAACAAAATTAAGGGAAAATCTCAAACAGTCAAGTTGGGTAACAAACGAAAAGATGGATCTGGAACATGTCGTATCTATGATGGCATACCTTGTTTTCCTTTCTCAGTTGCACCCAGAGACATTACAACGAGCTACACCTTTGCTTTCAAACCAGATGAAAATTTAGCTAGGTTCGCTAGGAAATTACCTGACTCTGACAAGGTGACCGCTGAAATACAGAGCCAGACTATACCCATCACACCCAACCACATGATAGCGCAGGTAACACAGGCCACTCCACCTATCACGAGATCGAGACACATCTCGCACACGTCATCAGTCCCCCTCGAGGACAAGGAAGTTCTGCAACTATTGCCAGAAACTAGGCCACACGGAAATCACATGTTATCACAAATTCCCCACACCGCCAAACAAACACTGCAGTTATCATGGGACATGTTTTCATTCGTCAGACAGATGTAGAGTCTTACGCTCACAAACCCCACACAACCGAGGATCAACCTTCCCTGCGAGGTATTCACGTAACTCATCCTCGACATACTCACGTCATGCATCTCCTGCGAGATATGCGCGTCACTCCTCCCCTGCCAGCCATTCACGCAACTCCTCTCCTGCATGACTCCTTACTAAGAAACCGCAAGGCCGTTCAAGGACAGGAAACCCTTACACGTCCATGTTGCCAGTTCACACACTGGACGTACCAGATACATCTCCCCATACATTAACCTTCAACGCCACGTCTGGAAACACCAAACTGAAAGTTTTTTCTCGACACGGGTTCACCAGTGAACATTATGTCTGTGAACATTTTTCATAACTTACGCACCCAAACAAAGCGAGTAACCATTCTAGAACCCGCTTCAAGGAAAGATCATACTTGCATTTTAATTGCCAATGACACTAACGCACCCCTCCACCTCACAGTTGGCACAAACATCTGTGATTTCTAAATTTATCCTTCACGTATTAACATCATGGAAGACGAACTACCAACTTCTCAAGTTTGTGCCACAGTTCCCAATGTGCAAGCAGCACAGGAACCTATTGATGCATCTCAACTTAGCCCAATTGATTTCCCTGATGCACAAGCAGACTTGCTTGCACTTTGCAACAAGTTCAGACAGACCATTGCCACAGAAGGTGAACCCCTTGGAGCCACTAATATCATTCAGCATCATATACCCCTTCGTGAGAACTCAAAACCGTGTTACATTCCCGCATACAGATTACCACACTCTAAACGCATGATTGTAGATACCCTTATTCAAGACATGATTGCACAAGACGTGATTGAACCCTCCATTAGTAAATGGAATTTTCCACTCTTTGTAGTGCTAAAGCAAGACGGGTCCTTCCGACCTGTAGTAGATTTCAGAGAACTAAATAAACTCATCATACCTGACCGACACCCGATTCCACTTCTAAACGAGCTCCTCCACTCTGTTGGTGAAAACAATATAGTCTTCACAACCTTAGACCTTATGTCGGGATATTTCCAGATCCCCCTTACGCCAGAGTCGAGGCCTCTGACAGCTTTTAGCACACCCACAGGACACTATCAATTCAAACGACTCGCCATGGGTCTCGTATCAGCCCTTCAGTGTTCACACGTCTCATGCATCAAGTACTTGCCGGTCTCCTTGGAAATTCTGTATTCATGTATCTGGATAATGTCATCATAGCTTCCAAATCAATTAACGAACATCTACACACTCTACACACTGTTTTCTCGCGGCTAGAACAGGCAGGTCTCAAACTGTAGCTTAAGAAGTGTTCCTTCCTTCAGAAAGAAATACGCTTCCTAGGACACGTCCTTAATTCAAAAGGTATTTTAACTTCGCAGGACAAGGTCAAGGCAGTCATTGATTTTCCTCGTCCTACTTCCGTAGATCACGTACGATCACTCCTTGGTCTGTCAGGTTTTTACAGACGTTACATTCAAGGTTACGCTAGTAGAGTAGCACCTCTGACGTCACTTCTTAAGAAGGACATACCCTTCAATTGGACACCTGACCAAAAGAAAGCATTTAATGACTTAAAGAAAGCCTTAACCACAGCACCTGTCCTTGCCTTCCCAAACCACAAGCTTCCCTTTACAATTTACACAGATGCGTCATATTCCGGATTAGGCGCTGTTCTCATGCAAGAACACGACTCAAACTCAGACCTATTGCATATGCGAGCCGCACACTTAGCAAGCACGAACGTAATTACCCAGTCATAGAGATAGAAGCCTTAGCAGTGATATACGCCCTCAAGCATTTCAAAGACATCATCCTCGGGTACGAAATACACATATATACAGACCATCAACCAATCTTACACCTGTTCAAAGGAAAAAATCTTTCCTGGAAACTTGCCCGATGGTTCCTCACCATACAGGAATTCATGCCTACCTTCCATTTCATTCAGGGAAAGGCTAACGTTGTCGCAGACGCTCTTAGTCGACATATTGCGACCATTATTCAAGACCCTATTTCAGTTTATATTACTCAAGCGCGCATAGCGGCAGCACAGAGATCAGATCCTCTTTGGAAACGTGTTATATATTTCCTCGAATCTGCATATACATGTGACACAGACAATTTTCCTCCAGATATTGACAACTACACACTATTGGATGACACTCTCTACCATAAAACAACACTAACAAACAAGCAGGAACCCAACAGATCGGTCCTCCAACTAGTAGTCCCTACAGATCTCATTCCGGAAGTCTTAAAACTTATACATGATTACCCCTATTGCTGAACACCCTGGCAAAGAGAAATGCGTAGCTCAGGCTAGATTACATTATTTCTGGCTAACCATGCGTAAGGACATACACAACCACATCGACTCTTGTCATTCTTGCGCGAGTCACAAAGGTCATATTAGCGGTCATGTTCCAATTCTAACTTACCCTACACCTTCGAAACCTTTCGACACAGTAGCTATTGATCTTCTTAAGTTACCCATTACACCTACTGGAAACAGGTACCTCCTTGTCTGTGTCGACCATTTTTCTAGATTCTGTTTTTTCGCCCCCTTACCAGACAAGACAGCACAGCACGTTGCAAAGACAATTATTGACAAACTCATTTGCCCATTTACGACACCCAAGACTCTAATTTCTGACAACGGAAGTGAGTTCAACAATGAGATTCTTTTGCACATTTGCGATTATTTTCAAATCAATAAATGTAATACTATTGCTTACCATCCTAGTTCAAATGGCCTAGTTGAACGCCAGAATAGAAAGATTCTCAATGTTATCAGACATCTTGCTTCTGATATTCAACCTTCCTGGGATGAACATGTCCCCATGATTCAATCGTGTCTAAATTCTGCGGTAAATAAATCAATATCGGGGACACCCCATTTTGTTCTTTTTGGCTCAGACAAACAGCTCCCTTATGATCTTCTCCTTTCAGAATTACCGCCAATCTATAACTTCAATGATTTTGTAAAGGTTAAAGTAGCTAATTTCAATCACCTTTTCAAAAGAATACATAAATCCCTCCATCTAACGAAGGACGAAATGGTCCGTTTGCACAACAAATCAGTCAGAACTGATACCTTCGATATTTGAGACATTGTTTATACTCTTAACCACACACCTACCTCTAAGCTCTGACCTAAATTCTCTGGACCCTATCGCATCATTGACCACGAATCTAACAATAAAGTCAAGGCACTTAGTTTACCAAATCTGACAGAGACCCTGTTGCATAAAGATCACATAAAAAAGGTTCCCCGTGGCTTAGATATAGAAACTGTTGTTTCTCAAGCTCCCCCTAATCAGGACAGAGAGGAGAACACTCAACCCTCTTCGCAAATTCCACCCTTGCCACTTCCCCGTTATAGTCTTCGTAACAGAGCCACAACTTCATAAATGTATATTATTGCCTAGGTGAACGGAAATAATATCTACTTTCCGATATTCTTACCTTTAAGTTCCTCTCGTTGTTCATATGTTTTGTTCTTGTATATTTCCTTTACGGCACCCATTTGCCAAACTTATATGTATATAACCTTCATGCCAA
>NC_134781.1:43111145-43126145 GCF_046742065.1 Oratosquilla oratoria | reverse complement strand
ATGTGACAGAGACGGGAACTCTTTCTTCTGTCTGGAGTTTTGATTATGTAGTTGAGATCACTGGCTCTGGACAAGACTTCATAGGGTCCTTTGTATTTAGCCTGCAATGGATCTCCTGGTATGGGAAGATAAAGTAACACTTGATCTCCTGGAGAGAAAGTTCTAAGTTTAGAATTTTTATCATACCGACCTTTCATTTCTTGTTGAGCATTCGCCAAGTTCTCTCTTGCCAACTTCCAAGCTTCTAACAACTTCTCGGTGACCTGGGACACGTATTTCAAAGAAGGAACTGGTGGTTCTTCTTTCATCCATTGTTCATGAAGTATCTTTAGGGGACCACGGACTTCATGACCGAAGACTAATTCTGACGGGCTGAATCCAAGGCTTTCTTGAATTGTTGTTCGGGTGGCGAACAACAAAAAGGGGAGTCCGTCTTCCCAATTTCGAGTGTTCTCAGCACAGAAGATTCTTAACATTGTCTTGAGCGTTTGGTGAAAGCGCTCTAGAGCACCTTGTGATTGAGGATGATAGGCGGAGGAAGTTACATGATTTATACCTAGTGTTACAAGAGTTTCTCTAAACTTGTTGGAAAGAAAATTACTTCCTTGATCACTTTGAATGTTCTTAGGAAATCCTACCATAGTGAAATATTTCAACATTTCTCTGATTATGTTTTGAGCTTTAATATTTTTCAAAGGAATTGCTTCTGGAAAACGAGTGCTCATACACATGATTGTGAGAATGTACTGATTTCCTTTACTTGAAGGAGGTAAAGGTCCTACACAGTCAATAAGAACTTTTTTAAATGGCTCTTCCATTACAGGAATGGGATGGAGTGGAGCTTCTACAATTTTCTGGTTGGGCTTACCTACAAGTTGACATGTATGACATGTTTTACAATATTGGGCAACATCTTTGACAACCGTGGGCCAATGGAAATGTTGGGTTATGTTGAACAAGGTCTTTCTTACCCCTAAGTGACCTGCTAAGGGAGTATCATGAGCCAATCTTAGAACATTATTCCTGAAACCAAGAGGGAGGACTATTTGATTCCTTACTTGCCATGGCTGGTCAGCGGTTGCGGTGGATGCTCTCCATTTTCGCATTAGGACTCCGTTTTCTATATAGAAACCTCGTGACATATTTTCAACTTCTTCTGGAGATGAAACAATCTCGTACAAATTTTTAAGAGAATGATCTGACTTCTGTTCTTTGATTAATTCTGCTCTAGATAGAGAAACTGGTGAAGAAGAAGATGGGTCAGTTTGGGAGAATAGGGATTCTAAATTATAAGTCTCCTCTTCAGATTTCTTGTACTGAGATCTGGTTACAGCACAAGCGGGAAACAACTGTAAGTTATCTGAAGGTTCTACTGAGGTCTTAGGGTTATTTGTTATTAAGGGAGAAATGACTTTGCTTCCAGCGATGTCATTGGCCAACAATAAGGATATTCCTACTATGGGAAGAGAGTCTACTACTGCTACTTTAACCATTCCGGTTGTTAAATCAGACCGCAAGAAAACATTATGTAATGGACATTTTACAATTCCTCCAACTCCTTCTATCAATATATCATAACCTGTATATGACTCACCCAGATTCTGCAAGACAGAATTTAAAATCAGACTTTGCTTTGCTCCTGTGTCTCGGAGTATGGAAATAGGATATTGTTGTGAACTACTACTATGAGATATAGTTCCTGAAGATACAAATGGTTTGAAACAAGGATCATGATTTGATGAGGGGGGTTCTACATTACTTGACAATACCGGCTTCTTTGGTAGTGTATCCTGAATAGAGGATTTTGAATCATCTGATTTTATATTACTTACAAGAGTTGGTGTCTTATTGGAGAATGAGGGTGTCAGTCTCTTTCTGCAATTAGAAATGTGATGGCCAACCTGTTTACAATATGAACAAGTTACAGGGGGATTAGTCTTAAACCTGTCCATTCTTTGCCAAGGTTGGTTTGGAGGATATTGATTGAAATCAGACCTGTAACTGAAATGTGATGGGCTAGACTGATTTTCAAAGTGTTTCTTTGGGGACCAAGGATCAGAGTATTTTGTTGAATCTGGAATATATGACTTTGACTTTTGGGATTCCATTTGTCTTGACTTAGGTTTATGATTTAGTGTGAACTCATCAGCCAATACAGCAGCTTTAGTTAAAGTTTCGGGAACATGATCATCTATAAAAATCCTAAGATCTGTCTCTAAGGTATTCTTAAACTGCTCCAATAAAATCAACTGTTTAAGTCTATCTAAGGTGTCCGTTTCACTAGCCAAACACCACCTATTGAATAACCTCTCTTGTTGAGCCGCATATTCTACGTATGTTAACTGAGGTGTCTTCCTATAATTACGGAATTTCTGTCTATAGGCCTCTGGTATTAGTTCATAAGCTTTTAAAATACAAGCTTTCATATTATCATACTCGCTTTCTGCTTCTGAAAGAGAAGTATAAATTTGCTGAGCCTTACCCTTAAATTGTGTTTGAATGATTAATGGCCAATTTTCTTTAGGGATTTGTAACTGTTGCGCCAATTTTTCCCACTGAAGAAAGAAAATTTCTGGCTCTCCTTCTGAAAATATGGGTAAAAGTTTTACATACTTGGAAATATCTATATGACCTTCCTGAACTACGGGTCGTCTATCAACAATCCTAGCTTCTACTTCTGCCTTCTTTAATTCTAACTCTGCCAATTTGACTTTAGTTTCGTTCTCTCTTTCTATTTGTTTCACTTTAGCTTCCTCTTCTCTAGCTCTAAATTCTGCCTCAATTTGCATTTGTTTCAGTTTAGTTTCCTCCTCTTTAGCTTTAAATTCTGCCTCAATTTGCATTTGTTTCAGTTTAGTTTCCTCCTCTTTAGCTTTAAATTCTGCCTCAATTTGCATTTGTTTCAATTTAGCTTCTTCCTCAAATTCTACTCTCCTGACCTTTAATTCAATCTCCTTAATCTTAAGTTCGGTTAGTCGTGCCTCTATTTCTAACCTATTTGAAGGAATTTGTATAGCTGTAATCTCTTCTGGAGATAAGATCTCATCTTCGATCAGATTTTCAACGAGTTCCTGAAGTAATTTTTTCTTTCGCAAACTTGTATCAATGTCTACTCCAAAGTGCTTGCCTATTTCTATCAAAGTGTCTTTAGTTTGTTTCTTTAAGAAACTTACCTTGGGATTTTGAACGAATTCTTGAATTATATCATCCATCTCTATAAGAATGTGTTAAATACCTGATCCAATATCCTGGCAAGGTCGCCACTTTGTTACGGGCGGCTGGTATGTGAAGAGACGTTACGTATAACGTCTAAGTGCTTAAGAACCAGCTCACTTCTAGAAGCCACTGTAGGACTGAACTATCTGGTCAGGGCCTAGATAATTCGTAAGACTAGAAGTAAAGGTAACAAAGAAGATTCCAGGAAAGGAATATTAAACTAGCGATAAAACTAGTAAACGAAATTATTAATTGGAAAATATTTACAGGCAATCAACACAAAAGAGAATGGGCAGTAGGGTCAATGGGACCGTTACACGATTATAAGAATATGGAAATTATCGTTCAAATAAGAAACACAAGATAAGTATACAATATGGTACTATCTAAGTACAAAGAGATCAGGAACATGCATCAGAATAAGTAATAAGTACAAATATAAGTAAAGTAATGCAATGTATATCAGACACGTAATGTAGGCAAAAAGGGTGATCACTTCACACCAATCGTCTCACGAGTCCAAACTTGTATTTTTATCAAGAGATCAATAGAGCGAAAAATGACAAGGAATGAGCGGTTTCAACCGCTTATATACCATTGGACCGGAAGCGGGATACTTCCGGTTAAGGGTGCGGGTGAGGAGGAGGGTAAGTTAACACGTCAACATGGGTAGTTTTAGGACCCTCGACTTGCTTGAACAATCTATTTATTTAGTAACTGTCAAATCTGTGCGCTCCGAACTATTCAGGATTTCGCTTGTCTGTTTGTTCTACAAGAGTGCGCACCTCTCCGCACGTAGGCAAGATTACATATAGTGGACGGGCGTTACTGCTTAACATTGTTACAATACATACATAGACAAGAAATATGAACATAGTTATGTAATACAAAGGAACACAATTCTATAACATAATTACACATATGACGTAATATCTAATATTACGTTACACTATCCACTTTTGTTAACGAATTTCCAAATAACTTGTAATCGTACTGTTATTTTTACCTATGTGCATTACCTTGCATTTACTTGTGTTAGATTTCATTAGCCACTTTTCATACCATTGCTGTAATTTATCTAGATCTTCTTGAATATCTAATTGGTTTGAGTGATCATTTGCCACTCCGCACAGTTTTGTATCATCAGCAAATTTGGAAACAGTAGATTTTAGTCCATGGTCTATATCATTTATATAAACTACGAATAGAAGTGGCCCAAGAACGGAACCCTGAGGAACTCCACTTGTAACATTTTTCCATCTAGAAGTTTTTCCATTTAAAACAACTCTCTGTTTTCGACCTTTCAACCAATTACTAGTCCAACCTAATAGGCTACCACTTATTCCGTGTAAAGCTAATTTAGTAAGTAGTCTTTCGTGTGGGACGGGATCAAAAGCTTTTACAAAGTCTAGATATATTAAATCTATATTGTTTCTTTTGTCATAATTCGAGATAACTGTGTTGTAGAATTCGAGTAAGTTAGTCACACAAGAACGTTTCCGTCTGAAACCATGCTGCCTATCATTTATCAAACGGTTACTTTCTAAATGATGTTCGATAGCATCTCTGATGATAGTTTCCATTATTTTTCCTACGATTGAAGTCAAACTTATAGGCCTATAGTTATTTGGCTTCTTTTTGTCACCTTTTTTGAATATGGGAGTAACGTTAGCTAGCTTCCATTCTCTTGGGACATCTCCGGATATGATGGATTTCTTGAAAATAATTTCTAATGGAACAACAATCTCATTTTTATTTCCTTTAAGATTCTTGGATGCCAACCGTCAGGCCCTGGTGTTTTATTAACTTTGAGTTTATCTATACATCTTTTAATTTTTTCTTTTGTTATATTTACCGTAGTGAGTAAGTTTACCCTAGACTTTTCACAGGTTTCAGTTTGGAATTCACTTTGAGGTGTTTCGTTTACGAATACCGAGCTAAAATAATTGTTTAAGATATTACACATTCCTTCATTTGAATATTCAAGTTGACCGTCAGCAGATAATAGTGGACCAATGTGATTCCTAACAACCTTTTTATCTCTAATGTAACTATAGAATTCTTTGGGATTCTCTTTGGATTTATCAGCGATGTTCATTTCGTATTGTCGTTTTCTTTTTCTTATTGTCTTTTTTAAATCTCTCTGTATTGATACATAACTTTCATAGTCATTAGATGCACCCGAACACTTATATTTCTTATAAGCCTGTCTCTTTTTAGCAATACTTTTTTCAGTTTGTTTGTCGAGCCACTTTGGGCGAGCCTGATTTGGGGGACGTCTGTCCTTAAAAGGAATGTAAGTATGAATCATCTTAGTGAGCGTATTTTGAAATATTTCCCACATCTGATCTACAGGTCTTTCGTTTAATTTTGCCTCCCAATCTGTAAGCTGAAGCTCCTGACGTAGTCCTATGAACTGATGAGTAAAGGCAGCAATGACTGCAACAGCTCTGTAGGGAAGAGGCCAAACGCAGAGTATGGGAGTCCAATATATTTTACGTTTCGCCCAGCAGGGCGAAACGTAAAATATATTGGACTCCCATACTCTGCGTTTGGCCTCTTCCCTACAGACCTATGAACTGAGCTTTACTGAAATCGGGTATTTTAGAAACACAAATATCTATTCTAAAATTGTTTAGGAGTTTGAATCTAACTAAGTTGTGATCGCTATTTGCAACAGATTCACCGACTTCTACATCAGTTACCATGCTTTCGCGGCTAGTGATCAATAGATCGAGTAAGTTTCTATATCTTGTGGGCTCTTTTACATGCTGAATTAAGTAATTGTCACCAAGAAAATCAATCAAGCGACTGCCTATATGGCCATGTTCAAGGATCATCCAATCAATGTCAGTAAAATTGAAATCACCCATTATCAATAAATCCCGGTTGCAGAAACTAGACAGTTCTTGAAATAACAGTTTGTCGTCTGCTAATGATAATGTCTTTGGCCCATATATTACACCTATATTCATTTTTTGTCCATTTGTTTGGGTTAACTCAACCCACAAACTATCATATGCATCCTGTTTCACTTTCTCTAAAACACAAGCATGAATATTGTTTTTAACGTACAACAGAACACCCCCACCTTTCTTGTGGTTTCTATCCTGATGAAAGTGTTTAAATCCCGCAATATTAAATTCAGCTTCGAACTCTGTACCATTTAACCATGTCTCAGTTATTCCTATCATATCGAGATTTTCGCTTTTGACATACACCTGTATTTCTTGAAATTTGTTCCTAATACTACGAGCATTAAAGTACATGGTTTTAAGAAACTCGTGATTATTTCTTTTTGACACATTTTGAGTTTCAATATCATGTCTTACATTATAATTTTGTTTTTTAATTATACCTTGCTCTATATTATTATTTGGTCCTTCATTGACATTCAATGCCTCATTAACATTTCTCCCATCAAAATTAACATTTCCCCCATCACGGACATCTGGTCGATCACGGTCATCCGATCTCTTTTGTGCATTTTGTCCCCCTACGTCACCGTGATTCACGCCGGCCTCCCGTCGTTTATTGACATTATGTCCGGAATCCCTTCCTAAAATTATATTTTGTCCTCCAGTGACATTATATCCTACCGTGATATTTTTTCCTCCACTATAATTACATCCCATCGTGATCTTTTGTCTTCCACTGTCATTACATCCTATCATGATATTTTGGCCTTCATTGACAATCTGTCCGGTATCCCTTCCTAAAATTATATTTTGTCCTTCACTGACATCATATCCTACCGTGATATTTTCTCCTCCATTATCATTACATCCTATCGTGATATTTTGTCCTCCACTATCATTACTTCCCATCGTGATCTTTTGTCCTCCACTGTCATTACATCCCATTGCGACATTTTGTCCTATGACATTACATCCTAATGTAACATTTCGTCCTCTGCCGACATTATATCCTAAAATTATATTTTGTCCTATACTGGCACATTGTTCTACATTAATGCTATACTCTACACTGTTTTCCCAAGTACATTCTATTTCCCCTTCCCTTTGGGCTTCTACCCTAAAAAAGGAGCTAATTCATTACAAACTCCCACAATGAGGTTTGTAAGAACATCTTTGCCTCTGCGGGTAAGGTGGATCCCATCAGAAGCGTAAAGGTCATGGCGCCTAGAAAAGAGATACCAAGGATCAAGAAAGTGGTATCCCAATTGTGTGCACAACTGCGATATCCTATCATTGATCCCTATAGCTCTACTGTTCCAACACGAGCCTGCGTAGATCCTCGGGAGGATCCCACAGACTACGTGACGGCTCCCACGTTCCTTCATCTCCTGAAGGAGGACCTTGTAATTCCGAACAAGCTCCTCTGATCTCACCCTACCTACATCGTTACTTCCCGTATGCATATATATGTATATATACATTATATATATATATATATACATTATATATATATATATATATATAGTCGTATATATACACATATATATATACATATGTATTCATATATATACATATATATTCATATATATATATATATATATATATACATTTATATATATATACATATGTATTCATATGTATATATATATATGTTCATATAAATATATATATATACACACATATATATATATATATACATATATATATACATATATACATTTATATATATATATACATATATACATTTATATATATACACATATATATATACATATATATACACATATATATACATATATTTATATATACACATATATACATATATATTTATATATATACACATATATATACATATATATACATATATATACAAGTATATATATATATATATATATATATATATATTTTTTTTTTTTTTTTTTTTTTTTTTTTTCCTAAGATGAGTGGAAATTACACGTGCCATACCGGGGAGATCGAGTGGGAGAGATGAGAGGGAGAGAAAGAAAAAGAGAACGCAGTGGAAGACCATGTATATACTGTACACCCTATGTGGGTAGGAGGGGAGATGGGATAGAGGGCAGACGAGGGACGAGGGACAAGAATGACAACGACCACAAGGATGGGGGAGGGAAGTGGGAAGAGAGAAGGGAAACTGGAGGGGGGAAGGGGACGGGGAAAGGGGGAGAGGGAAAGGGTGAGAGAGGAGAGGGGGAGATGAGGAGAGGGAGAGGAGAGGTGGAAAAGCGAGGGAGAAAGAGGGGGTAGACATGGGGAGAGAGGAGGAGAAAGGGAGGGGAAGAAAAAGGAGGAGAGAGGGTGGGGAAAAACAGAGAGGTGGTGGAAGAAAGAGAAGGGAAGAGAGAGGGGCGAGAAATAAACAGACTGCGGCATGAAGGAAAGCGAGATGGGGAGAGAAGAAAAGGGGGAAGAGGGGAGGAGGGGGAGGGGGAAAGAAAAAATCGAGGGAAGAAGATGAAAAGGACTGATAAAAGTGGGAGACAGGAGAGATAAGGTAGGGGAGGGGGCAAAGGGGAGGGGGGGCGAATGACAAAAGGAGGAGTAGAGGGGGGCAGAACGAGACTGGGGGGAAGGAAGGAGGGCAGAGGGTAAGGCAAAGGGGTAACCCCCCCCCACCACACGGGGAGGAAATGCTGAACCCATGACGTGGTCGCCGCTGAGGCCTCGAGGCCTCGAGGACAGGAGGACAGGTGGTGCGATGACCACGACCGGCGGAGCAAAGGACGCGCTGACGGAGGGCACGACGACCTGAAGGTCATCGGTCGGCCGGAGGAGGAGGAGGAGGAGGAGGAGGAGCAGGAGCAGGAGGAGGGTTGGAGGGGAAGGAGGAGGGTTGAAGGAGGTGGGATGGGGAGGAGGTGGGATGCAGAAGGATGTGGGTTAGGGAAGGATGTGGTGTGTGTGTGTGTGTGTGTGTGTGTGTGTGTGTGTGTGTGTGTGTGTGTGTGTGTGTGTGTGTGTGTGTGTGTGTGTATAAATGAAAAGTGAAAGGACGTTTACCATGAAGAGAAAATTCAAGGTGAGGTTGGACACGGGGGGAGAGGGAGGGGGAGGGGGAGGAAGAGGAGGAATATGATTGAATGATGCAGAGAGTTTATGGAGGAAAAATAGGAGGTGGAGAATGAGAGGGTGAGGGTGAAGAAATAGGGGAGCAGGAGAACGAAGAGGGGAGGGGGAGGACGAGGGGAAGAAAAGGAGTTTTCAGTAAAGCAGAAGGAGGTATGGAGGATGAGGTAAGGAGAAGGTAAAGAGGACGTAAGGAGGAGGAGGAAGTAAAGGAAAAAGGTAGAATACGAAAATGGGGAAAGGCGATGGAGGAGGTGAAGACGAGGAAATAACAGAAGGAAGAAGGGCAAATCAAAGAGAGACAGAAAGGGTGGGGGGGGGCACTGGAGGGTTAGAAGTAGTAGGGGTGAGGTGGAGGGCAAGCGGAGGAGAGTGGTTAAGGGGGTAGGGAGAAGGTAGGGAGGTGGAGGGGGTAGGGAGGTGAAGGGGGCACTGGAGGGTTTGCAGTGGGAGTGGGAGGTAGACAGGGAATCGGGGGAGAGGGGTTGAGGGGATAGGGAGAAGGTAGGGAGGTCGAGGGGACAGAGAGGGAAAGGGGACACTGGAAAGTTAGCAGTGGTGAGGGGGGAAGTGGACGGGGAAGCAGGCGGGGGAGAGAAGTTGAGGTGGTAGGGAGAAGGTAGGGAGGTGGACGGGGGGCAGAGGGGGGAAAGGGGGAGAGGTGGAGTAGGTGAGAGGGGGAGAGAGGGGGAGAAGGGGGGTAGGGGGTCAGACAAGGTGTAATGTTAGGAAATGCTCCTCCCGTGACGCTGAACAAGGAGCCGACTGGGCGGCGGGCGTGAGCAGAAGGAAAAAAAAATAAAATCACATCAAATGAGGATGAAGATGCAAAATAGGAAGAAAGGGAAGAGGAAGAGGAGGAAGAGGAAGTGGAGGAGGTGGAGCAAATGATGAAGATAAAGATGTACAAAGATGTACACGAGAGAGAAAAGTGGAGCAGAATGAAGAGGTGGAAGGAGGATGACAAAGAGGTATTGGAGAGTGGGTGGAGGAGGAGGAGGTGGAGGAGGAGGGGACGGTATGTGTGTGGGGGGGGCAGGCAGAGGGAAGATATAAACAAAATCCATCATATGCCTTGACTCAGCATGGACGTAGGGACAGGAACAATAAATAATACGAAAGCAGAACAATGAGACCAATAAGAACAAGAAGAACTCGGGGCAGGAAGGGGAAGAGGAGGAGGAGGAGGAGGAGGAAGAGGAGGAGGAGGAAAGGAATGAGAAGGAGATAGAGAATATACACAAAGAAAACAGGATAAACAACAATAGATGAAGAGGATGAAGAGGTGTTGGAGTAGGTGGAATAGTAGAAGGAGGGAGAGATGGATGAATGAGCGGAAGGAAAATGGAGATGAGAATGAAGATGAAGAGGAAGGAGGAGGAGGAGGAAGGAGGAGGAGGAAGGAGGAGGAGGAAGAGGACGAGGAGGAATACAAAGGCGAAGGGGTAGACAATATAACGAAAAATAAAAAATAAAATCAACTACAAAGGAACTGAAAAATAAATAAAACGAAAAGATGAAAGAAACCGTGAAAGACGTTTTCTCAGAGAAACAAAAGGCTGCTGGTCAATGTTAATCACAAAGCACAAACGAGAGCAAAAGTGAAGAACAAATAGAGAGAAAAACGGTGAGTGTAGGAAGAGGCAACTTGAAATTCTGTGGAAGAAAAAAACAACAACAGTGTTTACTTCTAAAATGGTTTTTAAATGCAACTGCCGCCAGATGATTTTATTGACGGAAGATGCTTCCCCCAACCCCCGGGCGACGTCGGGGTCAATACAATTTATTGCCCAACTCAAAGAATTGGGCATCCTTAAGGATAATTGTAATACATACATACAACTTTAATAGTAACAATAAATATAACAATTTAATAACAATGACAATAATAATATCAATAGTACCAACAATGATGAAAATAATAAAAATTAAAATAACAATGACGATAGTGATAATAATAACAATAATAAATAACACTAATCATAAATAATCATAAACAATAACAATGGTGACAATAACATTAACGGCAACTTTATTCATCCCACGGGCGCCCCCGCCCCCAGCAACCCACGGGAAGTACATCCACTTATGGGTGACATGTCTGGGGGACCTTGTCCGCCTTCTCACCCGTTAGGTCATAGCACTGGCATCCACCTCCCCCATTCCCCCACCCCCTAAACCCCACCACAAACACACGTGAGGTCACTCCACTCACGACGACGCCCGCGCTTACGCCCATGTAGAGGGCTTCGTCGAGTCACCACGCCCACGGGAGAGGTCCCTGGCACGCCCACAACGGGTGTCAGTGTACAGTGGGATACACAAGTCCAGAAACGGATCTCTCTGGGTTTATGTGTGTGTGTGTGTGTGTGTGTGTGTGTGTGTGTGTGTGTGTGCGCGTATATGCATATATATATATATATATATATATATATATATATATGTACATATATATATATACATATATATATATATATATATATATATGTGTGTGTGTGTGTGTGTGTGTGTGTGTGTGTGTGTGTGTGTGTGTGTGTGTGTGTGTGTGTGTGTGTGTGTGTGTGTGTGTGTGTGTGTGTGTGTGTGTGTGTGTGTGTGTGTGTGTGTGTGTGTGTGTGTGTACATATCTATATTTCAATAACAACTAAACAGGAAATGAATAAGTAGTGATTTCGTTCATTCCCATGAGAGGAGCAGGCAGAAGAGGAAGGGGAGGAGGAGGGGGAGGAGGAGTAGTAGGAGGAAGAGGAGGATTCCTCCTTCTAGGCAAAATCAGCAGCTGGGATTCCCTCAGCTCCCATCCTGACCTCCCAAATGGCCTCTTGCATTGCATGGAAAATGAAAATGAAAATAAATATAAAGAATGATGAAACTTCTTGAGTGGTCAGATTTGGTGTGTACACACACACACACAAACACACACACACACACACACACACATACGACTCGGCGGCGCGGTTGGTAGACTGTCACTTCGGCGGTCCGGATTCGAATCCTGCCCAGTGCTGAAATAATTTCAGTATCGCTGCGCTTCGAGTCGTTACTCCAACTCTCGTGGGCGGGGAGTTGGGTGTGTGTGTGCGTGTAAGGTCACAGCATGAACCATAGATCGGTCATACGAGCTCTGAGCTCTCTTCCGGGAGGGAAATAGCTGTCGATAACGAGATTCAACCCGTGATCCAAAGACCAAGGTGAATTACACACACACACACATACATGCACGCACATACGAGTACACACGTGTACACACACATACATACGCGCAGCCACGTGAGAACCTCACGCGCGGGAGTGTCTCACGTGTGGTTGGAATCCCGCAACCTGGCCGCACCTACAAGCAACCTATGATGTCACGAGCTTTACAGGTTGCACACCCACACACTGATGACTGGCCAGATAACTTCAGGGATGGGTAGATGGCAGACTAACTGTACCGGTTGGTTCTGAAGGAGAAAGGTGCGAACCGGTAGAAATAGGCACGATTCTATGAACTATTGGTTCGCTGAGAACCAATTATTGTTTCTAGAAACTATTCACGTCCTCACACGACCGGCCCGGTAAGTACCGGCGAACCGGTGTTATCTGCACGCGGTTCTAAGAACTGTCAGAATCCCGTGATAGGTTCTGTCTATTGGAAACTCTCCGACATTCGAAATTTTCTACATTTCAGAACTTTTTTTTCGAATTTGGATTTCTTAATTTCAGGTTCTCCATTAGAAATAATTACATGGAATATGCCACGTTTTTAACGAATATTTCACTACCTATATCAAATAAACATAAGTAATAAATTAACAATAATCAATTCATCAATAACAATCATAAACAACAGCAATTCGTTGACGGGCATAAATACGACATAATTGGGGAGGAGGGATTCTGCCGCAGGGCAGGGAGAGTGCTCTCTTCTGTATTATAACAATAACAAAAACATTAAGAACAACAAAAACGATAGGAAAAGAACAAGAACAAGAACAAAACAGCATGAATAATACCACCAAAACAAAAACAACAACAAAAAAACCGGCAGGAACAACAACAATGATAATAGGAACGACAGGAACAACCATAACTACAACAGCCACAACAATAACAAATCAACAGCAGGAACAATAACAACAAAATAACTGCAACAATAATGACGAGGCACCGACGTCCTTTGTCAGACAATAAATGAATAAATAAAATAAATAAATAAAAACGTATAAAATAAATAAATCACTCCACGCTTCAGTGGAATAAATCTACATGAAGAGGACCAGCTTCATCCACACATGATCACTGGATGATCACAGGTTTGTATTATGATACACGATGATCTGTGATCAGATAATGATAAAAAAGGACATCGTTGATCCACCTCCGTATTCTGAAAAGAAATTCCCAATCACCTTTGCTATCTTAAAATCCGGTTGTTCACTCTTTATCTATTCCTACTTTCTCGATTAATTTCGTTTATTCATTCATTTCAATTTACTGGTTTATTTCTATTCTGTTTATTTATTTATAAAGAGAGACGTTCAAACACAAAAATATATATGTGTGTGTGTGTGTGTGTGTGTGTGTGTGTGTGTGTGTGTGTGTGTGTGTGTGTGTGTGTGTGTGTGTGTGTGTGTGTGTGTGTGTGCGCGCGCGCGCCATGAGCCCCGGCTATGAGTAAACACCCACTAATGGGCGGAATTCCACGCCCACAGGCGTAACCAGACTCCTTCCGGTACTTACAGGACTTCATCCTTCTCCACCGAAACTGTCGTAGAGCCAACAATTAAAAATTTTGTATCTTTAAATCTAAGTGAAATATATAAACGAATAAATATAATAAATAATATATACAACTACAATAAACAAATAAAATTATAAATCAGAAAAAAACACGTCTTACAAATTTAAATATCCATATTTTGAAAAAAAAAAAAAAAAAAAACAGGAGGCGCTTAGTCACCGGCATTGGTGGTTCGCTCCCAGCTTCCGTCAGGCGATTTCATTCAACACAAAGTCCCAACAACTACGAAAGGTGTTAATGGAGAGGAGCCTCTAACCCATACAAGAATAAAATCATCTGGCGACGCCCAATTCACAAAGAAAAGTACTGTCAGGTACGGGAGGGGAGGAGGCTGAACGTGACGAACTTCACATATTCTCTTCTGGTTAGCGTCAGGCCATTCCATTCAGCTATGGGGGTAGGGGGAAGGGTCCCAGTGTGACAGGCCCCACCCCACCTCACCCCCAAGGAGGTTAGTGGGATGGGGGCTTGCAGGCTGCAATACGCGTTGCAATCGCGCCTGGGGCCACGTCACTGCGGTTTCCTGTGAGACGCCCGACTCATCATGACATCACGAAACACGTGACAGCAATATAACACGTCACGTCATACGACCAGCGCGAGCGATTATATTTGTGGTGTGTGTGTGTGTGTGTGTGTGTGTGTGTGTGTGTGTGTGTGTGTGTGTGTGTGTGTGTGTGTGTGTGTGTGTGTGTGTGTGTGCGTGCGCGCGCGCACACCATGGTCTAGGATCACGTGTTGGACTCGTGATCGACAGCTATTTCTCTCCCGGAACAGAGCTCAGAGCTTATATAGTTTATGACCGATCTATGGGTAATACTGTGACCTTACATGTGCATACACACCCAACTCCCCACCAACGATAGTTGGAGTAACGACTCGTAGCGCAGCGATACTGAAACTATTTCAGCCCTAGGCGGGATTCGAACCAGTGTCGCAGTGTGTGTGTGTGTGTGTGTGTGTGTGTGTGTGTGTGTGTGTGTGTGTGTGTGTGTGTGT
>NC_134781.1:43098645-43106145 GCF_046742065.1 Oratosquilla oratoria | reverse complement strand
TTGTGTTAAATTTCGTTAGCCAAGTTGGTCGTACCGTAAGAGCAAAATCTATTCCTTGAACATTTTCGTTTTATTTCCACCACCCAAAATCTCATACACACACACATATTATGTATATATATATATATATATATATATATATATATATATATATATATATATTATATATATATATATATATTATATATATATATATATATAAACACAATCATGTATACATACAGTATATACATATATAAATATAAATATATACATACAGTATATACATATATTATCATGGCTTGGCTTCGCGAACAAAGATTTAAGAAGGTTTTCCACGTCGTCGATCGAAGGTACGGTCATAGCTGACCAGACCTATGCGGGAAAGGCAGGTCCGCGAAGAGTGTCTGCAGGAGAATGTAGTATCCGGTATGGTGGTGAAGGCGGCACGAACCTTCCTCCTATGGCGCTTGTTTTTGAGTGCATCCCTCCTGTCGTCCTCAAATTGGGTGACAGCTTGAGCTGGTATTTCAGTAGTATAGCTTCGATGCTGGGGATTTCTGCCTGCTCCAGAACTTCGACATTTGTGGTGAAGTCACTCCAGTGGATGTTGAGGACGGTACGGAGGCAGCGCTGTTGGAAGCGCTCGAGGAGACGGATATGACTACGGTAGGTGACCCAGTTCTCAAAGCCGTAGGGAAGAGTGGTGAGAACAACAGCCCTGTAGACGCGGAGCTTTGTCTTGCTCTTCAGGTTTTTGTTGTTCTAGACTCGTTTCTACAGTCTGCCAAAAGAGTTGTTAGCCTTAGAAAGTCTGTTAATTTCTTTATCGATCCTTGCATCGGATGAGATGGTGCAGCCCAGGTAAGTGAACTGCTGCGTTGATTTCTGCTCCGTATCGCCGATGGTTATATGGGGCTGGTGGTAGTTGATGTGTGGGGCAAGCTGATGAAGGACTTCCGTCTTCTAAAGGCTGACCTAGAGACCAAAAAGCCACGAGGCGTCTGCAAAGCAAGACGTGATGCGCTGCAGGGCTCGTTCTGTGTGGGTGACAAAGGCAACGTCGTCCGCAAAGAGAAGGTCCTGAATCAGTCTCTCCTGCGTCTTGGTGTGGGCTTGGAGGCACCGTAGGTTGAAAAGGCTGCCATCCAGACGGTACCTGAAGCATACCCCATCCTCATCATCCAGGTCTTCTGTAGCTTGCTTAAGCATCATACTGAAGAAGATGCTGAAGAGAGTTGGTGCCAAGACGCAACCCTGCTGCACGCCGATGGAGATGGGAAAGAGCTCCGATAGGTCCCCGTTTAGTCTGATCTGGCCGCGCTGATTTTCATGCAACTGGATCACCATCTGTTGGAACTTGGGGCGTTCCAGGATGAGCCACAGCCCTGTCCTGTTCACTATGTCAAACGCTATTGTAAGGTCGACAAAAGTAGCAGAGTCCTTTGTTTTGTTCATGGCACTTCTCCTAGGGTTGGCAGAGAACGAACACTATGTCCGTAGTGCCTCTGTTGGCTCTGAAGCCACACTGGCTCTCCTGGAGGTTTTCTTTGTCAATGGATGGTACGAGCCTGTTGAAGAGAATTCTGGCAAATTATTTGCCAGCGATGGAGAGTAGGGTGATCCCCCGGTAGTTGGAGCAGTTAGATTTTTCACCCTTGTTCTTGTACAGGGTAATGATGACAGCGTCACGAATGTCTTGTGGCAGCTTGTCCTCCTCCCAGCAGCCGACAAGAAGTTCGTGGAGCTAGTCGTGGAGCGTCGGACCTCCATGCTTCCAGATTTCAGGTGGGATGCCGTCAACTCCTGCTGCTTTGCGACTCTTAAGTTATTCTATGGCTTCGGTTGTCTCCTCTAGGGTGGGCGGTACGTCAAGCTCCTCTTTAGATGGAAATTGAGGAACACGCTGGATGGCAGTGTCCTGGACGGTGTGTTCTGCATTGAGGAGGGTTTGAAGTCCTTGGACCAGCGAGTAAGGATGGAGGTCTTATCGGTGAGGAAGTCCTGTCCATCTGAACTGCGTGGGAGACTCTGAACCTGGTGGGTGGAACCATACACTGCTTTCAGAGCCATGTAGAAGCCTCCGTAGTCTCCGAGGTCAACGCACAGCTGGGTTCTCCGCGCCTGGCTGTCCCACCATTCGTTTTGGATCTCTATGAGTTTGCGCTGTAGGATGATGCATGGCGTCGAAAGGAGTTCTTCACAGGACAAGTTGGTTGAGCGAGGTGGGCCTGATGAGCTCCCCGATTCTTTGCTAGTAGGTCCTGGATCTCCTTGTCATTTTCACCAAACCAGTCCTTGTTTTTCTTCTTTGTGTGGCCAAGAACTTCTTCAGATGTCTTTAGGATGGCAGATTTCAGGTTCTCCCACTGGGTGTCTGGAGTGCGGTCAGTGCAGGGAGATTCATCGAGCTTTTGCTCCAGGTCTGCTTGGAACTTGTTTTCACCTCCTCCCGGCACAGGCTGCCAATGTTGAGTTTCTTTACGGGGTTGCCTTTCCTTTTGGGTTTGGGCTTGAACTGCAGTTTGAGCATGCAGCGGACAAGACGATGTTCAGTGTGGCACTTCGGCACTCTCGTGTGTAGTAACATCTTTCAGGTCCTGTTGACGCACAAGCACATAGTCAAGTAGGTGCCAATGTTTGGACCGTGGCTGAATTCAAGTTGTTTTCAGGTGGTCTTTCTGTTTGAAGATTGTGTTGGTAATGGTAAGTTGGTGCTCTGTGCAGAACTCGAGCAGGAGGCGTCCGTTGTCGTTACAGTTGCCAACGCCGTGTCTTCCAAGGACTCCTTTCCAGGCTTCGGAGTCCCTCCCGACTCTTGCGTTGAAGTCTCCTAAGGATCAGGACTTTGTCGTCTGCAGGGGTGTTGTACAAAAGCCTGCACAGATCGGAATAGAAGCTATCTTTGTTCACAGGATCTGCCAGTAGAGTTGGGACGTAGGCACTGAAGAACGTGAGATATTTGTTTTCCAGTGGTAGACGCATGGACATAATGCGGTCCGAGTGGCCCGTGGGTAGTGTTTCCAGTTTGGAGGTGATGGAGTTCCTCACCATAAGCCCAACGCCCGACAGGTGTCTTTCAGTTGATGGTTTCCCGGACCAGAAGAGGGTAGCCAGTGCCGTGTTCTTTGAAGCTGCCCTCGTCAGCGAGACGGACCTCGCCGAGGGCTGCTATATCAATGTTGAGACGGGAGAGTTCAGGAGCTATGAGAGCGGAACGACGTTCCGAGCGGCTGCTGTCAGCCTTGTCAAGCATGGTCCTGACATTCCAGTAGGCGACTTTCAAGTCCTGCTTACCTTTTATCTCCATGTTTGTTCGACCGCTCTGAAGATACCCGTTGACAGCGGTGTAGAGGAGACGAGTTTTGTTTAGGCGATCTTTTTCTACCGCCCCTCTCCATGTGGAGCAGGCAATGCTCTCCCTAAATAAGGTTGCCTGATCGCTCAGGATGCTGCCGAGTGATGTCGTCTCCAGGTCGACAACCAGGCGACCAAAGTCCTGAGCCACCTACATGCAGGATCGAGGCTACGGATTCCAGTGACATTTTCCACCTGCCGCTTTCGCCCCTTTCCCACAGCTTCATTTTTTTTTTTTTTTTTTTTTTTTTTTTTAGGGTGGGGGGCGGCGTGGACGTGTCCTTTGGCCTGCTCTGGGGAGTTTTAGGTGAAGTGCATTGCGCGCAAACTGGCCCTACACTTTAAACGAGAGGTTCATCTGCCATGGTCTAGCAAGCTGGGACGGTGACAGGGGTAAATATATGTATGTATATATATATATATATATATATATATATATATATATATATATATATATATATGTGTGTGTGTGTGTGTGTGTGTGTGTGTGTGTGTGTGTGTGTGTGTGTGTGTGTGTGTGTGTGTGTGTGTGTGTGTGTGTGTGTGTGTGTGTGTGTGTGTGTGTGTGTGTGTTGGATTTCTCTCTCGCCCCCTTCCCCGTTGTTGACATGACGTCATCACGACCCAATTACTCCTTTGGATGGATGATTCATAATTATAATATTGTTGCTTATTGTCAATGCAGAGATAAGTGCTTTGCGCGCGCGTGTGTGTAGTGTGTGTGTGTATGTGTGTGTGTGTGTGTGTGTGTGTGTGTGTGTGTGTGTGTGTGTGTGTGTGTGTGTGTGTGTGTGATCGCACGTGCCATAGCACTCGTGTTGATATCTATTAAGTCAATCATTTGAATTTCCGTTTCGGATAAGAAGACACTGTACCAAGTGCCAGCGTCCGTCCTTCTTTATCCTGACAGGCGTAGAGTAGCGCCCTTCCTGGGAAGGCACCTTACAAAGAGGCCCTTCTGAGGACGGAGGCCCCTTCAATGGACGGGGTCCCAGAGTCGGAAGATATCGTTCAGTCGGTCGCTACCACCACTATTAAATATATATATATATATATATATATATATATATATATATATATATATATATATATATATATATATGTATGTATACACATTATATATATATATATACAGTATATACCTATATATATGCATATATACATATATAAATAGATATATACATATATATATATATATATACAGTATACACCTGCATATACATATATATATATATATATATATATATATATATGTATATATACATATATATAAACGTGGTTTACAGATTTCTAGAACTCCAATGGAGATCATTCCCTATACTTCCTCGGTACTTTCGCATGTTTAGGTGACAGTGTATATAATTACCAATATTCAACATTTCAATTACTTGAATATTGAGATACGGGCCATCTAATGTGTGTTTGTGTGTGTGTGTGTGTGTGTGTGTGTGTGTGTGTGTGTGTGTGTGTGTGTGTGTGTGTGTGTGTGTGTGTGTGTGTGTGCGTGTGTGTGTGTGTGTGTAAGGCCATAGAACGGCCCATTTCCGGCGCGCGGTTTAATAGACTTAAATGCAGTATCGGCACCGGTGCCAGAGAGGAAATTCTCATTCAAGTCTCTCTTTCGCCAGCCATCCATCCATTCATCCATCCAGCCAGTCCATCCGCTCGTCATATAGGATTGTCTAAATGCTGAAGGTATACTTTCTCACATTTGTTTTTCCTTATTTATTACAATTTTCTCTTCATTTTTATTTTTCCATATTTACTTACATATATTTTTTTAATTTCTTTGTATTTTCTATTACTATTTATATACACTTTTAATGTATTTTATATTTTCATTTATATGTTCAATTTTAACTCGTGTCCTATTCTTGTTATTTCATTTTTGTTTTTGCAGATAAGGTGATTCATGAGAGCGTCATACATTTTTTTATATTCTTTTTACCAATCAACATCATCTAATAAAACAACAATGGACAAAACACTGCGATATACGTGTCTGTTACAGTATATTACTACATGACATAGTTCATGTGTTACAACAATGCAATCTCTTTATAACAATCACGCGACGGTAATTTCGATGCAAAACAAAATGGCGGACAAAATAGCTCCTGTGAATATACTTCAATAATATACACTATGGAAAGACAATAAAATAAGAAATAAGAGAAAGAAAGAGTGAGAGGTGACGTGCAGTGGGGAGGGGGAGGTCACAAGAAGAAAAGAATCAAGACTGTCCGAAATCTCCAATTCAACGATAACGACCAAGATCTTGTATTTACGAGATCGTAAAAATGCTACTTTTTCTGTTCGCCCAACGTCGTAAACCAACTTTGGAAAGAGGTTTCCCAGATTTTGACGACGACCTCGGTCCCCCCCCCCCACAAAAAAAAGAAGAAAAAGAAGAAGAAGAAAATCCACACTCCGATACCCCCCAACGAACCCCCATCTTTGGCATCCTGAAGGCGCGGTCGACAGCCCCCCCCACCCCCCCACCCCCGCTAACCACTAAGGGGACGCCTCTGACTACGAGGTCCCCCGGAGGTGTCCCTGATATCTCGGAAGGCTTGTCACATCCTTTGGCGTTGTAGGGGCGCCCTCGCTGCTGTCTGAAGGCGTGCCCAGCCAGATCCTCTTCCTCTTCTTCTTCCTCTTCCGAGACTAAGCTCCTATCCGGAGGTCCTTATATATATATATATATATATATATATATATATATATATATATATATATATATATATATATATATATATATATATATATATATATATATATATATATATCTGTGTGTGTGTGTTAGTGTGTATGTTCGTCAACACAAGAGGTCACCAATTTACATGTAGTTCTTCCATACAAATTACAATAGTTTCCACAGTTCCGGTTGTCTGATGAGTGTCCTCTACTCGCTGATTTTCGTCGTATTTCAAAGAAGCCATATGAGCCGGAAAATCGCCCAAACAGCACCTTCCAATCTAGGATATCCACGACGACATACGAGAAAAACAAATAATTAAAATGAAATAAAATATATACAAATAAATAAAATATGTTAAAATATAATGAAAATATAAATATTATTAAATTCGATATACTATCAAATTAAATAAAATGGAACAATAGAAAACCAATTACACATATACAGAGTAAATGATATATATTACAACAAAATGAACGACAACTAAAATCGATATATAAAATAAATACAACGTAAAGAAATCAAAGAAATAAAATTAACGAACACTTCATTAATTACTAACAAATAAAACCGAAATAAATTAAATAAAAATGTAAATAATCAATCGATTTATAAATAAATCAACAATTACGCTAAACGTTTATGATTTTTGTCCAATAACCGATAATTATACGATAGTCCTGCTAACAGTGTGCAGTGGAGCTATGTCGGGGCGACAGAATAGTACTGAGTGTATATATTGTTAGTTCAGCTAGTTTAGTGGACGATATAGCCATTGTTGTGTAAAAAATGATAAAAATACGCTATCTCTGCTCCGAATCAATGTCGACACTACGGTGTTTTGAAAACACCCGCCAATATTCGGCGATATTTTGAAAATCCCCACCAATATTTGCCATAATAAAAAGAGCGATATTTTGAAATCCCTCGTAAATATTTATCGTATTTTGAAAACCCTACCAATATTCGGCGGTATTTTAAAATCCCCTGCCAATATCTGGCGGTATTTTGAAATACCCCGCCAATATTTGGCGATGTTTTGAAATACCCCCGCCAATATTTGACGGAATTTTAAAATACCCCGCCAATATCAGGCGGTATATTAAAAATCCCTGCCTTTATTTGGCCGTATTTCTAAAACTCCCCGCCAGTATTCGAACGGTATTTTGAAAATCCCCGCCCTTATTTGGCGGTATTTGGAACTATTTGCCAATATTCGAACGGTATTGTATTTTGAAACTCCCCGCCAATATTCGAACGGTATTTTGAAAGTTCTCGCTAATATCTGACGGTACTTTGAATCCCCGACATTAGTTGGTATTTTGAACATGCCCGCCAATAACTGGTGGTATTTTGACGACCCTCGCCAATATTTGTCGATATTTTGAAAATCCGCACTCATATTTGTCATTATTTATTCTATTTTAACCAAACCTCCCAAAGAGACTTAGAAAGATCAGGTA
>NC_134781.1:43078645-43093645 GCF_046742065.1 Oratosquilla oratoria | reverse complement strand
TGTGTCCTGAGCATCTGTGATTTCAAGATAAAGACAACGTTTGCGATCCTTAGAAGGTAAGAAAAAAAAACATTCATACATAAACAAACAAATAAATAAATAAATAGATGGATAAACAAATAAATGAATAAATACATAACTTTTTGGAAGTAGACTTGAAATTCTATTTGTCTAGTATATCTGTCAAATATTTCCCTAGTTGTCAAATAACGTAGAAATTATTCACTGTAAACTTTAACAATGTATATACATTTATACTCGAATTACGGTTGTTATGAAGTCTTGGCACATTTAACAAATTGCAAACTTGTCTCTGGGATATAGTGGTCTTGGTTTAATTTACCTTTTAAAATATTCTTTAATTAAAAGGGAAAGACATGGGTGCGTGCATTTGTGATAGGGGGGAAAAAAGTTTTTGGTATATTAATAGATCTGTATATACATTTATCTATTTATTGATCTATCCATTCATTAATCTAATTATTTATATTTATTTACTTATTTAGATAAGCTTTTGTGAAGGAGAAGAAGACTTTTGATTTATAACTAGATTATTTATATGTGTATTTATCTAATTGTTTATCTATTTATTTAGATACGCCCTTCTGTCTTGGAAATACTGACATTTCTTTGAAAATATTGTCGTTGTTTTCAAATACTTTCGTTTACTTACAACTGCACGTCCTCTAGTTACGTGAATGAACTCACCTGCAAAGATCAGAAAAAATCACATTACTTTACGAAATAGTACAAAGGGTAAAATGTATGATAGGACATAAATCAATTCATAACACTGAGATCAGTCATCGCCCAAATATAATGATGATAATGGAGTCTTCTTCTTTTTCTTCTCCTTCTTCTTCTTCTTCTTGGGCAAAATTCGCAAAAATACTCACGACACCAACTACAACATAAACAATGGTTCACAAAATGACGTATATATAGTATCTCTCTCTCTCTCTCTCTCTCTCGTGTCCTGGTGGCGCAATCGGAAGTGTGCGGGATGTCTTTCCTCCCTAGTCGCGGGTTCAAATCCCGCACTTCTCTCCGATTCCACGCAACGAATGACTTTTCCTTGCTCCAACAGTCCCGAGAGCGTGTAAATGGGCCAAGGTGACGGTTTCGACAGCAGCTTCTCAGTGCCTCGTGGCGTATGCTCCTCCTCGTCTTTTCTCTCTCTGAATGATTTGGACTTTACCCATTCAATTGGTGTGTGTGTGTGTGTGTGTGTGTGTGTGTGTGTGTGTGTGTGTGTGTGTGTGTGTGTGTGTGTGTCTGTCTGTGTGTGTGTCTGTGTGTGTGTGTGTGTGTGTGTGTGTGTGTGTGTGTGTGTGTGTGTGTGTGTGTGTGTGTGTGTGTGTGTGTGTGTGTAGACTCACAGTGACCCACCGTCTCCGAAGCCGGGGCCAAAACCGACGCATCCGAACGAAGCCAAGGTCGCGCGGCGGCAAGCAACCCCACCAGTCGCCTTCCTCATCCTCATCCTCCTCCGTCACTACCCCCTCCCATCTACCTTCCCGTTACTCCTCATCTCCTCACTCTCCACTCTGGAGTCCTCCTCCCCTCAGTGCGTGCTTCCCGTCGTCAGCCCTTTGTTTCGATGCTTGACTCCAAGTCCTCGTCTTCGCCGTCTCTCCATGGTAGGGGAGCTGCCGGAAAAAGGTGGTGTGGGTAGATAAAAAGGAAGAGATTGATGATGGTGATTATGATGATATGGGGCTAGAGGAAGATGAAGTGAAGGAAGAAAATGATGAAAAATGGTGAAGTGGACCACTTGTGTGTGTGTGTGTGTGTGTGCGTAAGTGCACACCTTAGTAATGCATACGGCATTGATATTACCCTTAATTTCATTCTCACTAACGCCAGGCGATTTTATTAATTTCTGTGGTACCCTTTCTTGATAATATATATATATATATATATATATATACATATATATACATGTATATATTCATACATACATATATACATACATATATATACACATATATATACACACATATATATATGTATATATATATATACATATATATAATATATATATATATATATATATATATATGAGTGTGTATGTGTGTGTGTGTGTGTGTGTGTGTGTGTGTGTGTGTGTGTGTGTGTGTGTGTGTGTGAATTTTGGCAGCAGGTTTTCTTTTAAACATGTTTTGTTAAAAACAACTGCGCATTCGGCCCTACAAAGCTTCTTAAATAGACTTTCAAGTCTTCTGAACGTGGATTTCTGGTTTTCACAGGACAGACGGAATAATAGATTTCCAGTAGACATTAGGAACTTTAGTTGAGAAAGAATGTACAGACGTTTCGCTAAGCGCAGTTAGCATTTTCAATGTAATAGAGACAGAGAGTACAGGACATAATAAACATAGAAAGAAAGCTCTGGGAGAGGTCACAACGTAAGACACGGGGGGAGGTCACGACGTAAGACACGGGGAGAGGTCACATACATGTGTGGGATGACGGGGGATTTTATTACTGTGGGGCAGATGTCCGTTGAGGGCCAAGTGTCCTCTCTATGAGTCTGGCGGAACGTCGGAGAGGATCTTGGGTGTCGGTGTGATTGGAAGGTGTGTTGTTGTGGTTGAGAGGGCTACCAGTCCTAGGGAGGGGCTTCATGCTGGGGAGTAATGTAGGGGCTTCCACTTGTCTGTTAATAGTTGGTTGTATGTCTCGTATAATAAGTGTTTCCAGGAAGAAAAGTCTAGACTTTTCTGATTCCTTGGCGAGAATGACGGTGTTGTCTTCTAAAAGTTTTCTTGTGATTTGTGTGTTGTGTTTTTCTAGTAGGTGTAGTTTGTAGTTTGGGGCCTCCACTTGACAAGTGGGAAGACATTCTTCTCGACAAAGTCGTTCTCGTTTGGCCAACGTAGCAGTCGAGAGGCGTACAGTCCTCTAGGGGGCAGGAAAATTTGTATACTACGTTGGTGCAAGCGGGACCTTCGGGGCGAGGAGAAGTGTTGTTTCTAATTAAAAGTGTAGCTGTTTTTTGGTTGCGGTAATATATAGAGAGACGAACTTTGTCATTCTCACTTTTGGGTTTTATGTTTCGGTGAATAATTCTATTCAGAACCTTTGCATCATCTTCATTGTTTCTTGTCTGATTCTCATTCAATGTGAAAATTTTGTCACTTTTGATGTTGTCAATTCCCTTTAAAATCTTAAAGACCTGTATCAAGTCACCTCTGAGTCTACGCTTTTTTAGGGAAAACAGATTCATGTGTTTTAGTCGATTTTTGTATGATTTATTTTTGATATTTGGAATCAGTTTTGTGGCTCGCCGTTGTACTTTTTCCAGTCTGTCAATGTCTTTAATGAGATTCGGTGACCATACGGAAACAGCATATTCCAAATGTGGACGAACTAACGATTTATATAGCTTGTTAATGAGTGATGGACTTTTGAAATCAAAAGATCGCGCAATCAGTCCCATATATATATACATATATATGCATATATTATATACATATATACATATATATACATATATACATATATATATACATATACACATATATATACATATATGTATATACATATATATGTATATATATGTATATATATATTATATATATACATATATATACATATACATATATATATATATATATATATATATATATATATATATATATATATATCGGGAATCCCGCTCTCCCGCTCCCCTTCCTCGGTGGCGCTTAAGTTAATTATGACTGACAGCATCACCACATTCCAAACATCTTAAGAGAAAACAAGAAACTTAGCACTCTTTGTAGCTTTTCCTTCTTGTCGTTGTCGTCGATAATTGTCTTCTCGCGTTATCGTCCCGCAAAAAAAAAGACGGTCGAAACGACTATTTTACCTTTTTTATTTCATACATTCAAAACATAGCGGTCGAAACGACCATCTTACCGTTGTTATTTCATAATTTTTAAATAGAATATAGACTCCATTCGTGCTAAGAGTTTTGGTTAAAAAATAGTTTTCTTTCAAGATATTACCTCGAGTATTTCTTTACTGTTAATAGCACCTCCGGCTCTTATATAGCATTATCATAAAACAAAAGTCATTGTATACGTTTAAAAGCCTCCAATTAACCCTAAGACGATAACTGAAACACATCATAAAGATTATTACTAAACTGTTAACATAAATAAGATATTTTATAAATACTCTCACTCATACTCCTCGCCATTATTACTCCCCCCACCCTTTCTCTCTGTATGTTACTACATTCTCTTTGCACCTCACGAACACTGTATCCAAGTCACGTTTTCTTTCTTTTCACACAGGTATCACCCCATCCTCCGTCACCCTTCTTGTGGTACAAGAGAAATCATTCCTTGTATCCTAGTAGTTCAGTCTAAGAAGAAGAAGAAGAGAGAGAGAGAGAGAAAGAGAATGTTTCGAAAATATAGGACACACACACACCTGAGCGATGTAGCTACTGCATAAGTTATCACTCGATCAGTCTAAGTCTGAAATCTGAATCTGAAGTCGATTCTTTTTAACCTGGCGGGATTTTACTCACTAATTTTACCAAATAGTTGGTTGGTAATTCTCATATTCAATCGAATGTTTTTTTTTTTTTTTACAAGTTCTTCATGTAAATATCTGTCTTCGATCAATGTTGCCAATCTAAAATAAAATATAAAAGAAATCCGTCTAAACAAATTAAACAAACCGAGGATACTTTTGAATGAGACTGTATATAAGTTTTGGCACATCAGTTCATTTCCAGTCCCATTTGCACCACACATACCCCCTTCCCAGACTCTATCTCCATCTATTCCAACCAGTTCTCAACCCTCAAACCAGCGAGAAGGCCCACTCAACTCCTCAAACTCAACCAACTACAGCAGGTCACAGATAACGATTATATTAAGTTTACGATGTAACCAGACCTGTTCTGGAAACCCTCGAGCTAACCTGGCTAATTTTCTTATTTGTTTGTTTGTCTATTCCCCCCTTCCCCCCACGGCTACACTTGTCGCCCCCGAGGTTCGTACTGTCTTTTTATTTCTACATTTATTTTGACTATTGGTGTAGTTTTCAAAGTACAATACAGTGTACATAAACAAGTAAAACTGAATTTGAATAACTACTCTGGAGAGGGAAAAACAACAAAAGAGGAAGAAGACCATGAACAAAAAGAAGAGGAAGAAGACGACAAAGACCAAAAAGAACAGGAAGAACAAGAAGATGGAGGAGTAGGAGGAGGAGGAAGAAAAGGAGTTGAGCAGTGTGACAACACTGTAAAATGCATTCCTTCCTTGGCAACTGTTGGCAAGCCACACGCCCTCTCCTCTCCAGCCTCCTGCCACACAAACACGGACCACCTCCCCACCCGTCCCCCTACCACCCTCTCTTGGATGTGTCAGTGCACGCAGTCTCACTAGATGCAACGCGCCAAAACTCGTCTACTCTCCGTCTGGAAAGTTGCAGTCACACTCTTCTCATGTATATCCGCCTCCGCCTCCGCCTCCTCCTCCTCCTCCTCCTCTCTCTTTCTCCACGCGTCCTATTTCCGTCGCTTTCTCCTGTCCTTTCGCCGTCCACTCCTTCCGTAGGTTCCTTCTTCCGTGTCTTCACCTTGCTTTTCTCTTTTGCTATCCAGTTCCAACTCTCTCTTCCCGTCCCCAATCTACTCCCCCACCTCCCTCCTCCCCTTCGCCCGCAACCTCGCTGCTAAATACACTCCACCCAGCACCTGGCTCGGTTCGTAGAACACGTGATGGAAATGGCAGACACCTTCAACATCCAAATAAATTAATAAATGAGAGAAAGTAAAAATAAAACTATATATATACACCTCACCTCTGGCGCTGACAATTACGTGAGCAATGACATCAGTTGTGGCATTACATACATCATGGGATACAAAAATACATATAACCTCATTGGGAGATAGGTACTTTGAACACACACACACACACAAACACACACATATACATCAATGACATTCCGACAAGCACATCTTCAATGACACCTACTATGGTACTGGCTCTATATCAGATGCGATAAAATACATTTACATCCTTATTGACGCTGACAGGACGACCCTCAATGGCATCAATCGTTGTACGCCCTTATCAGACGCGATAGAATACACAGATCCTCAGCGACATCAACTGTAACACTCAAGACTACTACGTCCACATAGTGCCGCACAATCCTGGTGGCACCACCTGAAGCCCATTTTATCCCGTCATATGACAGCAACTCATAACCCAGGGTGCTACTCCAACGAGTCCAGGCCAAGATGCACCAGGATCACTTTCTCGCCATGTGCTGCATTCAAGTCTCCAAATCAAGACGTGTTTTCTCTCTCTCTCTCTCCACCTCCTGTCTCTCCTTCTCTCTATATATACACTTCTCCCTCGCCTTTTCCCACCCCTCCTCTCTCTCTCTCCTTTTTTTACCTGTGTACCCAAAACTCCAACTCACAAGAGAAGACATACCAACGCCGACCTCAACAGCACAACATAAGATCCTCCTACTCACCAATGTTCTTGTTTACGCATGAGTATGACCTTCATAGCTCCTTGGTGCAGAGTTCTTTCTGAAAATCCTTCACCACTGACACCAATGACAACTGAAGCAAGCAAGCAAGCAACCTAGCACCTCTCACCCATCCAAACCACCCTCCAACACCCAAAGACAACACGAAATACATCACAAAGTGCAACCTACATACCAGCGTCTTGCTACATGCCCGAAGACGCCTACACGCCAAGCCCACACACCCTCGAAAGCACTTATTCTTTTATCTTTTTATTAGTCTTATTGACAGCTGCGTTGCAACCGCCCGATGTTGCCCTCTATTACCTTTCCCGCAACAATTTTCTAAACAGTTACACGACTTGTACCTTTAACGTCTTACCAATATACATACTAAGTTAGAATGGATTTATTTTGTCTATTGTGTGTGTGTGTTTATATATATATATATATATATATATACATATATATATATATACATACATATATATATATACATACACACACACACACACACACACACACACACACACATATATATATATATATATATATATATATATATACACAATAGACAAATAAAATAAATCAACTCTAACTTTCAATAAGACCCCGAATTGTGCCCTCTACTCGAGGTTTTCCTATGACTAAACTAAGCCATGGGACGTTACAGAATAAATCACTCATTCTGGCAGATTTGCAACACCTTGTTCCTGGGTTCGAGTGTCTCAGTTTGTGAACCCGAATAGCAATTTCATTCACCTTACAAGAACAGCCTCTTGTCGAAAGATGGTAATTTTGCATCTGTCCCAAGATTGCGATATTTCTTAGAAAGAGAGAAAAAAAAACAGTTTGCTTTTATCTCACTCCTCACGTCACAAGGACCAGGTTTCGATTTTGACGGCTGCCGATGACTGCCACTTACCCAGGCTTTCTAGGTCTGCATCTATACGACTCCTTGCCTAAGCCCCACCCTACCCTTTCTCTTTCGTTTTTTGATGTGGACGTGTAGCTATGCCTCGCTGCACTACGATTTGGGGGAGCTGGAGGACCCTTTATATCCGAAGGTCCTGAGATTGGGTCAAGTGAGTGTCTTTTGGTGTGGTAATGTCTTGACACGGCTACCCCCTTACAAGGGAGAGAAGGTCATTTGTTTATACAATTCCCTGTATTCCGAAGTGACGGATCTCTCCCCATTTATCATTTATATATATACAAATAAAAAAGCTCTTATGCCTTCCTATTACGCAAATAAACGAAAAATCACATGAATAAATAATAAACTAAATCTTAGACCTGTTTCCTTCCCCATGCGAAGAAGCAGTCCTCAAGTTTTTCTTCATCGTGTCGCAGCTTCCAGGAAGTCCTGGAATCGCCAGACCCCGTCCCCCGAGCCCCTTTCTCCCCCGTCCGACACACGCCACAACGCGCACTGGTGACTCACCACTTGTCTCCCTGCTCACCACAACCATGCTCACCACGCTCTCTCCTCATGGCTTCCTGCTCCCATCCCGGGGGGGGAAAGGTGTGTGTGTGTGGGGGGGGGGGGCTCTTGCCTCTACCCTCCCCTACGTTGACGAAGGCCACTGTGAGGTTCTTCAGCCTACAAGCAAAATCCTCAGGAAAAATATGCTTTCATACTATACACACATTTGTTTAGGAGTGCTTGTTATTCTATCAATATTGATCGTATAACAAAATTCAAACAGGAATCAAACGACTCCCCATAGCTGTGACGGACGTTACAGGTCCTGTTGACCAGTGCAGGTTTTCAAATCCAGCATTTGTTCAGTGTACTTGGACTGAATGCATTAGCTTTTTGTGGCACTAACAACCAGAGCCATTGCAACACAACCGAATCACCATATGCGTCTCTCACTATAGAACAATAAATATATGAAAATAAAAAATAAAGACAATTTGGTGGAGTACACAGGTTGTATCGTCCCTTCAAGGGATAGAAAGGTCTTTCAGTAAACCATTAAACTTGAACTCAATGCTTGCATGGGTACTTTCTTCTATAAAAAATATCAATGAAGAATAGAATTCATGCTCACAGACGCAAATCACAACGAGACACTAAGGCCTAAATTCCTGAACCAACTTTACGGAACTCGATCATCACCACTACCGACGCCAGGATCGCCTCCTGGCTTTGAAATCCTTTACACAAACGTATCACTTCTCCAAGACCTGGGAGAATCTAGTAAAATATCACAGGAATTTATTCAGCAACGATGACGTCATATGACCTATAAACGTCCGGGGACCATCCGGGCTCCACCGCAGCGAGTGACAGAACCTTATGAATGACCTATACCAACTGTGACCTCGTACAACGGTCCCTGTGTACCGAAAAGGAGCGACCACCAATGGTCAGTTTAGGGGTACCAAACCTTAACATTGTTGTCATTTTAGGCATGCACTTGTTCTAGTAGACATTATAATGACGTGATCAACTTAACAAGACGTCCCCACATTGAAAGAAAATCAATTTTGAACATCAGAACGGACCAAAGTAATTATGCGTTCGAGAAAAGAGTATACATATTATATATATATATATATATATATATATATATATATATATATATATATATATATATGATGTAAGCGTAATAGGAAACACAGGAGTCTTAGTCTTGAGTTTATTCCTGACTAGTTTCGCAGGTATGCTTTTTCAAAGGAATAGGTTTACAAACGGGCTATGGGCATTATATACATGGGGTGACCTCACCACCTCCCCGAGTTATCATAGTTGGTGACAAGTGTGAACATCACATTGTGGCTAACGTAACAATGAAGCAATTTTTACAATTAAATATGATAACATTAATAACAGAGAAATTATTAATGTAACAATAGTAATGATAACAATGATGATAAATATTTAAATAATAATAGTAACAATAATAATAACAAAAATGATAATAACAATACAATAGAAGTAATAATAATAATAATTATAATAATAACAATAAAATAAAAGTAATAATAATGATAATAATAATAAAAATAAAAACAATAAAAATATGATAATACTAATAACCAAGAAATAAAAATTATTAATAGTAATTATAACAATAATAGTAACAATGATAATAAAACGAAAAATTAAATATTTAAATAATAATAGTGACAATAATAATAACAGTAATAATAATAATAACAAAGATAATGAAAGTAATAATAATAATGATGGTAATAATAAAAATGTAATAATAAAATTATAAATATATATAATGATAGTAATAATAAATAAATAATAATTATAATAACAATGATAATAATACTGTTGAAAATAAATAGTAACAAATGGTATTAAAAGAATAAATCATGATAAAAGTGGGGCAAGGTAGCATGGTGCAAGAAGGAACGTCAGAGTGAAAGGAAGAAAGCTGGAGAGGGTAGGCCGAAGTGGGAAAAAGGTATCTACTTAGGGTCGGGGGGTCTACTTAGGCAAGTGTCGCGGTAGCTTTTGTCCATTTCAAGTCACCAGTTCTCTTGTTTGTGTTTTTGTGGTTGGCAATGTAAAGTGATTTAATTATTTTCCGTTGTTTCTTGTGTATATATATATATATATATATATATATATATATATTATACTGTATATATAGAGTTTCTCCTTGGTGGTTGTTACTTTATCTGTAATTTTTGTGTCATTAGCAAATTTTGATAGTTTGCCGAGGAGGCCGTCGTCTAGATCATTTACATATATTAAGAACAAAACGGATTCCAAAACTGATCCTTGCGGTACGCCACTTTTAACGTCGACCCAGCTGAGGCCCCGTTAATTACAACACTGCTTTCGCTCAGAGAGCCAATCTTTAATCCAGTTGTGGATACTGCCAGAAATACTGTGCGTTTTTAACTTGAGCAATCGTTTATGGGTAACTTTATCGAATACCTTCTGAAAACCTTGATAAATTATATCAATAGATCTACATTCCTCGTGTTTGTTAAAGACGTCATGAGAGAAGTCGAGGAGATTAGTTAAACATGAGCGTTTGCTACGGAAGCCATGTTGCGAATCTTTCATATCATTTTCTTCAAAAATTCCATTATACTGTCGCGAAAGTGGTCTCTAGCAGTTTACACACAACCGAAGTCAGGCTAATCGGTCTGTAGTTGCCTGGTTGTGATTTGTCCCCTTTCTTGAATATTAGTGTTACGTTAGCACATTTCCAATCTAATGGGACTTTATCAAGTGTTAAAGATTTGTTGAAAAGGATGCACAGGGGTTTACTGATTTAATTTTTACTTCTCGCAAAATTCTAGGTGAAATTTTGTCAGGTCCTGGGGCTTTATTTTGAGCTTATCAATTACTTGTACGACATCACTTTCGGTAATTATGAGTTGATTTAAAACGTTATGGGACATTTTATGTTCTGGTGGCTGATGCACTGAGCAATCCTCGTCGGTGAAGACTGACGCAATTTTTTTCTTAAGGATTGAAGCCATCTCATTTTCATCATCCGTATGTTTACCTTCATTGTCATTTAGTGGTCCAATGCCGCAGGTAAGCGTTTTCTTCTTATTCGCATAACTACAGAATTCTTTAGGGTTCGATTTGCTTGCCTCAGCAATATACTCAAGATTTTTTTTACTATGCTTTATCAGTGTTTTGGTTTCGCGGCGAATTCTGTCTAGTGTTAGTTTATCGTCTTTGCTTTTAGTTGATAAATACTTTTTGTACGCACGCTTTTTACGAGGGAGGTTGTTACTAATTTCCCTATTCCACCACTTTGGTTTATTTGTTGCCGGGCGTCTCTCACGATAGGGAACCCAGAGATTTACAGCATTGTTTAACTCCGTGAAGTTTCCCCACGCTTTATCAAGATCAATCTCGTTCGAAATTGTGCTCCAGTCTGAGTTTTCTAGTAATGATCGGAGTCTATTAAAATTGGCTCTACGAAAGTCGGGTACTTTTTCTTTGCTGACCATAGGTAAACTAGCTTCCATTTTCATTTTGAATGTGATGATACGATGATCGCTAATACTGAATATTGGGCCGACATTCACTTCATTTACAAAATTCTCTGTTGTAGAAAATATTAGGTCAAGGATATTTTCTCGAGTAGGGCTGTGTACGCATGTGGAAGTCACTTTCCAGTAAGTTACTATACACGTCTCGTCCTGTATGCGAATTCAAATCCTCGCCCCCATCTCGTAACCGGTAAGTTAAAGTCTCCCATGATTACTGTCTCGCAGTGTTGGTTAGTTTCTACGATTAAATCATCATTTTCCAGCGGCTGACCCGGTGGTCTATAAACAAGTCCAATCATTACTTCAGATTTATTGCAATTGTTTTTAATTTCAAAAAACAATATATCAACATTTGTTACTGCCTCTGTTTTTAACAGTGATGGTTGGAGGGAGTTATGGACATACAAGATTACTCTACCACCTATTCAATTTTTTCTTTTGCAACTTAAAACTGAGTAGCCCGGCAAACAGTATTCCGCAATAAAATCTCGACTTGATGTGTCCAACCATCTTTCTGTTACTCCTATGACGTGATAGTTACCTGTCGCTCCGAGAATCTCTAGATCTTCGAATTTGTTTCGTACGCTGCGAGCATTAACGTAATAGAGATTGATATCTGTCACTTTTCTTTTTTGCTATATTACGGAGGTGTTGATGGGAGATCCGCTGAGGAGTTTTTTCTTCTGATGTCGGCAAGGCTGTTGTTGAGCAGCCTACCTAACCTTGTTGCTCCGGCCACATTCAAGTGGAGACCGTCTTCCTCAAATAGAGTTTTATCAAAGTAGAAACTGTCCCAGAAATTGACGAAGTGCACTTTTTCCTTTTCACAGACGAATTTTACTCTGTTGTTCGCACTGAATGCGATGTCGTCGAATCTGTCGATGTCGAAAAAAAATTCCCTTCTCTTGAATCTGGGAAGGATCCCTGAAATTACAAGGTTGTTCTCCGGTACTTTTCAATAAGTCCTTCTGGTCGCGTTGACTTGATGTCATTCGTACCGTCGTGGAATATGAATATCGTGTTCGAGTCTGCGTCTTTTGTCACATCGTCACGGGACTCGGCAATGTCATCGAGTCCGGCACCTCTATATATACTGTATAACACCTGCGGCCATTTGAAGAACGACCACAGACCTCTTCGGATTGGTGCCTAACCATGGAGTCCCCGACTAAACGAGTTTCAAGGTCATCCTCTTTGGCTAGATCTAAAATTGTAATCCTACAAGGGCCTCATATTTCGCCTTCAGTTGGTCACACAGCTCCTTCAGAGCCTTGATCTGTTGGGAGTCTTTGTCTTGTCTATTTTTAAAGACACATATACGGCAAATTGACGTGTTTTTTAAATACTGCCTTGCCACCTTGCATTTGCAACTTTCGCAGGTTCGTAAGTTAGAAGGCATTTTGACTAATTCAGATGTTTGAGAGACTGCCTTAATTTTTTTATGAATTCAGATGTTTGAGAGAGGAGACTGTCTTAGTTTTGTACTCACCACGTTTCAGATGCTCCTCTCTCTGGACGACAGACATATACCGATTTCCTTATCCGGAGCAACTGCGGGAACTAATGCTAATAATAATCCCTGATAATGATTCCTAATAATAATGTCTTATGTATACAGGTGAAAAGAATCCCTAATAATGATCCCTAATAATAATATCTTATGTATACAGATGAAAAGAAAGATAATAGGAGAAAGAAAACAGCTCAAGAGGAGGAGGAAGGACAGACAGACAGAGAGAGACAGAGAGAGAGACAGAGAGAGAGACAGAGAGAGAGAGAGAGAGAGAGAGAGAGAGAGAGAGAGAGAGAGAGAGAGAGGGGGGGGCTGGAAGCGGTAATTTCATTTTAACCCCGGCGGGGGAGGATGGAGGAGGGGCTGGGGGTTGGAAGGGGTTGGGGGTTAGGAGGGGGATGGGGGTCGGAGGGGCAGGTGGACAGGGGTTGGAAGGGGCGATGGTTCACTACATTTGGTTCTTTTTTGCATCAGCAACACCACATCTGTATATACTGGAAATACACTTAACACTTTACACTTCATACACTTTGTCAACACTTTTGTATTATATCACTGGCTTGGGCCTACGACCGCCTGGGGTGGGGGGTTAGCCTTTTGGCCCACACAGATGCGCGGGGGCAGCCTACGTATTTTACAACTCCCTTAGGACCTGCTTGCACTCTCTGGCACTCCCGGCACAACCACGTGGTGCTATCGATTCGCACTCTAATTTAGACTTTTTGATAGCTTGATTACGGCAACACTTTCGTCTTTAGTCGATGGTGCGGTCATCGTTCGTTTGACCATCTTTTCACAAATGTCTGAGTACTTTCATCGCTTCAAAAACACTATTAAAATGGGAGCACTCTTTGAGAGGAAGAAGAGAGGGTAGGAGAGAAAGATGAGAAAAGGGGGAGAAGAGAGAAGAAGAGAGGGAGAGAAAAGGGGGAGGTGGGGAGAAGGGGAAGAGAGGTGGGGCTACACGATTTGTTGTCATCGTCTCTACGGCGATTCCGAGCTAAGGAAGTTGCGGATGACCTACATTGACTTGACAGGCCTGATCAGGCAGGAAGTCTGTGAGTTTGTAACCACCGGGAGACACAGAGACACACAAGGAGACATAGGGATACACCGTGGGGAGGGAAGGGGGAGAAGGATGACTATGCATGTATCATCAGAGTCTATCACAAGACATACAAACTGGTACTATGAGAAGTGCTACACTGGTATTATGAGAGGCAATAATTAGACACTAGGAAGTCTGATGTATTAACTATGGAAATAGTTGTGAGAAACTAGGAGTTATGAGAGGAACTATTCACAATCTAGATAGTATGAGGTATATTGGAATCAATGAAAGGTAGTTTTTAGTGACAAATTAGGAGTTATGAATAGTGAAGGAGGGATTATGGGGGGAAGAACAAGAATTAGAAATGGAGAGATGTAGTTTGAAGGTGTGAGGGGTGCTAAGGGTCATCTGCAAGGTACCGAGAGAGAAAAATAAGCACATTTAGGAAATTGGGAGCGGGGAGAGGGATGCGGGGGGGAAACGGGGATAGGGGGAAGAGGAGGACGGGGGATAGGGGGATAGGGGGATGAGGAGGTGGGGAAGACAGGGACAGGGGAGAGGGGGACAGGAGAAAGGGAGAAAGGAGAAGAGGGGATGGGGGAAGGGTGGGACGAGGGAAAAGGGGGACGGGGGAAGGAGGGCGGGGGAAGAGGAGTACGACGGAAGAGGGAGACGGGAGAAGAGGGGGCGGGGAAGAGAAGGACGGGGGATAGGGGGACGAGAGAGAGAGGCAAGGGGGTAGAGGTGTTAGAATAAAAGGGTGAGAGAGGGGGAAAAAGAGAAGAGAGGAGAGGTATGCCAGAGGGGTAGGGATAGGAGGAGGGGAAGGAGGGGAGGGGCGAGAGCGAAGGTTACGCTGGCATGGAAAGTGTCGCCCCGCCCGTGTCAAGGTGAGGATCAGGGACACACACAAACACACACACACACACACACACACACACACGGCTCAACGGTATTG
>NC_134781.1:43051145-43073645 GCF_046742065.1 Oratosquilla oratoria | reverse complement strand
GGGAAGGCTTATGGGTCTTGACTGAGAGGATTAGGAGAGGAACAGAGGGAGTAATTGGTGAGGAACAGTGTGGGTTTAGAACAGGTAGGGGTTGCGTAGATCAGATTTTTGTGGTAAGACAGATATGTGAGAAAGATACAGGAAAAGGTAAGGATGTATTTTGGGATTTTATGGATCTGGAAAAAGCTTAAGACAGGGTAGACAGGATGGCACTGTGGGAGGTATTACAAATATATGGGATAGGAGGAAAGCTGTTAAGAGCAGTCGTGTCCTATGGTAGTGTGTAAACTTGCAAGGGGATTGTGTTGAAAAATAAATGTATCAATTTATCATTATATAATTTTTTGTACCTTAAGCCACGAATTTCTCAATCTCCCCTCGTACATGTACACACACACACACACACACACACACACACACACACATATATATATATATATATATATATATATATACTATGTATATATTATATATATACATACATATATATACATATATATATATATATCTGTGTGTGTGTGTGTGTGTGTGTGTGTGTGTGTGTGTGTGTGTGTGTGTGTGTGTGTGTGTGTGTGTTTGCATACATGAATTCAATCCTAAAACCAATATTCATCCGACACTTCGTCTTCTGTCACGACATGACGTCACATACCGAAAGAATGTAACGAACTTGAGAACCGTTACCTCGGGCTGGTGGATGGCGAGCTGAGGGTATACGCAACATTTGGGCAGGGGAAGGGGGAGAGAGGGAGGAAGGAAAGGAAGAAGGGAGGAAATGGGGGAGACAGTGAGGAAGAGAAGGAGGGTGAGAGGAGAGGAAGGTAAGGAAGTAATGAAGAAAGTTGAAGGGAGAGAGGTAAAGGAGAGAGAGAGGGAGGGAGGGAGAGAGAGGGAAGGGAGGGAGGAAGGGAAGGACGAAATAAGGGAACGAGGAAGTGAAGGAGGGTTGGAAGAGAGATGGAAGAAAGGAGAGAGTGTAATACTGGATGAGAGAATGTGTGTGTGTGTGTGTGTGTGTGTGTGTGTGTGTGTGTGTGTGTGTGTGTGTGTGTGTGTGTGTGTGTGTGTGTGTGTGTGTGTGTGTGTGTGTGTGTGTGTGTGTGTGTGTGTGTGTGTGTGTGTGTGTGTGTGTGTGTGTGTGTGTGTGTGTGTGTGTGTGAATGAATGCTTGATAGAGGGAGGGAGGTAGAAGAGGAGAAGGAAGAAGATACTCAGCAGGTGTGAAAGGAGAGACCACGAGGGAGAGGACAATAAAATTGAATTGAAAGCTGGTAACGAATATAAGAAGGAGAATGGTAAAGATTAAGAGGAGAATTTGGAACACGAAGATAGAGAAGAGGGAGAGGAAAAGAGCAAGATGAAAAGATGGAGGAGGAGAAGGGGAGGAAGAGGCAGAACCAAAAGTTAAAGAGGACGAGGAAGAGGAGGAAAAGGAAGAATAGAAAGAGGATGAGAAGAGAAGATGAGAATGGCACAGCCGATTTAGTAGTGCAATGTCCAAAAAGAAGACAACGGCGATGAAGATGAAAAAAGAGTAGAAGAGGAAGAAAAAGAGGAAGAGGAAGAGGAAGACGAAAAGGAAGAAGAGGAAGACGAAGAAGAAGACAAGAAATAAGTAGCTGTAGTGAAGAAGACAAATAAGAAGAATAAGAAGTAGGCGGAGATGAATAATGATAATTAGAAGAAGAAGAAGAAGTGGAATACGATGGAGACGAGGAAGAAGATGAAGAAGAAGACGAAGAAGAAGGCGAAGAAGTAGAAGTGTAAGACGAAGAAGTAGACGAAGAAGACAAAGAAAAAGAGGAAGAAGTGTAAGACGAAGATGAAGACGAGGAAAAAGAAGTAGAAGACGAAGAAAAAGAAGAGGAACCAGCCGCCAGGTGACAATGTTTTGGCCCAGAGCTGCTCCACAACTTCCCCGTAGCAGCAGCAGCAGCTGACTTCGGCTGTTCAGTGGGCGAGGGGGAGGGCGAGGGGGAGGAGAGGGTGGGAGGGAGAGTGGGAAAAACATGAGAAAGAGAGAGAGAAATAGTGTGCGTGAGAGGGAGAATAAGACAGTGAAAACATCCAAAATGGCGAGGGAAAGGAAAATGAACATTCTCAACAACAACAATACAAACGGGCTATTATTTCCTTTTCGCTTCCCCCTCAATCCACCACCACCACGAATCACCTCCTCCTCCTCCTTGCAAAATTCTTGTTTTATGCTACGTCCCACTCCAAGGAAGTCAGTGGATGACCGACTCTTCCTCCTCCTCCTCCTCATTCGTGACGTCATGTCAAGAAGGACTTCCAAGAAGATATTGCTTGTATGTTGTTGTAAATGGTGGCGGCGGTACTTGGGTAAGAAAAAATTAAAATCTCACACATGATTTAAAAGTTAGTTACCATAAGAAACTGGACTTCATGAGTGTTGTTACTTTCTTGTATATTACAATTAGGTAAGTTAGGTAAACACACACACACACGCAAACACACACACACACATACACAATTACGTTTCTGTAAGTTCCTACGTGCAACATTACTGTATATCATTTTTATGTTTTGTATTACATAGGCACACTCGGCATAAACACACGAACTCCATTCGCATAAAAGCGCTAGATACATCCATTCAATATCCAGACCACACATTTATTCTGGCTGTTCGCCGGGCGATTTTATTCGGAAATAGAAATCCCTTGCTCAGACGACTTAAACATACTTGAACACATATTGGTGTATATATAATAAAGTTTTCACGGATCTGAATTTGGTACAACCAAAGCAATGTTTCACAACATAACCAAGGGTCGATTTATCACGCCCTAGGGGGTGAAAATGACACGATATTATATATATATATATATATATATATATATATATATATATATATATATATATATATACATATATATGGAATTAAAGTGAAAAATTAATGTGGTTGAAAAATATTTATATCTGTGTACTTGGGACCATTCAGTGTGTGTATAATACTTTCCCACGCGTACATACTACCAACTGCACTATCATAGCCAGGATGGGTTGAACATAAAATTCGTGTATATGTATATAACTCGAGCATAGAAATATAAGAAACTGTGCTCAACTTATATCTCTCTTGATAGCGCAGTGGTTTAAGTCAGTGTTCACTTGTTACGTCTGAGCTGGGTTCGAGTCCTTGGCCTCATTACGTATCAGTTTCCGTATATGTTTCCGTCGAGCTCCTTGCCAGTCTCGGTCATGATGACATGGAATTAAAGTGAAAAATTAATGTGGTTGAAAAGAATAATATCTGTGTACTGGGAACCATTCAGTGTGTGTGTACAATACTTTCACACGCATACATACTACTAATTGCACTATCATAGCGAAGAAGGGTTGAACATAAAATTCATGTATATGTATGTTACTCGAGAATACAAATATAAGAAACTGTGCTCAACTGATATCTCTCTTGATAGCGCTGTGGTTTAGGTCACTGTTCACTTATTACGTCTGAGATGGGTTCGAGTCCTTGGTTTCATTAGGTATCAGTTTCCGTATACGTTTCCGTCGAGCTCCTTGCAAGTCTCGTGATGACATGGAATTAATGTAAAAAATTAATGTGGTTGATATATATATATATATATATATATATATATATATATATATATATATACGTATATATACATGCGTGTTTCTGTTTCTAAGCTTTATTTTGTGCACATTATTTTTTTCAGTGATCACGAACAAGAAGGATTTAAGCCAAACAAGAGGCAAGCAAAAAAAAAAAGCATGGATACGCGCGCGCACACACACAGGAAGTATACAAAAAAAAAAATTCAAACACAAACATGCAGAGGAATTAAATTTGCAGTTTCGATCCTCCCACCTCTTTTCCACCACCTTCCCTCACATTCACTCCCACCCTCTCTTCCTCCTCGCCCTCCTCCTCACTCCCACCACACTCCCACCCATTCCCCCGTCCCACAGACAACAAACAGCCTTTCATAATTTTTTCTTAACTAAATCGGTAATCTCCGACACGCCACGAACTAAACCAATGTAGTTAAGTAAACATGTTCAAGCAATTAACTGCAATTTGTAAATCTCCCATGAGGCCAAGATGCCCTTGCAAATCCCACCCCACCCATCCGTGGTTGCATCAATAACTCTTTGCTACAAAGACTGCTGTCTCGAGTTTCAACGCCCGGAAAACCGCAGCCCCTCGTTATCCGGCTACGGTCATCCCTCCCTCCACCTTCCCCACAGATCTAACTGAAGGTGATCAGTCGCCGGTTATTATATTTCCTGATGAGAAAATATATTGGGAAAAGAACCAGACCAAATACATACATACATACATACATACATATTTTAAATATATATATATATATATATATATATATATATATATATATATAATATGTGTGTGTTTATGTAAATAACATTCATCATTGCGAGCAATCATTTCTACTATGTCAATTACAACAACACTACTATTTATCTGTTTTGGCTGAAGCCAGGGGATTTTATTTACCAAAGTGAATCTTCCTTTGTCTTCAAAGACCTCATTCCGACTGAAGCGTCACTGAAGCGTTACTGAAAGGGTGATATGTCACTGTAGTGTACTAAGCCCTTTCATTCCTTGGAGTTTCGTTCAATACCGACACTTCTCGGGTTACATGAGTGAAGTATTTTGAAAACCTATGACACGACTTCTTTGGGCCACAGGGATCGGCTGTGACGGATGCAACGTGTCAGGTAACGCTCATTTCACGTGACAAATCGAAACCGGCACGCAACGTACGCTTGTGACACACCACATCATCATACGTACATGTAGCGTCTATGAGGCATATATTATATGAAGTGTAATAGTTGTAGTATATGGAAATACATTTACGTACACACACTCACACACACACACACACACACACACACACACACACACACACACACACACACAGTTGGTAGAACGATGAACTACTAGCATGGTGGTGCGCGTAGTGCTTGGTTCGAATCCTGCCTAGGGCCGAAATTATTTCGGTACAGCTGCGCTTCGGGTCGTTACTCTGACTCTCGTGGGCGGGGAGTTGGGTGTGTGTGTGTGTGAAAGGTCATAGCATTACCCATTGATCGGACCTACGAGCTCTGAGCTCTCTTCCAGGAGGGAAATAGCTGTCGATCACGAGTCGAACACGTGATCCAAAAGACCAAGTGAATACACACACACACACACACACACACATATATATACAGCTCAGTCTGCTCCGAGACACCAGCTAGCGAATACTTCTTAAGTTTATTACTTCCTGTGAAGTTTATATCTTCGAATAGTGACAAGTGATTGTGTTGTGTTTTTGTAATTGTATACGTATAGCCTTATACAGTTGCAGTTATAAGATAATGTGTAGTGTTCTAGTAATTTAGAATCAAAATAGTTGTCTGTTACTGTATTCCAAAGGTAGGAGTAATAGTATTAGGTAAGCAAAGCTTCGTGTATTTAGTTTAGTGATCGCTTTTGTTTCTTTTGTTAATTTATATTTTCTATTTGCCGTTTGTATTGCCGAATGAGAAGCGAAATGGCTTGGGAAGGTTGTGTGAACCTAGAGGACCGTCTCAGGATGTGTGAGGAGGAAATTCGTCTTCTTAAGAGTGCGCCCTGTGAGAAGAGTGAATCCTCCCCACAACCAAAGGAGCGTTCCACATCTTCCACTTCTGCCACTGCCGTAAGCGAGTGGCGCTCCGTGGGGTCTCATTTGTCGAGCACGCGTTCGGTAAGCGAGTACCCTGCGGAGCAACCGCTAGCTCTAGCCAATCGTTTAGCTCTACTGGAAGATGAGGTGGCTGAAAATCAGGAGTTCTTCGTGGTGGGGGACTCTGTGGTGTGAGGCTATGATGACATCCTGCAGCGGAAGACTAAACGACGTTGCAGGCTTGTATGTCAACCGGGCCGTGGGATCGCTGATTGTACCCAGACCATCAGGGAGAAAAGGCGAACGAACACGGTTACGATTGTTCATACGGAAAGTAACGACGTGGGTAGGGTGAGATCAGAGGAACTTGTTCGGAGTTACAAGGTCCTTCTTCAGGAGATGAAGGAGCGTTGGAGCCGTCACGTAGTTCGTGGGATCCTTCCGAGGATCTACGCTGGCTCGTGTTGGAACAGTAGAGCTATAGGGTTCAATGAGAGGATATCACGATTGTGCACGCAACTGGGATACCACTTCCTTGATCCTTATCTCTATTTCCTTGCGTCATGACCTTTATGCTTCTGATGGGATCCACCTTACACGCACAGTCAAAGATTTTCTTACAAACCTCATTGTGGGAGTTTGTAATGAACTAGTTCCTTTTTGGGGCCAGAAACTCAAAGCAAAGGGGATATAGAGTGTATTGGGGAAAACAGAGTAGGGTATAGCAATAATGTAGAGCAATATATCAGTGTAGGACAAAATATCATTTTAGGATATAATGTCGGTAGAGGACAAAATATTACTTTAGGACAGGGGGTCACCAAACTTTTTTCACTGCGGGCCGGATAACTGAAAGAATGACGAGCGCGGGCCGCATAATCATTCTGTTCAATACTTGCAAGCCTGAACGAAAGCTCTGGGAAAAAAGACGAAAAACTAAGTTTAGCATTCCATGTTAATCGTGGGTGAGTGGCGTGCAATGCACAAAAAACAACCAACATGTTTACTAAAAAGTTATCAAAGAAGCGACGTTAGCAAAAAGATAGTTACATCAGACATAGTGTGCACATATCCGAATCTTACAAACTAAGCAGCAAAAAATGTTAGTGAGATTTGTGAAACTGACGTTTCAAGATATCATCAATGTTTGGTTTGGAATTGCTGCATCCAATCAAGAGAATTGCTTTCAAATGTTCATCAGTCAATCGCGTTCGATGAAAATGTTTGCTCACAAACATAAGTTGTTCCAAACACTGATGCAGTACCAGCAGCAAAGTTCTTCAGTTTCGGAATGTCATCATCAGGTAAGCAGCGGTAAAATGCAACAAGTTTCCTTCTCTGTGCTTCTCTTTCAAGTCATTTGCTTGCAAATCAATGAGCTCCATCTGTAGTTCAACTGGCACATTATCAAGGTTACAATCAAACGGATTCTGGAACAGAAGAATGTCACTCTCAATTCTGTCAAGATCTGAAAATCTCTTCAAAAAATGCTCCTTCAAGTCACGAATAATCTTTTTCGGAAAATCGAGGTTGACATCTTCGGCGATTGTAGCGCAAAACTCTTTGAAACAGTGAAAATGAGAAAAGTTTTCTCTTCCCAGTTGTGCTTCAAATAATGACAGCTTTCTCCGAAATCCTTTGATGATTCTGTAGAGATCACAGACGAGGTTATTCTTTCCCTGAAGTTTTAAGTTCAGTTCATTCATGTAGGATGTGATGTCGACCAAAAATGACAACTTTGACAGCCAGGTAGGATCTGATAGCTGTGGATCAGCTCTATCTTTTTCAGTGAGAAAAACATCTATTTCGTTTCGGAGGTTGTAAAAACGAAACAGGAGTTTACCGTAGCTGAGCCACCTCACTGCTGTGTGATAAGGCAAGTCATAGAAATCAGAATCAATTTCAAATACCGTCGGCGGGCCGGATGAACTGACGTCGCGGGCCGTAGTTTGGTGACCCTGCTTTAGGATGTAATGTCAATGAAGGACAAAATATCACGATCGGATGTAATGATAGTGGAGGACAAAATGTCACGGTAGGATATAATGTCAGTGGAGCACAAAATATAATTTTAGGAAGTGATACTGGACAGAATGTCAATGAACGACGGTTGACCGGTGTGGGTCGTGGTGACGGAGGGGGACATGGTGTACATGAGATATCGGATGACCGTGACGGACCAGATGTTAGTGATGGGGAAAAGGCCCATGAGGCACTGAATGTCAATGAAGAACCAAATGTCATTATAGAGCAAGGTGTCAATAAAGAACAAAATTATAACGTAAGGCATGATGTTGAAAATCATAACGAGTCAAAAAGAAATAATCCCAAGTTTCTTAAAAACATGTACTTCAATGCTAGTAGTATCAGGAATAAACTCCAAGAAATCCAGGCGTATGTCAAAAGCCAAAATCTCGATATGATAGGAATAACCGAAACATGATTAAATGGTGGAGAGTTTGAAGCCGAATTTAATACTGCGGGATTTAAACACTTTCATTAGGATAGGAATCGCTAGAAAGGTGGGGGTGTTCTGATGTACGTTAAAAGCAATGTCCATGCTTGTGTTTTAGAGAAAGTGAAACAGGATGCATATGATAGTTTGTGGGTAGAATTAGGCCAAACAAATGGGCAAAAAATCAATGTAGATGTAATATATAGGTCAAAAACATTATCATTAGCAGACGATAAACTGTTGTTTCAAGAACTGTCTAGTTTTTGCAACCGGAACATATTGATAATGGGTGATTTCAATATAACTGACATTGATTGGATGACCCTTGGACGTGGCCATATAGGTAGTCGCTTGATAGATTTTTTCGGTGACAATTACTTAGTTTAGCATATAAAAGAGCCCACAAGACATGGACATTTACTCGATCTATTGATCACTAGCCACGAAAGCATGATAACCGATGTAGAAATTGGTGAAACTATTGCTAGAGATCATAACATAGATTCAAACTGCTAAAAAATTAGAATAGATATTTGTGTATCTAAAATATCCAATTTCAGTAAAGCTCAATTCATAGGACTACGTCAGAGGCTTCAGCTTACAGATTGGGAGGCAAAATTAACCGAAAGATGTGGGAAGCATTTCAAAATACGCTTACTAAGATGATTCATTTATACATCCCGTTTAAGGACAGACGCCTCAGAAATCAGGCTCGCACAAAATGGCTTGACAAAAGACACTGAAAAAAGTATTGCTAAAAAGAGACAGGTTCATAAGAAATACAAATACTCGGGGGCACTTAATGACTATCAAAATTTTGTAACAATACAGAGAGATTAGAAAAACAACAACAAAAACGAAAACGACAATACGAAATAAATATCACATTGGGCCACTATTGTCTGTTGACGGTGGATTAGAATATTCAAATGAAGGAATGTTTGATATTTTAAACAACTATATTTTAGCTCAGTATTCGTAAACGAAACACCTCAAAGTGAACTCCAAACTGAAACCTGTGAAAAGTCTAGAGTTAACTTACTACAATATATATAACAAAAGAAAAAATTAAAAGGTGTACATAAAAACTCAAAGTTAATAAAACACCAGGGCCTGACGGTTGCCATCCAAGAATCTTAAAGGAAACTAAAAATGAAAATATTGTTCCATTAGAAATTATTTTCAATAAATCCATCATATCCGGCAAAATCAGCAGCGTTGCCACATCTAAACCATCTCGAAAGAAAATTGGTGAGACACCGTTTTCTTTATATTTGTATGTATGACCGGTATAATTAAAGAGACTACAAGCGGCCCGAAGACCCGCACTCAGCTTCTCTATGTAATTACTACGACCCCACGGAAATTCCTAGTCGGGAGCCGGGGCACCATCGCCTGAACTGAGATGCCACACCGTTTAACAGGTCTCTTCTTTTCTTTACATGTATAACAATTACTCATATCACCTACCATTTAATGAAAAAAGCATTATGCATTGAGAATATTCCATGATTACTCGGGGTAGTGGACAGCTTCCGGTATATGCTGAATGTTTTGATTCAGTTCGTGACAACACGGCAGACAACACCTTGTGGAAATGGAAATAGTATAGCTAACGTTATTTCCATATTCAAAAAGGGTGACAAAAAGAAACCAAATAACTACAGGCCTATAAGCTTGACTTCAATCGTAGGGAAAATGATGGAAACTATCATCAGAGATGATATCGAACATCATGTAGAAATTAACTGTTTGATAAATGATAGCCAGCATGGATTCAGACGGAAACGTTCTTGCGTGACTTACTCAAATTCTATAACACGGTCATCTCGAATTATGACAAAGGAAACAATACAGATTTAATATATCTAGACTTTGCAAAAGCTTTTGATACCGTCCCCTACGAAAGACTACTTACTAAATTAGCATGACACGAAATAAGTGGTAGCCTATTAAGTTGGACTAGTAATTGGTTGTGTAACATTACGTGAATGTTACTTGCGCTTAGGTGCCGAGGGAGTGAAGGAGAAACGGTGAGTTTAGTTGCTTTATTCTGGTTAGCTCGAGAGTCGACCGAGGCTGGGTTGGCGGGCAGGGCTCAGAGCCCTGCCCTAAACCACAAAGGTGACCGCGAGGCTCGGGTCGGGCACTGCTGGGTACAAGTACTGAAAGGAACTGGCCGGGGACACCAAACCTGGCATCTTTATATAGGCCTCATGCGTACGCTAAAGTAGCACACGACCCAACCTGACCGAAACATGGCTCGGCAGGGCTTAGGTTGTGCTTTCAAGAGGATACAAATGCATGTAGTACAGGCGTACTATAGACTTAACCTACATACAATTAATATAAGGCCGAAGACCAGCTACTTCTACACATTATATCCATTCCTGGCCCATCCCATTTTTGCGGCGGCGATGCTATAAGCCAAAATACCGCGTCGAAGCACATGTGGGGGGCTTGTCCACCACATTTACCCCCCTTCCCCTGCGAAGCGTGGAATCGTGATGTCCGAGCAGGGGGGGGGGTGACCAAAGTGGAAGGAGGAACCTGTGGAGACGGCGGCGACTGCGACAGCAGGAGAATTGGCCGTGAGCGACGTCAGTGGAAGCGGGAGCTCCCTAAAGAGGGCGCAGACGTCGGCGGCGACGGCGGCAGCGGTGGCTGCGGTGGCGACGGCGGTAGCGGTGGCTGCAGCGGCGACGGCGGCAGCGATGGCTGCGGCGGGGGCTGCAGGAGTGGCCGTGAGTGACGTCAAGCGAAGAGGCGCTCGTGACGTCGAGCTGAGTTGCTCGTGGAATCCATTGCGGAAGCGGCCGTGAGTGACGTCAAGCGAAGAGGCGCTCGTGACGTCGAGCTGAGTTGCTAGTGGCATCCATCGTGGAGGCGGCCGTGAGTGACGTCAAGCGAAGAGGCGCTCGTGTCGTCGACCTGAGTTGCTCGTGGCATCCGTCGGAGAAGCGGCCGTGAGTGACGTCAAGCGAAGAGGCGCTCGTGACGTCAAGGGAGTAGGCGGTCGTGACGTCGAGCGAGGAGGCCGGTGTGCCGTCGAGCGAGGAGGCGGTTGGGACGTCAGGCGAAGTAGTGTGAAAACGCGTTCTGGCCAGTTTATCACTTTGGTAAAGCCATGCCCAAAGTAACTTACAAAACAATGTCATATGGAGACATTATAAGACAACTTCCCGTGGAAGGGAAAAAGGTTCTCAGAGAAAGAGAAAAGGCAGATAAAAAAAAATCTGCAATAATAATCTTGCCATTAAATTTAACCAAATATATATATATATATATATATATATATATATATATATATATATATATATATATATATATATATATATATATATATATATATATAATTCATCAACCACAATTCACTTTAATTCTAAGCCATCAACATCGAGAGCCTCGAGGGGACATACATGCAGAAATTGAAATGTGGTACAGCTAAGGACTCGAACCTCCGCTAGCACGTGACAAGTGATAGTGACTTAACCGATCACGCCAATTGGTTAAGTCACTACGCCACACCTGTATTTGCTTAACAGTGATGTAGACACGTGCACAAACGGACACACGAATGGACATGGGCGCGCACACACACACACACACACACACACCGAAAGCATATATGAATTAAATTTTGAGGCATTGATTGACCATTTCCTTGTTGAAATTGCTCAAGGATCTTCAGGGACAAAAATAACATAATAAAATATAAGAAGAACTCTCACAAATATTGGCATCATGGCTGGTGATGATGATGATGATGATGATTATGACAATGGTGATGATGATGAGGATGATGATGATGATGAGGATGAGGATGACGATTACGATGTTGACGATGACTACATACATCTCCAAAACAGTTACGGCAAGTTACGTGACGCTGGCGGATGGAAAGGCAGGTTGGCGCGCAGACTGGCGGCGGTATGACCCCTTGTGACTCAAGGTCCCGTGCTGTAGTTAGGAGTCCAAAATATTACATTTCCGAGTGATCGGCATTAGTATTAAACATCGCACGTCGGGCAGCTAATGCTGCCAGACGTGCGATGTGCCCCGGATTGAAGAGGTAAGAATATAACATTGAAAACGAGATGACAAATAATAATAAAAAAAAAATTAGATACATTCCTATATACCATATACAAGTCCTTGTGTGTGTGTGTGTGTGTGTGTGTGTGTGTGTGTGTGTGTGTGTGTGTGTGTGTGTGTGTGTGTGTGTGTGTGTGTGTGTGTGCCCGCGCGCGCGTTTGTGTTTGAATACATGTGCACACGTATGTGAGCGAATGCGCATACACATACATACACACCCATACGCACAGGTAGACAAATAGAAAATAATCGAACATACAATAAATAATCTCACAAATCAAGAGACAAATTAAGGAAGTGACAATAAATGCTAAGATTATATTAGTGGCCGTGATCCAATGTAAACACGTTTTTCCTTACCAATGTCAAGAGAAGAATTTCACTGATATTTCTCAAAGTAAACGAAGTAATATCAAAGAACTAACAAGAAAACAGAACTTCCAGCGGATGAATGACGTCACAGCAATGAAAACGGTAATGAATGAACTAGATCCGGCGAAAAGTTGCCAAACATCACCAGACGATCATCTATCCCCATTTTACCACTTTTTAACTCAGCACCAACTCGTTAACTAAGATGATTCCGTAAACTATGAAGAAGAATTTTTATCTTTAATTCCATTTAAATCCAGAAATATTTACAAACTGACAATGTGTCCATTATTCAATGAAATTTCTTCGTTGGCAACGAGGCCGAGCGCTCGCAAATCGCTGAATGGCTGCACGGAAGAGCGCCATGACGTCATTGAGGTCAACAGATTCCAGTATTCACCTACGTATGCTAACACATAATGTTACATTTATGTAAAGAGAACAGAAGCTAAACCCACGCACACTATTTATATTTTGGCAAAACGTAACACCACAATAAAAATAACAACCAATAATCACAAATATCAATTTTTCAATAATCATAGAAAGTCAATTTTCACGAATACGGAAGTTGAAAAAGAAGACAATTGTCGCTCCAAGAACTTGAGCCACATTAAAGTCTGAGATACGAAGTAAATAAAGATATAAAATAAAAATAAGACATAATATGTATATATATATATATATATATATAATATATATATATATATATTTATACACACATACACACACACACACAAACACGAGCCAAGCCACCCGCCTAGCCAACACTGATTTGGACACCATCGCCACCTCCAACGTTTCTTCCGACTCCTCCATCATTGAGTACATTCAATTATTTCTACTCCGCCAACCTCCCTCCCTCCCCACCTCACAACTCGGTATTTCGAACAATTTCTAAATGATTTCAAAGCAGCAAAGTATTTAATATATTTGATTCTGGTTGGACAATCGGATGAGAGCCATTCAATGTCAAAATGATGCAAAAATATATCTTGTTATTGTTGCATTCACACGATTTCATCTTGAAAACATATTGTGTGTGTAAATAAATGGAAAATATACTACACATATATTTATGTGTGGCTTCACTTAAATGTACTAAAGGATCAAGAGAAAGGGGAGGAAAAGCAGGAGGTGGTGAAGGAGGAGAAAGAGGAGGAGGTGAAAGAGGAGTATTCAAACTAAAGAATTTGTTATGAAAGAATAAAGTAAAACTATATAAATAAAATAGAGTAAAATAAACAATAAAAATAAGATATAAGATCAAACAAAACTCAAACAAGCAGCACATAAAACAATAATACAAACCAATGATAGTAGAAAAAACACTTATATAACAACCTAACGACCAAAGAAACAAGTACATAAGCACTAAGACAAAAGCCAAGCCAAAGCAGTCCTTGGGGCGGCGGCGCGGCGGCCAGCAGCGTTGTGATGTACAAGTCAGCACAAACCTTCTCAAGACTGACAAAGGATAAAAACAGACCGATACAACGACAGCTGCTGCCGAAAACAAGAGAGAAAAGAGAGATAGAAGGTGAAAGAGAGTGAGAGAGGAGAAAAGAGACAACGAGAGGGCGAAAGAGAGAAGAGTGGAGAAAGAGAAAAAGATAAAGAAAAGAAAGAAAGAAATCATGCCACCATCACCACCACCATTTTCTTATGCCCTCCCACAACGAGTGCTCGTTGCTGCCGCCAGGCCATTTTATTCATCACAACTCCCTCCTCGTTAACAAACAAACGGGCAACGATCAACCACTTGTACCGGGTCGAACTTTTTCTTCCTCCACGTCCTGCCGTTAGGAGATTTTATTAACTTCAGTGAAAAAAATAATATATATATATATATATATATATATATATATATATATATACATGCGTGTGTGTGTGTAAATTTCCTTCTCGGAAACGAAGACAACCTTGACAAGGATTGAAGGTGCACAACCCATTACTCCTCCATTTTTAATTCCCCTATCGGCAACACAGTGGTGATATATATGGACATCGTCTGAGGATGGGGATGTCTGGGAGGACATGGGGAACAGGGGGAAAGGGGGGAAAGGGGGAAAAGCAAGGTGAATGTGGAGAAGAGGTGAGCGTGTCGATTCGACATTTTAAAACGACGACGGATATACGGAAAAAAAATCATTTACACACGAGAAACGAAATTAAATAAAAATATATGAAAAGAAATACAAACAAGATAATGACAGGGTCACATATATCAGTTACAAAAGACCATAAATTGTGTACACAAAAGACGACATGGGGGTAAATTGAATATAGATATCGGTTTCGGTACGTTCGAGTCGGTGTAAAATCGCTAGCACGATAGGGACCGCCTCTCCCCGCCACACTACCACCAATAAGGCACCCTCGTAGGAGCCCGCAGCTGACTGACTCTGGGTCACACAAGATGACGATCAAGAAGTGATACGGGCTTCGCTGAAGGCGTGAGTCACAGAGGGAGGACGGAGGGAAAAAGTGAATGAGAAAGAGAAAGAGAGAGAGAGAGAGAAAGAAACAGAGAGAGGGATAGAGGGTGAAGAGATAGAGAGAGGAGGGATAGAGAGAGAGAGAGAGAGAGAGAGAGAGAGAGAGAGAGAGAGAGAGAGAGAGAGAGAGAGAGAGAGAGAGAGAGAGGAGAGAGGGAGAGAGAGACAAAGGCACAAGGACAAAATAAATGGAGAAACCTGCCATTAGGAGGAACTTGTGGGGAATGGGCACCTAACGGAGGAAGCCGTACTGAAGTTCTCGTTCAGTGTTTTGGGTCACAACTTCTCGAATCAGCAAGTCCATTTGAAAACCTCGGGGCGCAGAATGAAAATATACGCTCTTCGGGAGACCTACTAAAGATAAAATTCCAATGCTATACATTGTGTAAAAATTCCATAACTGCACAAACAGTTTTAAATAACGAACTCATTAAAACTGAAAACCACTCAGTGACTTAGAAAAAAATATATATACATACCCACACATACATACACACACATAATTATATTATATATATACAAATATGTATATATATATATATATATATATATATATATATATATATATATGTATATATATATATATATATATATATATATACCCACACATACATACACATACACACACAAATAAAGACGCTATTAAAATTGAAAAAGAAAACAGTCACTTTTGGGCCACCCTATATATTATGTATATATCAAGGACTACTATTATGGGGGGACGGAGAGGGGGGGTCGCCGATTTAATGAAGCGGCCTTGCTGTGGATGTGCTGTGTCTTGCGACACTGCTTCTGACCCAGGGCAGTGGACAGGGTACAGGGATGACCCGTCATCTAGGAGGTGCTAAGATGGGAGGGAGGGTGGGGGGTGTGGAGTGTATTCAGGGATGGAACGGGTGGGAATGATTTTATGCCTTTTCCTTTTTGGCTACCTCCCTAGTAAGGGGGAAAAAGCCTTGGTATATGTATGTATGTATGTACTATTACACAGGACGTGCGCACCCAGATCCCTGGGTCCGCTAGCGGAGGCCATTGCTTTCTTTGTAACCTAACATTTTAAATTGGAGAAATATATCAAAACTAGAAACTTAACATTGTATATAGGACAAATATATCAACTATTGACTTATTCAATGCAGTATAAGTTAATACAAACTTTTATAGTGATATAAGAAACTATTTTTAAGGCACTGTTATGCTTTGAAATGCCAATTTTAGCCGGACTTAACAGGTATTATCGTATGAGGTTAGTGGACACCAGGGTTGGCGATTTTTTTTTTTTATCTTTTTAAAATATATAAAAAATCATTTTTTTTATTTAAATCAGATCTATTTGATTTAAATAGATTCTTTTTATATAGATTTTAAATATTGTGGGATTGCTATCTGATATGCGATCTGATTGCTAAAGGACATTTTTAGCTTATCAATATAAGGAGCAGTGTTATATAGACCTGCCACAAGTATACAAGGAGCGGTATAAGCCTACATTTAGTATATATCACTGTGCAGCCCACAACAAGTTTCAACAAGATTCTTGTTGAAACTTGTTCTAGGTAAGCAGCTTCTCACTGAGTCAGTTGCTGCTTTGGAATTAACCGGAAAAGGATGTCTTCTGAACCTGGCAGAGTGGTTCCTTCAGGCAGAAAAAATGATCCTGTCTGGAATTATTTTGAAAAACTACCAACAACACAACTTCTGGCAAAGGGTACCGAACTAAATGCAAAGACTGCAGCCAGGAATTACAGGGCATTGTGTCAAGATTAAAATCTCAGAGATAAATGCCAAGGTCAGCCACAGCATACAGAAGAAATTGATGAGCCAGGTAAATAGTTTTACTTATATTGTGTGCATTTCTCCCTTTTCATACGCAAATATATAAATTTGGTGAACAATGGAGAGCATGTGCAATAAAAATGTGAAGGCCTAAAGAGATGATACTTCAACTTCATTACTTCTAAATTTGGGTAATGACTATATCACTATAATATATTGTATCACACTCAACTTTGGGGCCTAGATGATTGTTATTCATTTCATTCAACATTGTGTAATATATTTCATAGGTTCCATTGGAATTCAGTCCACATGGGATTCAGCCCAAAGGACTGAATCCTGTGTGGGCTGAATTCCAAGCCCACCTATTTCATACTCTGTTAATTATTTCCAAATAATTTAGTGGCTTGTGTGAATATGATCATTATCTAAAAGAAATAACTACTGTACTCAAAAGTAGCCTAAATCACACTGTATTCATTCATTTATTTATTCATTTATAAATCATGCAATATGCTAAAATTTTCTGTTTCCATTTCAGGATCTGTATCAACAGCTTCAATCCTTTCATTATCGGCTCCACTTGAATTATCTGCAAACCTGACTCCACCATTAAAAAAGTCACTATCAGACTCCTCCACAGGCGCCACTTCTGCTAAATCATTTTCATCTAAAAGAAAGTCATCAACATCTCTGGACAGATTTATCATAAAAATTTAGCCTCTCAAAAGGAAAATCTCGACAAAGAAGTTGCAAGAATTATATTTGCTACAAATTCACCATTTCGTCTTGTTCAGCATCCTCAGTTTCTCAAGATTGTTCAGAACCTGAGGCCAGGTTATATTCCTCCATCCAGAAAAGATATTCCTGATAAGTACTTGGATGTTGTGTATGAAAAGGAATACGAAAAGTGTGCAGATGACTTGAATAATGAAACTGTATGTCTTTCAATTGATGGGTGGTCTAACATCCATAATGAGCCCATAATATGTGTCACTCTAACAACATCCACTGGTCAGATTTACTTAGTTGACACAATAGACACATCAGGGAAACATCACACGGCTGAATATCTTCTATAACTTGTACAAAATTCGATCAAGAAGGCTGAACAAGATTTTGGTTGTCACATTGGAAGTGTTGTGACAGACAATGCAGCAAATGTCACCAAGATGAGAAAACTCTTGGAGGAATCGAGTGAACCTGAGCATACCGTCGTCACATACGGCTTATACCGTTCCTTGTATACTTGTGGTAAGTCTATATAACACTGCTCCTTATATTGATATGCTAAAAATGTCCTTTAGCAATCAGATCGCATATCAGATAGCAATCCCACAATATTCAAAATCTGTAAAAAAAAATATATATATATATATATATATATATATATATATATTTATATATATATATATTTAAATCAAATAGATCTGATGTGAATACAAAAAAATCTATTTTTTTGTATTTTTTAAAAAGATAAAAAAAAAAAAAAAAAAAAAAAAAAAAAAAAAAATCGCCACCCCTGGTGTCCACTAACCTCATACAACAATACCTGTTAAGTCCGGCTAAAATTGGCATTTCAAAGCATAACAGACCCTTATAAATAGTTTCTTATTTCACTATAAAATTTTATATTAACTTATACTGCATTGAATAAGTCAATAGTTGATATATTTGTCCTATATACAATGTTAAGTTTCTAATTTTGATATATTTGTCCAATATAAAATGTTAGGTTAGAAAGAAAGCAATGGCCTCCGCTAGCGGACCCAGGGATCTGGGTGCGCACGTCCTGTGTAATAGTAGTCCTTGATATACATACATATATACATACATATATATATATATACATAAATATATACATATGAATATATACATATATATATTTATATATATAAATATATATATACACATATATATAGATATATATACATATATATATATATATACATATATATATCTTTAAATATATATACATATGTATACAAATATATATACATATATATATACAAATATATATATATATACATATATATATATATACAAATATATAAACAGATATATATACATGTATATATATATATAAATATATATATACATATATATACAGTATATAAATATATATATATATATATATATATCAAATACATATATATATAATATATATATAAATGTATACATTATATATATATATATATATATATATATACATAAACATATAAATGTATACATATATATATATATATATATACATATATATATATATATATATATATATATATTATATATATATATGCTAATAAGAACACGGGTACGTGTGTTCACTTATGCAAAGTAGACTAGGAAAAAGAAACTAACGAAGCAGAGCGCTTTCGTATCTTCAGTGCAAAAAGTACATAGTTTAACAGAAATACATAGATTATATATACATGAAAAAGGAACAAGGACAGTTTGCATTAGGGTAGAGGACATTTACCCCCTGGAAGGCAGTAGGTCAGGTCGCAAGGGTCAATGCGTCCACTAATGAGGGAGGGGTGACATTAGGTTACACTCGTAGGATTACATTATACCTGTTATTCTTTTGCTTATTACTTGACAGATAAAACTGTCAAGTTTATGTTAGCCCTTATGTAAGTTGGTATTTTGATCACTGGTGGTATGAATCAAACTGCACTCTATTAAGTTTCTTACTATTATGTTGTTAGTATAAATAGATTGCATGGGCATTACCCCAATCAACAGGATGATTATTCAATTCAATATGCATGAAGATTCAACTGGAATTATTGCCATCCTTAACATATTTCTTATGTTGTTCAATTCTAATATTTAAGGGTTTGGCAGTTTAACCTATGTAAAATTGATTACACGTTTTGCAAAGAATTTTATAAATGCATTCTTTTTTAACTTCAATACTATTATTGATAAGCACACGTTTTACTGTACTATCATTTTTAGAAAACTACCTTTACGTTAAATCTTTTTAATAATTCTGTAACACTTAACAAATTTTCTTGAAATGGCAAAATTAAAACATTATGATAACTAAAAGGTGATTTTGGCTGAGTTAAAAATTATTTCCTTGCAAAATTGTAAGCAATATTAAGGAATTGTTTAGGGTATTTTAATTTTAGCCTAATGTTAGAAATATTTCTGATTTAGTCATCAATGAACTCAGGACTACAGAACGTTTTATACTACTTGGATGAGAATAATAATAATGAATATATGAGCCAACCAACATAAAAAATGTTAAGGATGTCAATAATTCATATTATACATATATATATATATATATATATATATATATATATATATATATTTCATATATATATACAATATATATATATATATATACATATACGTATATATATATACTATACATATACATATATACAAATATATAAATATATACAAATATGTATATATTATATATATATATATATATATATATATATTATATATATACAAATACGAGGGAGCCTTAAAAAGTTCGTGGAAAAAGTCCATAACTAAAAATCATATGGAAGGAATTTGATTTTATTGCACCTAGACATTCTTGTACCAACGTGTTATAACTAGTTCAAACATGAACCCATAAATGCATAATTCATGGTGAAAGTCGGTTGGGAAAATATGCAAATCATTGACGCTCTGAAACAAGTTTATGGTGACAATGCCCCAAAGAAACTAACAACCTACAAATGGATAAGTCGGTTCAAAGGTGGAAGAAACGAAATTGAAGATTAGTCCCGCAGTGGCAGGCCATCAACGTCAGTTTGTGAGAAAAACATTGATGCTGTCCGCGAAATGATTGAAAAGAATAGACGAATAACCACTGAATCAGTAGCAGATAGGCCACACTCAATATCTCCGTGGGTTCTGCACACACTTTTCTGGTAGAGAGTTTGGGTCTAAGCAAGCTTTTCGCTCGATGGTTCCCTAGGCTGTTGCGCCAAGATCAGCAGCAAACAAGGGCAGATCTTTCAATGGAAATTTTGATCAAGTGGGATGAAGACTCTGAAGCTTTTCTGCAGAGAATTGTGACAGGTGATGAAACATGGCTTTACCAGTACGATACCGAGGACAAAATTCAATCAAAGCAGTGGCTGCCCCGGGGTGGAAGTGGACCAGTCAAAGCAAAATCTGAGCGTTCAAGAGGAAAGGTCATGGCCATTGTCTTCTGGGATGTAGAAGAGATTTTGCTGGTTGACTTCCTCGTGAAAAAAAAAATCTACTTATTATGAATGCGTTTTGAGAAAACTGTCATAAAAGTCTCGGAAAAATGCCCTGGAAACCTGCATCAACGCGTCTTCTTCACCACGACAATGTACGCGCTCACAGTGCTCGGCAGACAAGAGCTGTGCTACGTGAATTTCGATGGGAAATCATCCGACATCCCCCTTACATCCGCGATTTATCCCCATTCGATTTATTTTTGTTTCCAAACTTAAAAAAAAAAAAATGATGGAAAGGTACCAATTTTCCATCAGTTGAAAATGTAAAAAGAGCTGCTCAGACATGGTTCAGATCATATGATCCTCAGTTCTACTCAGACGGACTTAAAGGCTGCGATCAACGTTTGCCGAAGTGTATTGACCTTAATGGAACATATGTTGAAAAATAAACATCATAACTGAAACCATTTTTTCATACTGTCCTTTTTCCACGAACTTTTTGAAGCCCCCTTGTATATATATATATATATATATATATATATATATATATATATATATATATATATACATATATATATACTACTACGCGTACTAGTATATACTAACTACGCGTAGTTGGTAAGTCACTGCGTCACTTGTCATGTGATAGCTGAGTTCGAGTTCTCGGCAGTACCACATTTCAATTTCTGGTTGTGGCCTCCATTGGGTCTCCCGATGTTGATGGCTTAAAATTAAAGTGCATTGTGGTTGTCAAAAATGTATCTCTAATCACTGGGACCCATTCAGTGTTGTACATATATATATATACACACATTTGAACACACCACTAGTTAAAATAACGTCTTTCAAATAAATAAAATGCGAAGGTCGCCAAGCTTTTATATAGGGACCCTATTCTCGTGAGCCCTGTCTGCTACAATTTTGCAATTCAGAGCGTCTTAAAGATTCGAAACCTGATACGATCAATATGCAGGGAAGGAGGGGGAGGGGGACATCCGTGGAAATCTACATCCTTTATGTCACTGGTTTTACACAATCCTCGCCACTAGCTACCCACCTTGATGATTCACACTTTCCCTAGCCCAAACTAATCCTCTTCTCCAACTTCTAAAACGTTCCCCGACAACGATGGTAAAAGGACGTTCACCTTGACCCTTTGTACTGCACGACCACGTCCTACTAAGTCTCACGCCCTTCAGGGCCTGCGGCCACTAAGTGTCACGTACTTCAGTCATGACTCAACCAAGGCAGACGTCTCACAGATCAGTCACTAGAGATGAATTTGCGCTCAATGTTTAGGCTACCATAAACGATAACAATACATATGTATATAAAATGTACATGTCAATAACTTCAATATCTAATAATAAATGATAAACTAATAAATAGGTAAACAATAATAGTAATAACCATAGAAATAACAATCATTATATTAATAATATCAATAATAACAACAATAACGA